>NC_060272.1:19326890-19654665 GCF_021613505.1 Equus quagga | reverse complement strand
TTAGACTTTTTAACTATATCAAATCAGAATAAAAAAGTGGAAAAACGTTTTCAAGATATTGAGAAAAAAATTACCATCAGCCTGGAATTCTGAACCTAGCAAAATTACAAGGGCAAATTAGACATTTTCAGAGAAATAGAAACTGAGATTTTACCTCAGCAGATCCTTTCTAAAAGAAAGAAAGAAATCCCAAAAGAAGCTTTGAATGGCCTGCTAAGAGACATGAGAGAAATGATTCTCTTAGCCATGTGAGGATACAGCAAGAAGGAGACCATTTGAAAACTAGAAAGTGGGCCCTCTCCAGCCACTGAATCTTCGGACACCTTGATCTTCGACTTCTCAGCCTCCAGAACTGTAAGAAATGTGTGCTGTTTAAGCCACCTTATCTATGGCATTTTATTACAGCAGCCCAAGCTGATTAAGACAGGCTGATAAATAGAAGACTAGAAAACCTTTTAATCAAAATTTGACAAAAATGGTACAAGAAGGAAAGTCCCATGCCAGTCTCACTCAACATATAAGGAAAAATTCTAAGACAAATTTTGGCAAACTGGATCCAGTTGTGTATAAAACAATTTTTAAGCTTCATGCTTTCTTTTCTTTCTAGACCCACTCCTTTTAATATTTTATGCAGTGTCTTGGCTTTAACTATCCTTTACATGATAATGATTCTCAAAATATTAGCTCTAACACAGACTTCTGCCCTAAAGTTCAGACCTGTATACCCATCCTCCCTTTGTAGCTCTACTTGGATATTTAATGGACAACTCAAGCTTAACATACTCCGATTCCAGCTCATATCAAACTGGCCCAACACGGTTTTCTCCATCCTTGTTCATCCCAACTCATTCTTTAAATTTCTCAGGCCAGAAACCTTAAAGAAGTCTTGGGCTCTTCTCTTTCTTCACCAGCCTCTCTCCACCAGATCTGAAGGGTAGTCTCATTTAAATGTGGTCTGGCAGACAATAAGAGGTATATAAGCCACCAATATTTTTCTTTATGAACCAGGTTCTTTTTAACTCCAGTCATACTCAGTCCACTTTTAGAGCTCTTTATACTGGTGTGTCCTTAAGAGAAAAATATCAAATATCTTGGCATCTGTCTATAAATAGGCCGTCACCAAATATCAAAGATATTAAACCTATGCTCCAGATGATTGCAGAAGCCAAATATTTTAAAAAGTGCTGTCTCTTCATCTGTTTTATTGGTAAAATGTAAGTATAATTTTTAGCAAAAATATTAGGCCAATGAGAATAGATCTATGAATTAAATTACTAGTCAGATTACTCTTATGGACTAAGATTTGTGATACGTCTAATTTTAATGAGAAGTATACAAACAAAATTAACTATATTTAAAGAGTAAAATGGTATGCACTACTGAATTTCCTCTAAAATGGTAGAGTTGGTGAATTTTGAATTTGCCAAGTTCTAATATTTAACTTCCCTCTTGGCATATAAAAATACTTAAAATAATTTTTACCTCTCTTCTTCCCGAGTTGTCCATATATAAAATACAGAACCTAGTACTTACAAAAGTAGTCTCTACTAGCTGGATTTATTTGCTGAATTCCCATTCACTCCTTCACTCATTAATTATAATTGCCTTGTTCAGTTGCTGCAGGGGCAACTGTGAGATTAAATTGAGGTAAAAGAGGAAATGGGCAGTGATAAAGTAGAGGCAGTAAATGTAAATTATTCTTCAAGATGCTCAGTGACAAAAAATGGTAGCTATGTGACGGGATAGAGGTGGTAGTTAATGCTATGGTGGTAATCATTTTGCAATTTATAAATGTATCAAATGAAGATGTTGTAAACCGTAAATTTACACAATCTTATGTGTCAATTACATCTCAATAAAGCTGGAAAAAAATAAAAAATAAAATAAATAAAATAAATAAATCAAAAGTTTCCCAAAGATTATTCAAGGCTACAAAGCTAGTAAAAGAAACCCAAACAAGAAGGTGGGCACGCATTGTCTGTCAGTATCTATCTGTCTGTCTATCTAATCTGTCTCTCTACCAAACACTCCCTTATAAACATATGTGTAAAATACTAGATAAAATACAAATCAAAATCAGCAGTTTATTCAAATAGGGAAACATCCTGATGAGGTAGGGTTTACTCCAAGAAAGCAAGCAGTGATTAACTTTAGCAAATATTCATTCAAACATATTAAAAATAATAATCAAATGATCATCTTGAAAAATGCAAAAGTACTTAAAAGTTAAACATCTTTTTTGTTTTTTAGTGGAACTTTTAGCAAATTTTAGAATAGAAGAAAATATCTTACAAACATATGCAGCAGAAACCTACTTATAGGAACAGACTTCCAATAAAGTCAGAAAGGAACAGATTTGCCAATACCACTGAAAATATCCTCTGCTTATATGCATATAATTAGATAATATATTATAATTATATGAATATACACAGTATAAAAGTAAATATATAATTATTATTTTATTTTTCAATTTAAAAATTTGACATATATGCTTTTATAATAAAAGCACAGAGGAATAAAATATGACACATTATATGAATATATATGAATTCATATATTAACAAAATATATGAATGTAATTTATCCATATATTAACAAAATACATCCGCTACCTGTGTTACACCCTTGACCTTCGTGAAAGCTGTCAGAATAACACATCACAGCATATTCAAGAATAAGAGAGTGTTAAGTCTGTAATATCACCAAGTACGAAAATAAATTCTTTTGCAAGTGTTTCCTACAGCCGAGAACATAGAGAATAACATAAATAAAGTTTTTGGTCTGTGGCTGAATTGATTATTTTCACTAATCTTATTTGATTTCACTCATGAATACGTATTTTTGTACTTCCTCTTTTTTTCCTATACATTGTGTATTTGGAGTTCATTGTAATCTACAGGGCTATAAAGAACGAGATTGGGTTTTGTTTTGTTTCGTTTGTTTGTTTTGAAATTGTCATAATATGTCTCTGGCTTTGGCTTCTTACAATTATGCTAGGAAGATTGTAATAAATCTACAGTCACACCATCATTCTGTGAAACAGCATGTACATGAATTTGCCAATTTGATAGGCAAAATTTGTAGTATCTTGTTTTGATTTTTATTTGAAATGAGGCTAAATTTTTAAAATATTTTATTAACAATTTAGATGTCTGAATAGACATTTTAAACATTTTTCTACTAGAGTGTTGTTTTTTGTTGACTTGCAAATAATCTTCTTATATATATTGAAAGTTTTTTTTAAATCTTTGTGACTTTAGAAAAAGTCATTGAAGAAATATTTATTGATACCCAATATGTGACAGGCAATAGGTAGAGACCTGAGATGCACAGTTGCAGTCTTCAAGAAACTTACAGAAAAGTAGGGAATACAGCTCTGGACACACCCTGTATCAATATTAATGGGATAAGTGCTCTGGAACAGCAAGCAAATGCTTCCCAGCGGAAGCAAAGAGAAGTATCCAACCAGATACACATGTAGTTTTTTTTAATGTAGTGACCTATATGATTTTTTCCTCTCCTTTTGGCATTACATTCTTAGAAAATCACTGCCCACCCAGAGAGCAATTAAATATGCACCTATTCTTTGTTCGAGATCCTTCTGTTTTCTTAAAATTGTGTTAATAACCCTTAGTTGTATTGCATTATGGTCTGAAATGTCACCTGTACAACTTCTGGTCATTAGAATACGCTGAGACAGTCTATGTAGTCTGGTATATAAGTAATTTTTTAAAAGTATTTCATAAACAGTAGGGAAAAAGAGCTTCTCATTGTCATCTCTGCAAGAATGTAGAACAATGAAGAGAGAAAGGAAGGAGAGACACGGGGATAACGTTTTTATCTCTACAACATTTGTCAAAGACGGTGTAGAAATGGCTCCTCTGGATGTTTGTTTTGTTTTGTTCTTAGCATAATTTTTGGATCTCTGAGCAAGGAAGGAGATGACATGAGGGATACAGTGCCTTCATACACTTTTGCTGGCTTGAGTCTGCATTTTTTGTCACAGAAGTTGTGGATAAATCGCCAATCACTTCTCTCAATCCAGCTCCATACGTCATATAAGTAAAAATTTCTTGCTGATTCTGACAAATAGGTTTTCTGTCCCAGTGTTTGGATGTTGTTAAAGTTTGATTTTTTTTTAATCTATGTAGATACTTCAGTAAGAACTTGGGAGAAGCATTATCAGGCCCGTTAACAAGATCAAACTTACACAAGAAGTCTAAGTAGACTTTATAAAAAGTAAGTTAGATATCTTCCCCTTGCTTGAAATCTCCTTGTCTTAAAATGTAAATACTTTTCTACAGCAGACAAGGTAATTTCATAGCCCCTGACGTATTTTCAAACCCATTTCTGAACTTCATCAATTACAATCTATAGTCAAACCCAGATACTTATGTTCAATTGCCAAAAACTCCACATTTCCTCTCTTCTTCAATCAGTTTAATATTTATTGAGCAACAACTATGTGTCAACAACAGGTATCCTGTAAGGCATTGGTAAGAAGCAGATGGATAAGTCTCAATTCCTGAGTGGCTAACTTTCCACTAATGATTTTAAATCAATTCAGGAATCACCCCTTCAGGAAAGCTTGCACAAAGTCACCCCAAAATCAGTATCTCAGGCTTATCTAGATTTTAGTAATTATCACATAATGTTGTAATTGCTTTGTGCTTTCAGAGGACTGGGACTAAACATTTTTTTTCCTATCTCCAGAGTCTGGTACAGTACCTGGAACATCAGAAAATGTTCCTTGATGTTTAATCAGTGGAACAACAGAGGAAAGACTGTGTATGAGGAATAAAATTACATTCTATCTCCAGATAACACAGGAAATGATAAATATAAAGACTTAGGGGTTCAAGAGAGTAGAATGATGAGATCCAAGGTAATAAAGGAAGATTTATTTTCATCATGAATAAAGGTAATTGAAAAGTCAAAATGCAACCGGCACCAACAATGGAAATATTCGATAAAAGATATCTGCCATTTAGAGATCTGTGCCTTCACAGACACAGGACTTCAGTAAAGCTGGTGAGGATAATTCTTTCAATTAAGGGAAGTTATAATGTATATGTATTTTTCTTTCTTTTGGTGAGGAAGATTGTCCCTGAGCTAACATCTCTGCTAATCTTCCTCTATTTTTTATATATGGGATGCTGCCACAGCATGGCTTGATGAGCAAGTGTGTATGTCCGTGCCCGGGATCTGAACCCACAAACCCTGGGCCGAGGAAGCGGAGCATGTGAACTTAACCACTACACCACTGGGCCACCCCCAAGGGAAGCTATATTTTTAAAGCTTTTTTCAGCTTTTATAGCTAGAGTATAAATTCATTAAGTAAATTACAATGATTACTTCTATGCACCTATTCTCTATAGTTAATTTATACATTTCATAATATAAAAATTAACAGAGGTAAATTAGATATATTTTGGAATTAGTTAATTTATAACTTTTTCCAAGAAGTTATACCAAAAGGAACATAACTGCATAAAATATAAACTGTCACTTTAGTATTATATTAGTTTATGCAGTCATTATCATAATCAAATAATTAAAGTTTTAGTTACTAATGAACTGAAGAAGGCAATTTTCTCAACTAGGGTTGTATTTGTTATATATGCACCTTTTAAAAAACACAGTTGAATGAAAACTCCCAATGACTATGACGTCGACATCAGAATATAATGGGATAGGCAGGAAAAGTATTTTTTTAAGTGCTCCAGTGATTCTGCTGTATACTTCTTCTTAAGATCACAGATGTAAGGCGTAAAACAAAGAGAATTCTGTTGCTGACTCTTGAAACATAGTCTAAAACAACATCATTTTTTAACACATATAGGAACAGAAAAAGATGAAACAAATACCTAAATAAATATTAATATATTTTCACCACATGCAGGCAGCAGCGTACCCAAACCCCTCAGTGTCGCAGGGCTCCATGTGATTCTGGAACTGTGAAGTCAGCATGGTGGAGTCGCCTTCCGACACATCTGATTTCTAGAAAGTGTTTTTCAGGCATGATCAACAGGAAGCAAACATCAAAAGCACACTTATAGTAATGGTATTCCATTCCATTGGACATTCTATTTAAAAGACTATGGACCACGTCTTTCAACTCCTGCTCAGCCACAAAGAGATCAAGGTCCACACTTGGTGCCTGGCTCATTCTCCCTCAGAACCACATGAGCACACGTCTCCTGGTGATTGATAAGATGAAAGTGATAGCTCCAACACTATGTTTTCAAAGAAAGTGGAGATTTCTTAGATGGAAAAGACAAGAGTGCACCTCAACGATGCAAGAAGTGGGTTAAAAATATATGCATTAAAAACAGTATGCCATCTTCTGGACAGCTACACTGGCTTCCCTCCGATGCTCTTTCCCTGGTGCCCCCATGCCGGCACCGCCAGTCCTATTTTAACTTCCAAAATGCAGGCAGAGAAGGTCCTCGATTAATTTCTTTTCTACTCTCTTTTCCCCCAGAGTATCGCTTTATAGCAGACATTCTGAACCTTTTCTTTGGTCCTCAGAAAAATGTCTTTAAAGGCATAAAATAAAATATGTAGAATTACAAAATAAAGCAACTGTAGTAAATATTGTTAACAAAATATGAACAAGCAGTGTTGTAACCTATACTTATTTTTTAACCTATTAAGCAACAAAATCTATTAGTAAGTCTAATAGCTACTTTGATTACAAAATAGTGATATGTGTACTGTATATGATACTTTGAGATATCTACAACAACTGTGATATGAAAATATCTGATTTCTACTAGTGACAAAGTCACAAGTCCTGATAATACAATTGTGGTCTGTGGCCTACAACAATGCTTGAGGGAAAAATGTCAGCTAAAGGTTAGTGAAAATAAAACTATTTTCTTCCATTTGACATTCATGGATTCTTCTGAATTCTGTCCACAAACCCCAACAGGACCCCAACTTAGGAACCATTGCCTCATGATTTTTATTGATGTCAATACTGCAAATCAAATGGCATCTGCCATTTACATATTTCCAGGGCCCGTCATTTCTAACAAAGAGACCAAGAAAGCCCTGAATTGGGCTGCAGCAGAAATGGTTAAGGTTTAAGATTAGCTGTCATGATGAGGTGGGTGAAGTAGTGGGAAAGAAGTGTAAATGGCATATCATGATTGGCCCATAACATAACTGGCCCTCTGTATCACTGGTATCTAGGTATGAAAGCTTCATTCATATGAGTCTGTACCAGGGAAAAGGCAGGAGGATCCCAGATAGGAACAGCCTCACCTTATTTTACATAGAAACTTTTCCTTCTGCCTCACTTTGGAAAATTAACACAATTCCCCTGGATTTTAGAAAATGTCATTCTTAACTAGAGCAGAGGGCATGTGTGCCCATTTCACGTATTTATTTCTGTTTATTTTTATTTTTTATTGAGGTAACATTAATATTAGTGTATAACATTATATAAATTTCAGGTGTACATCATTATATTTTGACTTCTATATAGACTATATCATGTTCACCACCAAAAGTGTAGTTGCCACCCATCACTGTACACATGTGCCCTTTTACCCCTTTTGCCTTCCCACTCCCCTTTCCCTTCTGGTAACCACCAATCCATTCTCTATATCTATATGCTTATTTATTTTTGTTGTTTTATCTTCCTCACATGAGTAAAATCATACAGTATTTGGCTTTCTCTATATGATTTATTTCGCTTAGCATAATACTCTCAAGGTCCATTCATGTTGGCGCAAATGGCCACAAAAGATTTTGTCTTTTTTATGGCTGAGTAGTATTCCATTGTATATGTTTACCACATCTTCTTTATCCATTCTTCCTTTGATGGGCACATAGGTTGTTTCCAATTCTTCGCTTTTGTGAATAATGCTACAGTGAACATAAGGGTGCATATATCATTTCGAATTAGTGTTTTTATGTTCTTTGGGTAAATACCCAAAAGTGGAGAAGCTAGATCATATAGTAGTTCTACTTTCATGTTTTTGAAGAATCTCCATACTGTTTTCCACAGTGGCTGTATCAGTTTACATCACCACCAGCAGTGTACTAGGGTTCCCTTTTCTCCATGTCCTCTCCAACAATTGTTATTTCTTGTCTTTTTAACAATAGCCATTCTGATGAAAATGAGGTGATATCACATTGTGGTTTGGATTTGTATTTCCCTAATAATTATTGATATTGAACACCTTTTCATATGTCTGTTGGCCATCTGTATGTCTTCCTTGGGAAAATGTTTGTTCATATCCTCTTCCCTTTTTAAAATCAGGTTGTTTGTTTATTTGTTGTTGAGTTGTATAATTCTTCATATATTTGGGATATTAAGCCTTTATCAGATATATGATTTGCAAATATCTTCTCCCAATTGGTAGATTGTCTTTTTGTTTTGTTGATGCTTTCCTTTGCTGTGCAGAAGCTTTTTGTTTGATGTAGTCCCATTTGTTTTTTTCTTTTGTTTCCCTTGCCCCAGGAGACAAAAATGATACAGCCATGAGCGATGTCAAAGAATGTACTGCCTATGTTTTCTTCTTGTAATTTTATGTTTTCAGATCTTACATTCAAGTCTTTAATGCATTTTGAGTTAATTTTTGTGTATAGTGTAAGACAATGGTCTACTTTCATTCTTTCAAATATGACTGTCCAGTTTTTCCAACACCATTTATTGAAGAGACTTTCTTTTCCCCATTGTATGTTCTTGGCTCCTTGTCAAAAATCAGCTGTCCAGCAGGTATTTCCATTTTATAGTGAGACTTCAGAAAGGAAAAGGCCAGCTTTCCTCAGTGAGTACAAATGTTATAGAGTAGAAAACAAACTGTATACGGATTCTCTTCTGAGAGTCATGTCACAAAGGATGTGAGAGATGGCAACATCTATAGTACCAAAGAATGATTCCAGATTCCTTAATATACTTCAAATAGCACACAGTCTAATTTATTGAGTTAATTCCTTTGTACTTTGGATCACAATATTGGAAAGAGCATTGCTTTTAAGACCTGACTTCGACCAGTTATCCTTGGTACTAGCGATAATAACATCCTCATTCTGTGAAATAGTAGTGTAGTATATAGGATCTAATAAGCCTCCTTAAAGCAATTACATCTTTTCAACAAATGATGTAGCACCTATTTACATGCAATTGTTACATTAATCGCCAAGATCA
Organism: Equus quagga; assembly: GCF_021613505.1. NCBI lineage: Eukaryota > Metazoa > Chordata > Mammalia > Perissodactyla > Equidae > Equus > Equus quagga. Next base: position 19,645,499 of record NC_060272.1, on the reverse strand, counting down.
TGTATATATGAAGAATGTCTAACAGGAATTTCAACTAGATATTTTGTTAGTTTAAATCAATAAAGGCAATATAGGTGATGGTTGAGCACGTGGTCTCTGGTGTCAGAACTGAGGCTCTGCCATTTACCAAAGGTGTGAACTTGACCAAGCTGCCTAAATGCTTAGTATCTCAGTTTCTTTATATGTAAAATGAGAACAGTCCCAGCAGAACCTATCTCATTGAGGGCAAACTAAATGAGTTAATCTGTGCGATGCAGTTAGAATAGCATCTGTCACATAGGGAGCACTCTACAAATGTCAGCTATTAATTTCTCCATATGCTCTCCAGTCACAAATAGAGAAATTCTTAGGTTTCCTTAAAATGTGTAACTGTGTAGTATTATCACTAATTCCAACCAACCTTTTCTTCTCTCTCTACAGCTCTTTCAGTAAAATTGTTTTCGTGGTAGAACTGTTGCCTTGCATTCTTTTATTCTGAGAGCAAGTTTAGAAAAAAAGAGAAGGTTTGGACTTTCTGTGGCACGAGGGCAGCTGTTTTAATACATCTTGGTAAATCAGTCTCTGCCACTGAGGATGAGCCTCACAGGGGATGAACTTGGCGATGGTTAGCAAGGAAGGAAGCACGTTACAGTGACCGATGAGATCAACTTGTTAGACAAGTATCTTATCTTTCCTGATATCTGTGTCTTCATATGATTATAAACTATTGATCTTAGAGACTCACTTCATTTGGTTCCTATAAGTTGCAAGGTTTCAAAAAGCAGTTTTAGCCTCCAAAAGGAATTCAGAAAGAACTTGAATTCTTAACTCCTGCCTTCAAAGCACATTTAAAATAAGATCCAAACACATCCCACAGCAATACTTATTAAGATTCCCTCTCATCTACTCACCATCTCTCCAGCTGTCAGCAACTCCCCAAATCCCACAGAACTCTGATGAGTTTCCCATTTACTCCTGCAAACTCCTCTCCCAGGCACACTCGCGTCCTTCGTGTGGCAACCCCTCACTATGCCAATGTCTAGGCAGGGAGTTTGTGTTCCGCTTTTACTGTGTGCTCTCCACTCTCAGTCCTTTGGTTGCTTGTTCAGCTCACACACACACCCTCCAGCTCACACACCTCCAGTTCTGAATGGTGAAGTGAAAACCGTAGGCACTAGATGGCAAAGAATCATCTTTTCCTGTAAACAGAAGGTGGATTCCTAGTTTCTACAGGCTTCTTCAAAGTCTGAAATTTTGTTTATGTTTTAGCAACCAGAAAACTTTGGCCTCCTGAAACAGAAGGAAGAGATCCCCATATGGGCATCTCTTCCTTTTTGCTTTATCTCTTCAATACAGGACAATAATTTGTGCTTCGTCATAGGTACAGGCACTAGAATGTCGTCCAAGAGAATTAAATATTTTCAGATAATTCCCAAGTTTTATAAAAGTGAATGAAGTGATCAAAAACAGTAACAGCCTTCATCTGACTTTGTCTTTCATGTCAGTAAAAATGGCACTGTACTTAAAATCCACAATATTTATACCGTGAGGGATTGTTTAAACAATAGTCTCAGAAAAACTGCTGTCTGAAAACAAGACACATGGCTGAATGGTAGACCATCATATTAGTTACCCTAGCATGGTAGAATGGTACAAGAGCTGCGTCAAAACATGAGGCAGTTTACTGATGACCACTTCAATAATAATGGTCTGCAACAGGAAAACAGTAAAACGTCTCCAAATACCAAATGCCCCCACCCCAATCTGTTGATGGGGAGGTACCAATCAATGTTATTTTCTGTAGCTACCTTAAACTCTTAAAGTCCTGGTGCATGGCCGATAATAGCAGCGTGAGGTTTGAGCAGTTTACTTTCTGTATTTCATCTAGAGAACCTGTAATGTCTCTTCACTTTTTAGAATTAATACTTCCTTATAAACTTCTCATGTAAATTGAAAAGGGATCTTATTATACCAAACATTGTTTACACAAGTTATAAACAAAAAAGGCTCCCTCCAAAAAGTCTATTTTAGTTTTATTTTCCTATCAAAGCTTTTTATCTAATGGTTTTTAAAAGAAAAATAATAGATGACTAAATATAAGGAGAGCTAGAAAAAGCCAATTTCTTTTATTTGAATTTATCACATTTACTTAAATGCAATTCACTGCTTAACTTTAACTTGTATGAAATACATTTTATGTTAAAAAAAAGGACTTGATTAATGCATTGCCTCTTTGGCTTGCACAAAGAAATCATGAATATATGCTGGCCTCGCCACACCCTCTGTTAAAATCCAATGCTTAATAACATAACATATAGTCTGTGTTAACCAATATAGGAGAATGGACATTTTTATCAAAAGGTAAAGTGAAACACAGGATATCATATTTTGGACCTCATGTTAGTTCAAAACTTATGATTCAATCTGAAGTAGTCAATAGGCTTAAGTTCTTTATTATAATAGTGATGGTATCTATTGCTATGTTTTATTGATTGTGGTAAAATGAAATAGATAAGTTTTTAAGATAATACCCTTTTATTTTAGTTATTTAATTAGTGTTGTTATAGTTTTACTATATCTTAAACATTTTTATCCAGTAATGCAACCTATCTCTTGTGGATCTAGAAATTTACCTACAAGGAGGAAAATTTTGGATGGTCTTTTTCATCATGCATTTAATCATTCATTAACTTTCCATCACACCCAACTACTATACACTTTATTATAAAAACATGAAAATAAGAGGGATTAAGATACATCCAATGATAGAAAAAGTCTTGCGTTTTTATCACGTTATTGGTAAGTATTTCGGGAGAAATAATTCTCTCAAGAGATTTTTTTTTAAAATAAAAGCAGTTGTCATATACAGTATGCTGTAAACACACGAGCAGCAAGATGTCGTTGTTCAAATGGTCACTTAGGAGGTGATAATTCCAGTTTTTTGCAGGTAAATGAAAATCCAAACAGCCTATTCTTCCCTTGTGTTAATAGGCTTTGCATGTGTCCATCTGTGGAATAAGAGAGTCGAAGTTAGTCCTCAGTGTCCTAGATAATGAAATTACTTTCTTTATTCACTAGCCTAGTAAAAATTCAGATAGTAAATAGCTGTGTCTGTGTGTTTTGTGTTTGTTTCAATGCAGTATAGCTAACACTATTATTTTGAGGCTAATTTACTTCTCCTCAAATTGGTTTAAATCCAAATGAAAGTTTTTATTCTTTCCTCATTCATCATCAGGAATTTTTAGGAGACAATCAGATAAAGTTTACACTAGGCAAGTCAAAGGGAGAACTACATTAAATATTTACAAAAGGTATGACACCTCTTATCAGAATTCTTATATTCACATTTAAGCAAGAAAAGTGGGTTCTTCAGTAAGTTGGACATGCACTTATCTCTTTTTTAAGACTCATACAACATTGTGGCATCCACAAATACCTATTGAATATTCACAAATTAACGAGAATTTTTGCCTGCAATTTTAAGTTTTGTAGACAAAAATTTAAGGAAAAATAGATCTTGAAGAAAATCAATAGAGTTCTACTGGAGTCTTCTAAAACAGTTTATATATAATTCTAGTTAAGGAAAGGGAAACTAGCATTTATTTAGTGACTAATCTGTGCCAAGCATTTTCACATATGTTTGTTTACTTGGTCTCTTCAAGATCAGTATTATGAATTCTGTTTTTAAAATAAAGGAACTGAATCTGAGTGCTTAAGAAGTTTGTCCAGGGTCATGCAAATAGAAAGGAGCCAGGCTAGCTTCAAGGCCATAGTTCTTCCCCCTGGATGATACTGTCAAACACATAGTGCTTGTTCAGTTCAATGCTATGAAGAGTGGTGAGCCACCCTTCTCAGCGCTTTGTGGTTACAGTGATAATTAAAAGAAAGGGTTAGGGGCCGGCCCGGTGGTGCAGCGGTTAAGTCTGCACGTTCCGATTTGGCGGCCCAGGGTTCGCCGGTTCAGATCCTGGGTGCAGACATTGCACCGCTTGGCAAAAGCCATGCTGTGGTAGGCATCCCACATATAAAGAAAAGGAAGATGGGCATGGATGTTGGCTCAGGGCTGGTCTTCCTCAGCAAAAAGAGGAGGATTGGCAGTAGTTAGCTCAGGGCTAATCTTCCTCAAAAGAAACAAAAATGGTTAATAACTTTCTGTGAAGTCTTCTAATCTCAAAAACTAAGACCAGGAGTTTACCAGTTAATTGAAAAACTTAGTTAGAACACAGAGTTGTAAAAACTCTTAAGAACATACATTTACATTTTATTTCAATTAAAAATGTAGAAATACACATTCATTTGCCAAACTTTTGATTAAAATAAGTTCAACTTTTTTGTTTTTTCAGAACGGGTCTGCTAATTAGAGTTTCGCTTCATGTTTCTTATATAAACAACATAAATTTTTCTTTCAAGTTCTGGGGTTTTTTTAGACTGCTTTAAAGCAATCTGAGTGCAGGTTTTACCCTTTTATTTAGGGTTGTCAACATCCCTAATTTGATATAAGCTTTTTAGTGACTAACCTTTAATAAACATTCCAAAGTATCCAATATATTTTATTTCTAATAAATCAAATTTATTTCTATTCACATTCATTTAATAACTTAATTAAATTACATAATTACAGTAATGAATACAAACTGGTTAGGGAATAGCTAAAACTTATTAACTAATGGGAGCAAAGATCTACTTGAGTGTAGGGCAAGTTATCGTTTAATCTAGATTATCTGTAAATAGAGGACACAAGAAAGGTTTACTCCACCTCAGACAAGTAAAGGTCCTATTCACTATACAAAAACTGATTTTCCAGGCAGAGTTTAGTAACAGTGGAGCAGGAAGATGATCCTATGCTCAGAACTGGTGAGTAGTTATCAACTAAGAAAGCAGCAACGGCCATCTTCTCATGAGTTCAAATCAAAATGATTAGACCCATACAGAACTAAAAGAATCTTGCTTCCAATTTCTCAAATCACCTTTTGATTTTCTTTGAGCTAAAGGAATCAAGGATACAGACTAAGAGATTGAATAGAAGAATACGGAAAATAAGCTGATGCCTCCAGTTGATTACATCATGGCCCAAGGGCTTTAAGGGACCCAAGAGAGTTGAAAGTTTCAAAAGTATTGATCGTGGCCCTTGGAAAGGCTAATGCATTTTAAAGTCAGTCTAGCACCATTAGCAAACAAATGGAATTGTACTTGAACACATTTCAACTTTTCCTTGATTTTCCTGGTAATCTGGCTGCAGTATTACGGTTTGGTTTTCTGCGGTAACAGAGTAAATAAAAAATCCATAAATGTCGCAACATACACTGTTTCCAAGACCTACAAAGTAAGAAATTATTCTTCAGTTGTGTCAATGTGTTTTGAGCCCACCCTCCACGTTCCTAATCAGAAACACCAAAATTGCAAAATGCAATATGATGATACCAAAAAATGTAAATAATATCAGAGATTACCATATTTGTCAAATTTACCCTGCTTAATTCAGACTTTATTGTGTAAAAGAAGATCTTTTGCTTTTTTACTATCATTTCAATCACTGTAGTATAATTCCAGCCTGCCCAGGAGACTGTAATATAGAACAAATATTTGATGACACATGGAAATTCTCCATGATTGATCTTTAAGAGCTACTATATTAGCAAAACTTTTGGGAAGTCTTTGATACCATCTGCAAAGACAGCTGTCACAGAAGTTGATAAAACTTTGATACTTGGCTGCCTTCTATTTTAAATGATGGGGAGGTCTTTGCCCGTATCACATATTCACATATAATGGACACTGTCATCGCCTTAAAGGCTATGTGAAAAATCAGTCTTTTTAATCTTGTTCCTAGGGCTAAAAATTTCCCTAGGCCAAAATTTCCTCAAGATTTGATGATATTTTAAAGGTTTTTTTGTGTTGTCTTCTTCAACTTGTGGACAGAAAAACCCATCATCTTTACACTAGTTTTCAGCATTTTTAGATGAATGGAATTTATCATTTTTATCACATAATTGATATTCTGATGACCCAGTTAGATGCAAGATTTCACAGGCTGATTATGGTTGCCGCCTGTGATGGACAGAAGAATGGTCCCTTCCCAAAGATGTCCCTGTGCTAGTCCCTAGCAACTGTGAATATGTTAGGTTACCAGACAAAGAGGAACTAATGTTGCAGGTGGAATGAAGGCTGTGAATCAACTGATGTTAAAATAGAGAGATTATCCTGGCTTAACTTGGTGGGCCCAATGTGACCACAGGCTCATTAAAAGTCATAGGGAAGAAGACTGTCATTGTCATAGTGATGCTATGTGATGCCCAGTTGCTGGAGGAGCGAGCCCAGGAGCCAAGACATGAGGGCAGCCTTTAGAGGCTGAAAAGACAAGGAAGCGAATTTTCCCCTGGAGCTGGCGGAAGGAACACAGCGCCGTTGATGTCTCGATTCTAACCCAGTGAGGCCCGTGTTGGAATGGTGACTTACAGAACTATAAAAAATTAGCTATTGTTTTCAGCCACTAAATCTTTTGGTAATTTGTTACGGGCAACAATATAAAACTAATGCACTGGCTTTTTGGCATTTCTTAATTCAACCCACCTAATTTTTTTTCCAGCTTTGAGGTCTAATTTAAATGAATGATTTTTTTAAAAAGCCCACAAGTTAAAAAATAAATATTCAAGCTACTACAAATATTTATTACCAATGCAAATAATGTTTTGCATATATCTATTAAAACTGAAATTGGAAAAAAATTATCAACTAATTTTCGGGAGTAATTTTATTTTACTTTTTCCAGTTTTATGGAGATATACTCGACATACAGCACTGCATAAATTTAGGGTGTACAGCATAATGACTTGACTTACATACATTGTAAAATGATTATCACAATAAGTTTAGTTAACATCCATCATCTCATATAGATACAAAAAAAAAAGGAAAAAGTAGGGGCTGGCCTGGTAGCATAGTGGTTAAGTTTGTGCACTCTGCTTTGGCAGCCTGAGATTCACAGGTTTGGATTCTGGCCACAGACCTACACACTGCTCATTGGGTCATGCTGTGGTGGCATCCTACATACAAAATAGAGGAACGTTGGAACAGATGTAAGTTCAGGAACAATCTTCCTCAAGCAAAAAGAGGAAGATTGGCAACAGATGTTAGCTCAGGGTCAATCTTCCTCACCAAAAAAAAAAAAAAAAAAAAAGGTAAAGGATCCACTCTCTTAACAACTTTCAAATATACCATACAGCAGTGTTAACTATTGTCATCATGTTGTATTTTACAACTCTAGTACTTATTTATAATTGGAGGTTTGTGCCTTTTGACCATCTTCATCCAATTCCTCCTCCCTACACTGTCTGCCTCTGGTAACCACAAATCTGATCTCTTTTCTATGAGTTTGATTTTTTTGATTACTTTTAGATTCCACATATAAGTGAGCTAATATGGTATTTGTCTTTCTCTGTCTAACTTATTTCAGCTAGCATAATGCCATTAAGGTCAATTCACGTTGTCACAAATGTCAGGAATTCTTCCTTTTTTATGGCTGAATAGTATTCTATGATAAATATAGGTATATATAGATATATATTTAAGATATATATAGATATATCTATGGATATCTATATCTATCTATATTATATATAGATATACCTATATTATATATAGATATACCTATGTATCTATATATTATATATATATTATGTATAGATAGCTATATAATATCTCTCTATATATAATATATATAGATATATATATATAGATATCTATATTTATATTTATATATATCACAACTTCTTTATTCATTCATCCATTGATGGACACATAGGTTGTTCCCATGTCTCATGGACATGCAGATGTCTCTTCAACATAGTATTTTTATTTCCTTCAGATATGTTCCCAGAGGTAGAATTGCTGGATCATATGCTAGCTGCACTTTAATTTTTTGAGGAAACTCCATACTGCTTTCCATCCATCATGGCTGTATCAAGTTACAATCCCACCAAGGGAGCACAAGGGTTCCCTTTTCTCTTCATTCTCGCCAGCATTTATCATCTCGTCTTTTTTGTGATAGCCATTTTAGCAGGTGTGAGATGATATCTCATTGTGTTTTGATTTGCATTTCCCTTACTGGTTAGTGATGTTGAGCACATTTTCATGTACATGTGAGGTAGCTAAAATACCATGAAACAATTACGAGTATTTGTGTTTGACAGTTTCCAAACTGTGCTTAGAATGGAATATTCTTTCCTCAAAACTAAACGAAAAATCTTAACAGTACAAGTAAAGAATGACAATTAGTTTTAGCATTGGTCAACATGGAGGAATATTTTTTGTCAGATTTCATTTATTTTGGATAAATATATGATAATAATAACTTACATTTCTGTGCGCCTGACTATACTCTTTTTAATTAGCAGACACTGGGTGCTGGTCCTGTACTAAGTCCTTCATAAATATTAGTTCATTTAGTCCTCAAAACAGATCTGTGTATGAGGTTATTCTTAATTCTGTGTTATAATTGAGGAAATCAAAGAACAGAGAGGTTAAGTAACTTGCCAAAAGTCCAACAGAAAGCAAGTAGTGGAGTGAGGATTTAGGTTCAGACTGTATGTACTATTAGCTGCTCTGCTGTCTATCTCAGTCTGCCATATTCTATGAATCACATACGCCTTGTCTCAAGGACTCCTCACAACATCGTCCTGTAGGTCCTACTATTGACCCCGTTTGCAAAGAAGGGACTTGAGGTTTAGAGGCTATGTGACTTGCTGTACTGGCTCTGCTCCACAATACCTCAAGTTTCCAGATGAGCCCTTCTTCTTTGTGGTAGCCTGCTTTGATGGTATAGCAGGGTCTAATTTTAATGGTTATACAGCTAGTACCTAATATGGTCGTTCAAATAGGAGCTCTTGACCAACCCCAACTGTGCCTCATCCTAGAAGATTTTGTTTGCTCTAAAGAGTATTGCCTGCCACAATCTTATGAGTTTGGGAATAACAGAGAGAGTTTCAGACACTTGAACACCAAGCTAGAGTGAGCAGAGCACTGGCTAGAAACATCACCCCCCGACACACACACACCTCTCGCAGGGCAAAACTAAACTGTTTGCAAGTCCAGTACACCACAGTTCTGAATGTCAAGAAACCGAATTTTAATGCTACTGACATCCGCAAGGAATTGGCCTCTCCTAAAAAAAAGAAAGTCCGAAACACACTGGTGTTTTAAAAATGGATTTATATTGCTTACTTTGATTATGAACTGATAAAGCACAGAACTATCAGAAGCCTGGCTCCTTTTAAAATACAGGCTGTTACACTGTGTTCTTCCCTTCCTATAATCTCTTTATGATCAAATGCAGAATATTTCAGACTGCAATTTCCAATTTAATTCTTGTCCTCATTTGAGCTATTAAATTGGACTCCATTTCAGCAACAACCGAGCTGACACTCCATCCTGTTACCAATGACTGTGGATAGCCATCTGCTGGAACGATTTTCACCATATGTGTTTAAAGAAAGACAACGTTTTATACATACTTGATGTAGGTAATATTTGAAAATCATAAAAGAAGAGCAAAATCAGAGTAAGCTGTAAAATTGCAAGCAAAAATTGAAATCATAAAAACATCTTTTAAATCTCAAGAGTTAGTACAGTTTAGAGCACATATTTCCTACTATTTCCAAGGAAATTCAGGTGAAATTTGAAAATAGTTCCCAAACTGGAAAGAAAGAATTCAGCCTAGGTCATTATCAATTACAAATTAACATTTTGAAAATTATCCTGATCAAGCCAGTAGTGATTAGAAGTGAATTTTACTTTTTGATTTACAGAGTTGGTCTTGAAATTAATTTCCTTGGGCATGCAGAACTCCATTTGCTTCTTATAAAACCTTTTAGCAACATATAACAAAGAATATTCAACTTAAAACCTTTTAGTAGGAGGCCAGCCCTGTGGCTGAGTGGTTGAAATTCCACGAGCTCCCCTTCGGGGGCCTGGGTTCTCCATTTCGGATCCTGGGTGCAGACCTACTCCACTCGTCAGCCATGCTGTGGAGGCATCCCACATACAAAATAGAGGAAGACTGGCACAGATGTTAGCTTAGGGCAAATCTTTCTCACCCAAAAAAAAAAAAAAAAATTTTAAAAAGCTTTTAGCAAATATTGTTTTATAATCCAAGTATAGGCAATTGTCTTATTTCTGTTTAAAAGATTAATTTTCCTTACTTAATATAATTAACTTTCACTTAACTAACACATAGGGGACCCACGATATGTTTAGACATGGAAAAAATTAAAATTATATATGCAGAGGAAAACCCATGTAAAATCAACACAGCTGGACATAACAAATATTCAGAAGAAAGAATGTCTGAATTGAAGTTGATCATCTGTGAGTATGCCTACTATTATTTTTATAACTTATGTCTGTTTTGACGGTTTGAAAGCTGATTGATCCCTACAACAGCCATGCAAAGTACTGAGTTCAAATATTATCTCAAGTTTACCAGAGGGTTAACTGAAGCTTAGAGCAGCAAACAAATTGCCAAAGCCACATTGCTGGTGATGGTTGCTCCATGTTTTTTTCCTTCTTTTGATTCCAAATCTCAAAGCATCTGAATTTGAATCATTTGATTCAAACCATCTCTGTTTAATCTTCTGTCTACAGAGTTTGGGAGACACTCCCAGCCCTAAACTTTCCCACGTTCCCTTGAGGAAGTGTGCAATAAGTTGTTGCATACATCATTTGGGAAGGGGACCAGTTTCGTCTATTTCTGAAAATGAAGGAGGAGCAGATCAGCTGAAGGAAGGATTCCCAAGGAGGACAATTAGAGCACTGTCTCACAGTTCATACATTGCCACCAAATGTGTGATTCCAATCCTACCCTCACAATAACCCTGCAGGACAGAGACAGCTATTATGCACGTTTCCTAATAGAGGAAAGTGAGGCTGATGGCAGTTGAATGTCATGAATGGGAATGATACAAGCAGTAAGTGAAGACAGGAGCCAGAACATGAGCCAAGGAGATCAATGTGCCTCAGGAACTTTTCAGTGATATCAAGCTCCCAATAATCAAATCTATCCAAATTCAAATGTAAATTTAAAGAGTCATTGCAAATCAAAATATGGAAAATTTATTTTAAAATGTCTACTATTCAAGACATCATCATCAGTATCACTCGTAATATGTATGCAACTATGAGCTACCAGCAATGTAAAAAAAATGCCTTAGAACATAAATTCACTTGATCTAGGTAGAATAAGAATACTGACAAACTGTAATTTGGCCACTGCAATGGAGGAGACTCAAACTACAGAAGAAATTGATGAAGGATTGAAGATAGCAGGCGATAATTTTGAACAAGTAAGTGTTGCTGTAAAAGTAAGCATTTTGATTGATTAAAGTCTACCATGATGTAAAAAAGTATTTTTTCATAACTATAACAGAATCTAAGAAATCATATTGGAAAATAATTGTATAATTGAAAATCAGCTGCTTTCTTGTCCCTGGAGTAATGCAATAAGAAAAAAATATTTTTCTGATTGAGATATTTGAAATAAACATGTATATTTTAAGTAAACTTGTTTATGTATATGTTGATTTTCCTTCAGAATAAAGTATGCAGTCTGGGGTGACTAAACAATGAAACTATCGTCTCTTCATTTTCCTAGTAAAGATGCTGTGCCGAAGAAAGCTAATTTTCCCAAGGGAAAGAGATTGCTTTGTCAAGAAGCATTTTGAGCTTCCAGCAATGTTGTTCTTTTTTACCAGCATCACTTTTGGTGGGACATTTTGCCCTTTCACCACAAGCTGAATATTATTGTTCTTTGCTCGCCTGCAGGGAGGCTGGACGCTGAGGTGGTGACCCCGGCCTGTAGGACAGGGCAAGGATGGCAGTGCCAGGCAGCACGTTCCAGTACACATGATTGTGTTCAATAGGCAAAAAGAGTTTCTTTTTGGAAAAAAATTACATTAGCGTTTCCTCGTAGTTCTCAATGCCCTGATCAGTGCTAAGATTTAAACTCTAATAATCCCTTAGGATTGAAAAACAATAAAAGAAGGGGGTTTTTTTACATTAACTTTTTTCGCCAAGACGTTTTTCCTCAATATATGACCTCAGTGTATGATCACTGTAAGACCAATCTAATTGTGCTATTCTATTGTATATTTAACTGGAAGCAAGAACGATTTGTTAGCAAAATAGCGACAATAACAAAAAGTCAACCATTCTACCAGGGGAATTGCAGTTTTCTACCTCTGTAGCTCTTCCAAAAAATGAAAAGTAACAAGCTATTACAGAAGGATTAGATATTAGATATTGACCTCTTTGAAGTGGTAGGGCACAGCTAATGTTTCTGGGTACTTTCATTATTCTAAATAAAAAATAAAAATAATTAATTGGATATGATGTGGTCAGTTTAATTTAACTTTACCATTAGCTGCTCCCTGCCCAATGTTTAAGTTTTATAAGACCATTTATAAGTGTTGAGAGGTGGAATTTTATGAAAACTATCATGACATGTGTTCAGATAGACTATCTTTTTTTTTCTCTCCACGGGTCGCTATAAAGACTCTGGCTATTGGTCTAATCCAAAGTTACGGTCAATAAAGTCTATGTGTCAGTTTCCTCAGGTGTGAATAATAATGGTACCTAATTCAAAAGTTCATGGTGAGCATTTAATAGGTTAATGCATCTAAAGTGCTTTTAAGGGTACCTGGCACTAAAATAAGTGTTAGCTATCATATGGTAGTCCAATCATGAGAAAATAAAAGGAGAAAGTCATGCTAAACATTTAATAATTACCTCATTGCACTACTCCAGGGCCAAGAAGGCAGATGAGTTTCAATTACACAATTACTTTCCAATATGATTTCTTAGATTCTGTTATAGTTATCAATTTATTGCCTCTCAACTGTAAATCCATTCTTCAATACCCACTCTGTGATAACGAATGGGATTCCTTTAAGCATTTCTCCTTAACAGTGAGCACAGTGCTAAAATTTCTCAGTAGAGGGCAATCGAGTGATGCAGCAGGAGGATAAGGGCTTCTCTGGCTGCTTCCAGCTGCTGCACCCTTGGGCAGCAGTGCACATGTGAGGACAACTATGATGCTCTGCTCTAGCCATGTGGTCCCTCTGAGATACTGCGGGCCCAGCTCAGTCTAGTTACCCCCTTCCCATGACCCTGCCACTGCGGACACTGCATACTTCTCTTGTCGTCAACAGGGCACTGACTGCTGCCACATTCAGGCCCCCCAGCTGCAGTTTGCCCAGGCCCTAGAGGGTGCTTCTTGCTTACTAGTGACTGTGGACTGGGTCTGGTCTGGGCAAACTAATGAGCGTCTCAGCCATCCAGCGGACTGCAACCAAACCTTCTCCACCAACGTCTGAACCTGCACCATGGGGAGACTCCCTTTCAAGTTCCTCTTTCCTTGGGCGTTCTCCCCCAGCCTTTGGACAGCTTTTACCTTTCTCATTGCACCTTATAGTTACTCTCTTCTTGTTGCTTAATAATTCGTTATATTAAAACTTCCCCTGTTTAAAATGCCATGTGCTGTCTGTCTCCCTCTTGGACTCAGAGTAATGCAGATAATGTAAGGCTCATTTTCCAAGAAAATGATTTTATCTAAATCCTTAATGAGGGCTGTTCTTTTGATACAGTCATGGTAGAATCTGTTCTAAGAGCTTCCATCTATTAACTCACATAATCTTCTAACACCCTATTTCACAGATAGGGAAAATTGAGGCAATAGCTCCTTGAAATCTTTCTGAAGACAGTAATTTGAATTTTTTCAGTTTGCTTTATTTTAACTTGAACAGTTTTACTCAGTGTCTAGCACATAGTTAGGTACTATCTAAGTATTATGAATTATCATAATTGATAGAACTTATCAGAGAAATCTTGATCTTTCTCTTTCATGGTGTTGACTGTAATTCATATGTCTGCTGATCCTTAGTTCTGTATTTTTATTTATGTGTATGAACTGATTGTGGATTGATGACCAGAGATAGCTTATGTGAGATTTTCTTTCAGTTGTGGATAATTTCCTCAACAGGAGGTCTTTCTCCTGAGCAGGAAGTTTGGCTCTGAATTCCATATGCAGACAGGCATGTCAGAACAACTTTGAGTTAGGCAGAATGGAAGAGGCTGAGATTCTTCTAAAATGCCAGAAAGTAATAACAACTCAAAAGACTAACCCTCCTCGTGAAGAATGTTTATATTTTATAGTCTTATTTTCTGGTCTCCACTGTCAGGCAGATTGGGAAAGACAGCCACTGATCTAGGTTTTATCTTAGAATGGAGCAGAAAGGAGGTAAGAGACAGGGGACGTGGGAGGTAGAGGACATAGCTGTTCGTCCACAGGATGTCCATTGTTTCCTCGATTTCTCTTCCACATCCTTCTCTTACTCTACTTACGTGCTCACATGGAGCTTCGAATCTCTTGAGACTTTGCCCTGGAAAATAGTTCCCACCTTCATTACTTCTGCTTCTTCTTTGACAAGTTTTGGGCACTTGATTCTTCTGTTCTGCTTTATTCTGTAAGAGTACAGTGGGTTGAATAGTGGCCCCAAAAAAGATAGGTTCAAATGCTAACTCCTGGTAACAGTGAAGGTGACCTTATTTGGAAAGACCGTCTTTGCAGATGTAATTAAGTTAAGGATCTTAAGAGGAGACAATCCTGGATTTAGGGTGTCTCTAAGTCCAGTCACTGGTATCGTTATAAGAGGAGGAGAGGGAGATTTGTGATACAGACACACGTGGGAAAAAGGCCATGTGAAGATGGAGAGAGATCGGAGTTATGCAGCCACAAGCCAAGGAACACCTTCAACCACTAGAAACTGGAAGAGGTGAGGAAGGCTTCTCCCCTAGAGCATTTGGAGGGAACATGGCCCTGCCAACACCTTGATTTTGGACATCTGGCCTCAAGAACTGTGAGAGGAAACATTTCATTTGTTTTAAGTCATTAAGTGTGTGGTAATTTGTTACAAAAGCCCTGGGAAACTAATATAAATAGAATCCCATTATCTTCCTGTCTTTCAGAAGTCCTCCAAAATCTCTGAGCCACTCATATAACCCCTGGCCCCAAACTCTTCTCAGCACTACTCTGTATTTATTTCATTTTGTTTCTTTGACTGGAACAGAAGCTGACAACTCTCAATCTGCGTTGAAAATTTTAAAATAGCATTTAATATTTAACTCCACTCTATCTTCAATCTTGCCCTGGTATCCAGCTTCAGGCTAAATTGAAGAGAAAGCATTCCACTACAAGAAAGGAGATTTAATTTCAGTTCTCTAGCACACAGAGTATGCACTCCCCAGATACAATGGTGGAGGACCAAATGCATTGAAAATGAAAGCCAGTCAAGACTGATAGGTTTGACAGCTTACTTACTCAGCTTCACTGGCCCCCACGCTATTTCAGCCATAAAGGTGTGTATATATGTGTATATATTAAGTTCTTAACTTTTCCACTGGCATTGTTTCACAAGATCTCTTCAGAAATATCCAATATTCATTTTAATTTCAGCCAGAATAAATATAAAATCAGTTCCCTTTATAACATTAATTTTTAACTTTGAACCTTCAGGGACATAAGTGTGCTTTACAAAAATTTCCTGCCATGTCTTTCCTCCAGCAAAAATCAGACAGTGATCTGTTTCTGCCAGCGAAGAATTAGATATGTAAATGGGAAGAGGGCATGGGAAGGCAGTCGGCACCTAGGAATAGACTGGGTGGTCACATGGGTTTTTCTTCATTAAGACATTTTAAAGTTTAGTTCTCAGTGTGAAGATAATTTAAATTGAAAGAATTTTTGTACCTTGCTACTGCAATGAGTTCCCTGTAAATGCATGAAGTTTTACAAATGAGAAGCCGTGTGGCACTTCCACGAAGCAAGGTGCTCTGCGCTAAGGCAACGGAGCAGTGTTTAAATATCTCCCTTTGATGTCAGAACCTGAAAATTAGGCATTAAAAATGAATAACCCTGCAACTCTAAGAAAAATTAGAGCAAGTAAAATATAATTTAATGAATCCCTATGTGATAGGAAACCATAGTTCAAATCATTTGATATTAGAAAATACCCTCCATCTCTTAACTTCAAAATATATTAAAGGCAACTCAGTTCACATGTCGTCTAGTAAAACTTCTTGAATAATTCCAACTCCCATTAGATCTTTCTTCCAAGACCTTATCTGTACTTATCTATGTCAATTATCGACTTGTAATCATATACGGTCCTGTAGCGATATCTAAACTCCTTCACCTGTATACATCTTGTTTTCCTATTGAGATTACAAATTCACAGAGGTCAAAAACTGTTTCTAAATCTTCTTTTGTATCCTTCACTGCAATAGATACTTTCAAAAACTGAAGTGAGGTAAATTTCAAAATAAAATGAGTCAGACACATTAAGATTTTGATTAGCAAGTTTCCAATCTAGTGGGCTGTATTATCTCATTTTCAATGTCAAAACTTTTAAGTCACCAATCCCTAGTCACGAGCCATGGGGAAAGACACATGGGTACATTATGTTCAAATTCATATTCTACCTGCCACGCTTCTCTTTTGAATTCTCCTTTTGTGATATTTGGATGCCCTTTGCTTAGAATAACTGTGAAGGTATGTCTGGAATATAATTGGCAAGACCTATATCTCCACCAACCCATCACCCAGGTCAGCAATCTTGCTTCAGCCCAGAGTTGGCAAGCTGTTAGTAACTATCATTTTGGAGCATTAATATATTCCAAACACTATATACATAGATAAATATAGATAGGGATGTATGTATGTATGTATGTATGTGTACATTCCTGTCAATGACCTTGAAAGTTTGATATTTTTAGCCTTGCTTTACAGATATATAAATAACTTCCTCAAGGTCATAGAGTAATTAAAGCAGAATTCAAACGCTAATTTGGAATCTGCCTCCCAAATGCATGTGGTTTTCATTGTCACCCTGTCTTGCTAACAAAACTTCATATTTCAAATGATAAAAAGACAAAACTATAATGAACATAAATGCTCTTTGAATTCCTGAATTTAAAAGTTTTGCTTTTTATTAATTTAATTAATATTATGTAAGTCACAAACTACAAAATGTCTTCAGAAAAAGCAGTGAAAGAAAATCACCTAGGAACATGTGAGAGCAAGTTGACAGAAGAAAAAGTAAATAGTGCAGGAACATAGAGAAGAACTAAGCAAGATTTGGGCCTGCCTACACACATTGAGAATGAAGAAAATAGCTTTGTCAGTCATTTTTCAGTCAAAATGATGTCCTCTTGTATATATAGTTCGGAGTTTTTCTTTTTTTTTTTTTTACAAGATTTCATGAACAATGTGCAGTTGGTAGCCTGTAAGGATAGATAATGCTATAGCAATGAAGGTTATCTGTGAAAATGTTGGTTATTGCCAATATAGTAAAGCTGTGAAAAACCATGAATTTACTTATGATAAGATTGACCATTGGCTTCCAATTTCACCTACCCTTTTCAGTAGAGGTTGACCGGTATTCTTATTTCCTGTTGTAGATGATACAATTGGGCTTATGCAGGGCAAGGTAAAGGTCACGGTGTAACAGCAGGCAACCTTTGTGTATTAGGCCCAGAAGATACTAAGCAGAGAACTCTGCTTCTGGAATAAGACAGTCAGGGAGAAGGGTGTTTTGTTCCTAGTATTCTCTCAGCCCAAGATCCTGGATTGAATCAACAAAATGTGCTCCAACTAAGCACAAGACTGATGAAATCATTTTTGCTCTCCTGAAAGTCGTTTCAGCCACAGAACCCTTAAAATTATCCCCAAACACCTCCCACTGGCTGACGTCAAACTGCAGCTGGGGCCTGAATGAATTCAATCTTAGGGCCTGGACTCTGGGCTGGCTAGATGTGCAGATTCCCCCAAGGTCATTGTATTACCCACTCAGGAACACAACCACACATTTTAGAGGAGGGAACTTTTTGAACCTCATGTATTACTTTTTCTTTTTGTTGTACTTAAGAATGGCCCAAAGAAGCTAAACATTATTCTATTGGTTGGTTAGGTGCAGTGGTACTTAAACCTTACTGACTTTAGGATTATTTGGGGAACTTTTAAAATCCTGATGCACAGGCCACTTCTCAGATCAATTATGTTAGAATATTTGGAGGTGAAACCCAAATATTTTATTCTTCTAAACTCCCAAGGCAATTATGATAAGCAACCAAATTTGAGAACTACTGCTTTAATTGAATAGGATGGTGTCAGCATGGGGACCTGGTCTAGAGGAGAACGTGGGTCCAGATTATGGCCTGGAGAACAACACGAGTGATGGCATTAGCCAGCCATCTTGAAAATATATTACATGGTTATAATAAGTGATCACCCCAGAGATTCATATAGAAGGACTAAAATCCTTTGGCAATTCTGAATAACACTAATGGAATACAACCTTTATGCAGAGTAAGTACAACTGTCATGTGGAAAATTACCTTGCTGCAATAGTAGCTTTCCAGAACGCTTCTAGGAAAGTTGTCTCTGAGGTCATGAACCAGAAAGGTCACAGAAAAGAAAGGTCACAGTCAAAATTAAGGTTCTCCTATCACTCAGATACTAAATCAGTGTTAAATACATATCAAGAAGTAAGAGGAAAGAGATGAGGTAGAGTAGGATGGAAGCAGATAGAAGGACCATACCACCTGAAATCTAGATTCCAGGTTAGCAATATTTACGAGCCCTTCCTCTTTCTCTCTCCACTCTCTCTCTCTTCTTTCTTGTCTCTGCCTCTCTTTCTCTGCCTCATCACCCTTCCCCATGGAAGTGTAGTTTTGAAGATTGGAGTTGGTGTTTAAATAAAGGGACCAGCAGATGGGTTTGGGGGAAGCAGACAGCATTTGCTGTCTTTGAGAGAATCAGGCAAGAATGCGTGGCCACGGGACAGTTCACCAGGTAGCCTGCTGAACAGGTGTGGGTTTTATCTGCATTTCTTGGGGAAAACATATGTGGGGCCAGAATGGGACTGTTCTGTGTGCTGCCAATGGGCAGCCAATTTAGGGATAGCATAACTTCAAGCTGAGAGAATCATATCTTATGTGGCTTAGTCTTTCTCTCCCCTCCATTCTAGGAGAAATACTTTTGTCATGTATCCCGTTTATTCTATCATTAACACAGCTTAGAGACCACTATCTCACTTTCTCTTTCCAACATCTCTTTTGAATTCTGCCTATATGTCACAAGCTACTTGCTTATTCATACTTATACTTACATCTTATGAGATGTATCTCTCTCTCACACAAGCTACTAGCTTTCTCACTATCTATGGTTAACATTCTTATGAGTTTCATCACTCCTGTTTATTTTCCTTTTACAACAGAACTGAATATTCTCAGGTAATAAAGCAAGCACACATTCCAACAACTTCCTCCATATTTGAAGGACAGGACATTATTATAGAGGTGAAAGAGATTTCTGTCACTTTCATTACTTACTTTGGTTAACTTTATACATTTTTAAGTGGAAATATAACTGTTGTATGCAACCCTTGTTATGGAGAATATGTTCAAGGGAGAAATGCTGTGGGCAAGTCAGAGAAATTCACATTGAAGAAAGGTGACAAGCTAAACATTAAAGCGTGAAAAAATACCTCTCAGGAATGGAATGGCCCATTTTGAGCAAAATTTCAAGCTAAGCACAAATCCAAAACATAGGGACATTTTGCAAAGACTGGCAGATGTAACTGAAGGATAATTATCTATTATGGGAACTGTGATTGCTAGTCTTTCAAATTAGTCTATTGAACTACACAGTAAGGTAGCATTTGTGTCATCAGAAATAGCATTTTATATTTTAATAATTATAGTATAGGTATAAACACAAGTAAACTTGATGCATATATATATATATATATATACATATAAAATATACATATGCATATATACAGAAATAACCAAAATTATCTCATTATTACTAGTGATTACTTTATAAGTGCACTCTATGCCAGTCATTGCACCAGCAGAAAGCAGAGGTCACACAGAAATAAAGGTAATTGGAGAAGATTTATTAAGGACCTATTCACAAAGGTAAGGACAGGATGCAGGAAAACACAGGGATCAGTGTCAGTGATTGCAGGGCCATTACAATCTCTAGGCCTCAATAGGCCAATGGAGGGACTTCTGGAAACTAGAATGAGGCAGTGCTAAGGAAAGAGCCATCCTGAGAGGAACCGTTACCTTTGTTTGAAGAACACATTCAGCCTGAGGTTACAAGACAGGAAGGGATCCAGATGAATAAGTGCTGGACTTCGTTTACGCCTATCTCTGAGACTTGGCCCAGGGATTCCTGAGGCCAAACCCAACCAGAAGCTGGAAGCAAGGGAGCCTGTTGCTGTCATTCACACAGATCAGCTTTCCAGAGAAGACAGCAGTGTTAAAAAGAGTGGAGTGGACTAAGAGAGGGAAGCAGAAGTTATCTGGCCCGATGCCCAAGTCGTATGCATAATTATAAGATTATTTATTCAGTGGACTCCTTTTCTAACAGATGAAGAAACTTAAGGACAGAGAAGGGAAATTATTTTCTCCAGCAAGTCTTCTGTTCTGAATAACTATCATAACTCCTTGAGACGTATGGACGATTAAGGCAGAGTCCAGATCTGAGGAGCTCACAGTCCACAGGGGAGATGGTCTTGTAAATAAATAGGTAAATATGTAAAGTTGTATTAAAGTAGAAAAGCAACTGCTGTGTGAAGCCCTCGTTAAGGACAGTGTGTTCAAGGAGGAAATGCTGTAGGCAAATCAAAGGAAATAGAAATTATATATAAAAAATAGAAATGGCTGTAGCAAATGTGGCAGGAAGTGGCAACACGCAGGATATGGAATCATCCAGTTGCATGTTAATATATATACATATAACTTCTTTCTCTTAAGCTTCTTCATAGAAAAGACACTACAAAAAATGATTATAGATTATAAAACTATTTTACATATTCTAGTAGCCTAACAATATAACCAAATGTTGAGGTATTTGCTACAGAAACTTACCTTTCTGCATGTAAACTGTGAACACGAAAGAGGTAATTTACCTCCGGTGACCTAGCACTTAATATTCATGAGGGTATTTTATTCAGCCCTACTCATCTCAGACTAAAGGGCGAACAGCTCAACCAGCAAGCTATAGTGCTCACTTCCCCGCTTCTATCCATGGCTAAATAAAAGCCGAACAAATGATTATTTCATCTCCACAATGATGTAAATTTCTAAATGATATTTACTAAGGAAAATTAGCTTGGAAAAAAAAGTCACATCTGGTAAATAATGATGTTGTTAAATTGTTTTTGCAATTACATTTCCAGCTAACTGTAAATGTGTGACAATTAGGTTTCTCCGAATACAAACAGTCTGTGATAAGATTCTCTCTACTGCCTCTTGCTGCAAACCAAGCCACAAGACATTAAAATACTGAAAAAATATAATTTACCTTTTGAAGTTCCTTGACTAGTCTTTAACATGCGTAGATATTTTTAAATGCCACATGGAAATTAGCTTCTTTCTATGGTTGGATTTTAAAGTGTTTTGCCATTACGTGCCATCGAGTCAGTTCCGATTCCTGGTGATCCTAGGAGTGAGCGATGACCACAATGTCCTGTCCTTAACAGCCTTTCTCAGCCCTACTCAGCTTCTGTAGACTCATGCCTATGGCTTCCTATAACACCGTCAATCCATCTCATATTTTGTCCTCCTCTTTTCCTGCTGCCTTCTACCCTTCCCAGCATTATTGTCTTTTCCCAAGAATCCTGCTTTTAAAGTGTAACCTAAAGCAATTGGGCTGATGAACACCCACTGATAAAAAATTCACTTTAAAGATACATCATTTATAAAGTAACAGCCCTGTAATTCCTATGAAAATCTGGAAGCTATTGGAAAGATAACAAAGCATATATTCCTACTTCAAATTTTGCTTTACTTTCTTTTTCGTAATAGCCTTTTTGAGATACAGTTCATCCACCTGGCATAGAAGCCATCCATTTAAAGTGTAGTCAAGGGTGTTTAATATATCTACAGAGTTGTACAACCATCAGTACAATCAATTATACTCGTTTTTTGAAACTTCAGCAAATATTCATTGAGCAAGGGCCAGGTGCCTGACTTTGTTCTAGGTACGAGATATGCAGTCTGTGGGGTATGCAATCAGCAGGGTGTCATAGTAAATTCCTGCTAGAATGGAATGTATATTGTGGGGGGAGACATACAGTAAACATGGAAGTAGCTACATGTGTAATGTAGCTCATGTGATAAGGCTGGAAGCAAAGCAAAACGGGAGCAAGAACCACAGGAGGCGGGTGATCAGACTGGAAAAGTCTCTATGAGAAACTGAGGTGATTGAAGGGAGGAAATGGGTCATGTAGACAACTGAGAGAAGAGCCTTTTAGACAAAAAAAGGGCAAATGCACATCTCTGAAGTGGACGTATGCTCGGCACATCTGAGAAAGAGCAAGAAGACCAGGATGGCTAGAATAGAGCATTGAGACAAATGGTCAGTTCTTATTCTGAGTGACATGGGGGCCCACGGAAGGCTGTGAGCAGAGGGATGACAGGCTCTGATTTAGGTTGTTAAAGGATCATTCTGGCTGCCGTGTGAGCACAGACTCTGACCTGCTGGAGAAAAAGGGAAAAGGAGACCAGCTGGGAGGCTGCCTCAGTAGTCCAGGCATGAGATAATGATGGCTTTGACTCAGAGTTTTTGTTGTTTTCTATTTTAACACAGTTATATCAGCACATAAATCAAGTGACTATGATAACCAATAACTAGCTCCGAATGATGCAGCATCTTCACTTTTGTAAAACTTCGTAAAAATGGCATTTATATTCAGAAAGTAAATCAATTTACCCACCTGATTTTAAGAAACAAGAATCTTACACCCACACTATTCTAGTCCTTACTTTCATATCTTCTGCCAGTGGACTTCTTTGCTCCTCCACTGTGATGTCTTAGACGTCTACCTCCCTAGGAAGGCCTTGAGAGCAACCACCTACTAGATAAATGAAAGGTCCCTTCTCAACAAAGAAGATTTTTTTCTTTCAACACGGATATTTTTTGCTCTTTCATAGTGGTTTATAGATATGTTTAACTTGCTCCTGAGAAATGTTAATGAATATCTCACTGCTCACAAAGATGCCGTTGATCAGATGTTACAGGTACAGGGCAGTATTTTACTGTACAAAAACTTTCACTCTTCATTTTTCTCTTATGCAGAAAGTATAAAAAGAATAAACCTCTAATGGAGTTTACCTAAGTTTCTTACATTTTTTCATTAGCCTATTGGGATCTAAGCAGAGCAGCATAGATGACATTGCATTTCTAAATTGTTTGCATTCATTCATTCAACCAATATGTATGTGATTGCCTTATTGTTCACTATTCTTAGTCTTGGGAGTACAATGTGAAACATGCTTGCCTTCAAGAAGTTCACAATCTAGATGCAGAGACTAGCAAGCATACAAATATTCCTAATAGAGTAGAACGAGTTACATCCAAGAGATTATGACAGGGCTAGAAAAGAAGGTCCCCATGTTGTACAACTCCATGGGATACCATTTACACACAATACAATATAATCTGTGTCCTGCGAGTAGTGCAGTACCATGGGCCTGATGGCAAGTGTAGTTTACATACACCAATGCTAATCAATTTTTAATTTGTGCTAAGACCTATTCTGAACCTGCATTCTGTGAAAATGCTATGAGTGGTTACCAATGTCTGCCTTTAATAAGAGGGGAAAGAGTGGTGGCCAGCATGTCATATAGATTCCAGTATGTGCCATGAAAACAGTAAGCTTAGAGAAAGTGCAGGGAGATATCTGAAGAAAATCTAAAATGAGCTAATTCTCATAGAGGATAAAGGATGTTAATGTAGAAGTGTGTCATGTGTAAATAGCCAGAGAAATAAAAGACCGTGCAGTATGTTTAGAATTGCAAGTAACTCTGGTATGAGCAGAGAGCATAGCATATGAGAAGAGTGTGAGAAACGTGTTCAGCAAAACAGACTGTGGACAAATAGGGAAAAGCCTAGAAGCCTAGGATGTGAAGTGGGATTTTTAGCTGTATGTTGTCATGGTGAATTTTTGCACTTTGAGCAGCCACTTTGGTGTCAATGTACAGGGTGAATTGGAGAAATGAGTAGAGGACTCAGAGCCAAGAAAGGACTGAGAAAAATACACAAGTTCAGCTTTACTCAGGGAAGTTTCACCAATATATGCCAGCACCAGGGTAGATAAGAAATAGACAGCCATGAACGTGATACAGATGTGTGTTAACCCCAAGTGTTCTGGGAGCAGAGATAGGGAAGAACCAGGATCAAGGATGACAGAAGCCAAGCAGGGCCATTCCTTATCAGCAAGGCAGCTGCCAACTCCTTGGGGCATCCAGGGTCCCCCAGAGCTCTCAGCATTTCTGCACTGGTCCTTTAAGACAACATGTTATGCCTAGAGCTTTCTTTTTCTTTCTCCTTCTCCTCTTTCTCTGCCTCTCTCACACACAGGAACATAGCTATATACGCTCACCTCTTTTCCTCTCTTTCCATCCTTAGCCATTGAGTCTTTCATCAGCATCTCCTGGTTAGCTGAGAATTGAAAAATGTACATGGTTTGAGAAGATGAATGTTTTTCTACTCTGAAGTAAAATATTAAATTTAATATCTTGGTTTAGAAAGTAGAAGAAAAAAAGTATCACACTTTTTTCTAGGTTCTCCTTGAATAATCTGAATGTCATGCCATGGACAGGACTGATATCTAAAAAATGTTAATAACTATTACTTTTTATACCTATGAAATTATAAATGATAATACCTATGATATTTTAATTCATACTTGCAAAACTCTGGAGGTATGTGGAATTAATAGTCTTTTAATATGAAGAAACGGAGATTCATGGAGTTATGTGACTCATTTAAGGTTTACAAGTAAATTTCACAGCCAGGACTTTGTGTTCTGTCTTTCTCTTTTGTCTCCAAGATAGTTGAGTAAATATTGCTTAAATCTAGTCACGAAATGCATTTCTTGTAGGTCCTAGTTAGCTCTAATGGTGCTCTGCTACTGGAAGGTGTTTTCAACTTTGAGTAACACTGGAAAGATTTCCCTCTGCCATCTGTACCAAGACTTAGAAGAGGCTATAGGAGTATTCCTTTTCTTTTGACCTTTCAAATGATATGATTTAGCTAAGTGCAGCAAGGAAGCATCCTGCATTTACACATAGTGCTGCAATTTTCTCTTGTTTTTCATCCCTGAGGACAGAAGCAATATTCTTATTCACAAAGGTCCATTTTTTTCAGCGTTATTCTACAAAATTAAATCTCATTCCAGCCACTTTATGCCCTACATTTCAGATCAGATCTTGGTTCCTTTTATTTTGAAAGCATGAAAGACATTTTTTTCTTCTTAAACATCATGAAATTGTTAACGAGTAAAGAAATAATTCATGAGATTTTGCTATTATGGCAACTGTGTTATTCTCTAACCCAAATAAATAATTTTCTAAAAATTATTTGCCAAATCCCGTAACCGATTTCATTCTTCCAAGAAATAACTGTACTACAAGGTAAATAAGTCTGTCTTGACCCAATAATGTTTGTCCACTTGTGTAAAATTAGTTATACCAGGGACCAGTCCACATAGAGTTGGGAATTAGTATTTCGTGTGCTAGAGAAATACCTCATTCATCATTATTTCATGTGTGTGAAGTATGATGGCTCTATTTAAGTCAAAAGAAATTATGAGAACTAGTATTACAGTATGCATATATGCTAAGAACCAAATGAACTTTTCTGAACAAAACCTTCGACTTGATGTCATCACTCTCTTCCTTGGCTCCCTCCCACTGCCTATCACATGGTTGTATAATCTGCTGTTAGAACTGCAGTCATGGTATTTGAGAATTTACCCAGACACTGCTCCCAGATTCATTTCCTCTTCTCGTTCTGTTCACAAAATACCCAGAACCGAGTACTATCCCACCAATTCAGGATTCATGGTAAAAGTCTCAACTCATGTTCTTCTTGTTGATTCAATAGCATGCATGTTCCTTTCTGAAACAGACGGGAGCTTTTGCACTGCCTACCCACCATCTTGTTTCCTCACTCAGCTTATTTATTGAACACTTGTATTTGCAGGTCTGTGTTAGATGAATCTTTTCACATAGTTTTCCTTATCCATTTGGCCATGATCTTGTTGTTCAATAGGTACATTGAATAATACAATACATCGTATAATATAACACATTTTATTGTGTAACGTTAGTCTCCTCCAGCACTTAGTCTCTTCCTAGGCATATACCCAGCACTGTCTTTTCAACATGTCTATCCTGAATCAAAGCAATACAAGTCACACCAAAATATTGAATTATATAACAGAGCCCATAAGTCAATTCACACTAAGATTTGATAACATGAAAAACAAATATAAATTTTTTAAATAATTCTTCAGGACTCCTTCATAAGCCCCTATATGTTGACTAGGAGAAAAATACTTAAATGTTTAAATCAATTTAACTTAGTTCAATCAGATTTTGTTTCCCAGCTTTCCTAAGAGGTAATTGATAAATAAAATTGTATATATTTAAAGTGTACAACAAGATGGTTTGATATACATATACGTTGTGAAATGATTATCACAATCAAATTAATGAACACATCCATAGATACCTTCTTTTCTGTGTGTGGTAAGAATCCTCAAGATCTACTCTCTTATCAAATTTTAAGTATATGATAAAGTATTATTAACCATAGTCACCATGCTGTACATTAGATCCTCAGAATTTATTCACCTTATAACTGAAAGTTTATACCCTTTGACAATGTCTCCCCATTTCCTCCACCTCTAGCCCTTGGCATCCACCCTTGCACTCTCTGTTTCTATGAGTTCAACCTTTCTTTTTTTAGATTTCACATATAAGTGATACCATTCGGTATTTATCTTTCTTTCTCTGGCTTATTTCACTTAGCATAATGCCCTCGAGGTTCATACATTTTCAAATGGCAGGATTTCCTTCTTTTTATGGCTAAATAATACTCCATTACATATATATATACACACATATATATGCACCACATTTTTTTGTCCACTCATCTGTCAATGGACATTTAGGTTGTTTATATGTTTTGGCTACTGTGGATAATGCTGCAACAAACATGAGAGTGCAGATATCTCTTTGAGATACATTTATTTTCTTTCATATATAGAGAGATTTCATTTCTTTCAGATACAGGCCTAGAATTGGATCATATAGTAGCTCTATTTTTAATTTGTTGAGGAATCTCCATGTTGTTTACCATAATGGGTGTACCAATTTACATTCTCACCAACAGTGTACAAGGGTTGGAAGGCCTCAGTCTCTCATTTGGAAACTTCCCTGTCCAAAAGATTACCTTTTCCTCCTGAAGCTTTTCTCTGTAAGATGACATTTGGGTGTAATGACTGGGGAGCTTAATGTGCTTTCATGTTAGTGGGCCTGACCTCTCGCTTCTGTTGTTTCAAGTATGCGTTATGGCTGGTCTCTGAGCATCTCTAGAGCAATGCCTTTTCTCCCTGGGTGCTCTGTTCACTGTCAGTTTGTCTCTTCTTCATCTTAGGCAGTGATAGAGGGGAAAACTGAGTTGAACTCCAATGAGATCTATTTTTCGGTAAATGTGAATCTCTGCCAAGTCCTCTGTCCAACTCTTCGACCTGGGAGTCCAGCCCTAACCCTGGCTGAGGGTCCACCTTGCCCCAAAGTGACCAATACCATGCTAGGCCTACTGATCTATCTACATCATGTAAGGATTTATGACAGTCTGTTAAAGCAACCTCAGCTGAGCTTTGTTCTATATAAATCTACAAAGAGTGTACCAAGTGGTTTGTGAAGATAGAATATATATATATATGTTTGTATGTATGTATATCTACTCTTGGTTCCTGGAACGAAGACCCTAAAACTCTTGTAATTTTCTAAGTGATAAGAGTACTAGGAACGTCTTTGGTTCTAACATTTGATCTTTGACTCTGGTTCCTAACACAGAGCTCCTAAATACCTTGGCATTTCCTGGGTAATAAGAATATCTTTCTTTCTAATGAGGTGACTCTTATTGAGCTTCTGGATCGCTTCAGGATGGGGGGCTGGTCACTAGGAAAACCAAGCCATGATGAGAAGCTTGGAACTTTCAGCCCCACCCTCCATTCTCTGGAGAGGGAAGAGGGGCTGGAAATGGAGTTTATAATTGATCACGTCTACGTGATGAAGCCTGCATAAAAATCCCATTAGTACAAGGTTTGGACAGCTTCTGAGTTGATGAACACAGCTACAAACCAGAAGAGTAGTATATGCCAATTCCTCAGGGACAGAGACTCTTGCGCTCAAGACCCTTCCAGACCTCACTTTATGTACCTCTTTATCTGGCTGTTTATTTATACCCTTTATCATGTTCTTTATAAAAAGCCAGTAAATAAAAGTGTTTCCCTGAGTTTTGTGAGCCGTTCTAGCAAATTGTGGACCCCAATGAGGGGGTCATAGGAACACAAATTTATAGCTGGTTTCTCAGAAGTACTGGTGACAGCCTGGGTCTTGCAATTGATATCTGAAGTGGGGAGACAAGAAATGAAGTAGAGAGTGACTAGAAAGAGGTATGTTGATCATCTGAGAGCATGGTATATCCTGAATATCATACATGAGTGAAATAAGTCAAAATCTGTAGATGTGCCTTCTGGTCATAGATAACAGTGTCTGCAAAGCTTCCAAGATTGGAATACATGTGGTATGAGTGAGGGAAGGCAAGATGTCAGTGTGACTGTCGTGGAGTGACTGAGGTAGAAAGGAACTGAGAATAAACTGGAGAGGCCAGGAGAGACCAGATCAGGGAGATTAAGCACTACTGGAATGACTTGGGCATGGGTGACTGACGTTTTAAAACCCTCTCTGGCTGTCTAGAACTGATTGTAGGGAAAAAAGTGGGATAACAAGGAGAAGAGATGAATACACTTACAGGAGTGCCTGACAGTGGCTGGTTTCATGGTGGGGAAGTGATTGTATATGAGATATACATTGAAGGTAGAGATGAAGGTGCCTGTTGATGGAATGAATATGTAAATGTTGAGTGAATGTGATTCCATGCATTGAGATAAGAAAGACTGGGGATTGAGGTACTGGAAGGAGGGGGTCAAGAGTTCTTTTTCTGGAAAGAAAACATTTGAATGCTCATTAGGCACCCAGGTGATGCTGTTGGGTAGGCAATTGGATAAACAATCGGGAGCTCAGGAGAGAGACTGGACGGGAAGAATAACTGTGGGAATCATCAGCATAGAGATAGTATTTAGCATCAGAGGACTGGATGAGATCTATCACAGAGTAGTCTTAGAATGGGGAGAAAAGAGGTCCTGAGTACCTTGACCATCTTGAGAAGAAGAACAATAGTGAAGGAGACTGAAAGGAAGCATCCAATGGGATGAAGAACATCTGGAGAGTCTGTCTAAGAAGTCAAGGAAAGAAAGTATTTCAAGAAGGACGTATTCAACTCCATCACATGCCCTGAAAGGGCAAGTAAAATGTAACCTTGGCAAAGGCATTTCAATGGGGATGAAAGTCTAGTTGGAAAGGATTAAAGAGAGAGTGCGGAGAACTTCCAGTAAAATACATATATCTCTACACCCTCCCAAAACACTACTAAAATGTGTGTAATGGAATTGTTTAAAAAATACACATAAACTACAAGGGCAAAGAGTGTAGAAAAGGAGACAACAGCAAAAAACTGATGTCAACAAAATTGTATCATCTGGAGACAAATGAAGTAGCAGTAACGGATTCAGTAGGTCAGAGAAGCTGAAATTTAACCCTACGTTCAGGACGCCAGAAAGGTGCAAGTCTATTTACTGCTAAACCTCAAGTAAGCTCAGAAATTTCAGAATTGGTTAGATGGCAGGAGTATAAAATGGTATTAAAAACAGGAGGAGCGGTTGAAAGCCTTCTTATTATCTACTAGACACCAGGCTTCACTCTCCAGACCTGTGCAGCCAGGCAAGTGTCTGTCTGGACTCAGCACAGAACTAGAAGATTACTCTCTGGAAAAGTTTGACAAGCAGGTAAAAGGCTTTGGAAATGATGATGCCAGACACAAGTAGGAGCAGAAGTGTGCTGAAAACACATAAAATTCTTTAAAGAATTTTATTTAACACCCTATACGCCAGCTCCTTGCCCGTTTCTCTGCTTCACCTTCACAAAGCTAACTGCCAGGTCTATGGCAGTGCCTTCCCTCTTTGAGTCAATCTGAAAAACTCACCTTCAATCTTGAGGACTGTGATCCTATTGCAATAACCCATTTCTTCTTCCACATCTTTGCTAACCTTCCCTTCATTCACACCATCCAATTTTTCTGCTACCGATAATGAAAATTCTCTCAGGTTTTTCCCATATTTGGAAAAGCCCTTCTTCAAATTCACCCAGAGGACTTAGTCCTCCTTACAAAAAATTAAAAATCACTCAAAATGAAATGTCCCCATTCCCATCTACTTCCAATCTTAAACAGAATGTTATATCAAACTCAGGAGACCATTAACAGCAAAATATGTGTAACTAATCATTGCTGTTTTTTATCCAGGTCATCTTATTGTTTGTGTTTCTTGTAAGTTAGATGTAATTAAAATATGTGCAGATATTATTGTAATTTAGCCAACTCAATGCTTCTGGTGTGAAAACATATGGTCCAGGGTGATGGATAGAAGACCTGGAATAACACATGTATCTAGGTGTTTAATGATATTCGATGACATAAATTTCAAAAAAAAATCTCAGTTTTCCAAATCATTACTTAGATTTAAGGAGGCAGAGATCCAGCTGCTTTACCACATTTTCTGCACGTCATTATTAAATTCGCATATTAACTGTTCTTCTTAAATGAATTGTCATAGAAGACCTTCAGAATAAAACACACAGTGTTGTTATAACCTTTATGTGCCCTTTTCCAAAGTTTTAAATGGAGATCTAAAAACAAAGCAAACCAAAAGCCTAGACTCTCCAGGCCAAGGCATACATCAATAAAATCAGATAATATTTATCTGAATCTTTCTGCCTAGAATTTATGTACAATTACATTAGCTTGTAATTGATGTCTTATATTGTCATAAACAATGGTTTTATTAAGAATCACCTATCTTATATAACTCGTGGTCATGAGTTGTGCAAAGACCTTGTCTAGAAGTCAGAAGACAGCATTCACCCTTCTTTATGGAGTAATATTTTGGTAATTTTGAGAGTCATATATGTTTAGCGATCCTCATTCTCACTCACTGTAAACAGAATCTTGCCCCTGGGATCTCTCAAAACAGTCATAAAATCAAAGATGGCAAAGTCAAAAAGAAGAATACTTTTATTGGGTTTTTTCAGCATCTAGTTCATTTATCTACCACTCCTCTTATCTGCTGTTCTTACACAAAAATTTCCTACTTGTTTCTAACTATACACATTCATTCATTCATTCAGATAGATATGTTTTGAACAACTTGAATCACATAAACTAATGCTCAATTTTTCAGATGGAGAAATCTTCATCCGTTAAATTTAAATGACAAACCAAGGCCACAATTCTAACCAGTGGTAGACTCAGGACTAAAACTCAAACTTCTAGATTTCCTGTTCATTGGGAACTGCATCCAGTTATCTCTCAAGAAATATCACTTACTTTTGAAAGCACCGAAATGTTGCTTGGAGATAGACAC
Organism: Equus quagga; assembly: GCF_021613505.1. Lineage (NCBI taxonomy): Eukaryota > Metazoa > Chordata > Mammalia > Perissodactyla > Equidae > Equus > Equus quagga. Next base: position 19,613,847 of record NC_060272.1, on the reverse strand, counting down.
AATATGAAATGAGGTTCTGTGTGTGAATGTTTAAGATGACACATAATATTCCCCAAATAAATATTAGCAAAATCTAAAGAGAAGATATTCTCCTAACTATACTTTTATTCAAGGGGTGGTAGCAACATATATTCATTGTAACTCTAAAATCATAATATTGATGAGTAATTTAATCCTACAAACCTGGCTCCTTATTTATGAATCTTTTGTATACATGTTTAGTGACAACATTAAAAGAAAATTTAATAATTTAAAGGATACTGAGACGGGCACACAGATCTTGGACTTTTTTGGCATGAACAACAGCTCTGAGGATTACCAATGGCACTCTAGTCACAATACAAAAAGACAAGGACTTCACCTGTTTGTTTTTAATTTCCCCCTTTCCACAGTAATGTGAATATTTTGGGAATTCAGAACACTTTTTTAAAACCTATATTTAATGAATCACAAACACTCTGTTAGGCTTACAATGATTTAACAGGGAGTGTCAGGTCTTATTTTTTTGTATACTTTCAGAAAATTAGCATTTACTTTTATTACTTCCAAGTTCCAGGAGCATATTACAACCTTCCACATCCTCACTTCCTGCAGTTCAGTATCTAATGCCAGGGGAAAAAACAAGCTTTCCGTATGGAGATAGAGAAAAGGAAATACTCCTAATGCTCATTTGGAGAAACAGCATGTTGTAACCAGGACACTGACTTCCATGATCTGAAGACATTCTGGAGCCAGAGAGATACTTTATCTACATGACATTTGACTAACTGCATCCTCAGAAGAGTCTATAAAGCTACATTTAAGTCTGACACCCTCTTGGCTAAAGTGTTGAATTTATCAAATAAACAATAAGAAATCAATTACATTTCCACAGATGTCACTGAGTGCATCTGGGTGGTGAGTAGAGGAATCAGAATCAGGCTTTTTACTTTCTTCACAGAAAATCTAAGAGAACGTCAGAGAGGAATAAAGCCCTGCAATTTTTCCAAATAATGCGGAGGAATCAAACTAGATCACATTATCATTTTCGGCTTCCATTTTACTCACTGGCATTTTGCATGTAGGTTTACTTTGGGGTCAGAAGAAAACAAAACAAAAAGGAGCACAAACTGAATAGTGTGAGTGGATCGTGTTGTGTATGAGACCCTCTCCGGCCCTAAGATGCTTGTATTATGACAAGTGGCCTTTTTATTTATTTTATTTTTTGTTCATCCAGCAACTTCTCGTACAATTATACTCCAGCAGTGTTGAAGACAATGCTATGGCTGCATTCCCTTTGGAGTTTCCTCTGAAATGAATGGACATCAAGGCCAAATTTGGAACCACAGGGATAATTTTCAGTTTATTCATTTGGTATAGTGACTGAATCCTGGATCATTCCATCTAAATTTAGCTTCTCTAGATGTATTTGAATGAGACAAGTAGTCGATTCTTCTCAAACTAAACTCTGAAGACATGACTATTAGTGATTCATGCATTTTTTTCAGAGAATGAAATGCTTCAGAAAGAAAAATTCAAACTGTGAAAACCTCTGTAGCCTCAAGGAGCTGTGTTTATAATTGTCTTTAATTAAATTTCACAGTCAAGCTATGGAATATAAAATGCATATGGATGCAAATATTTGCTAGGGAGGTTAGACTATAGCAAAATGTGTTTTGTTGTTTTAATTTTTAATTTCCTCTCACCAATCTCTCATGTGTTTGGAATGTCAGATCAATAAGTTTTTTTTTTTTGATGTCTTCTCTGACTGGGATGTATTTGTTGCTTTTGTTTCATTAAAAGCTTTCTAACTTATTTTTCATGGGGATTTTAGCTTCTAGAAGATGAAGATTTTTAGAGTTCTGATCCCCTGTTATTTAGCTCTTTTTTTTTATCGATTTAGATAATCGTGAAACAATAAAAATATATGCAAGTTTGATGTGAGTTTAGTGTTTGTTTTTGGCTAACAGCTCATATAAAAGGAATTTAAAGACATGCTTTTCACAGCATCTCAGAATAAACTGACTCCTAACAAATTCTCATATTAAGGGGAAACCGTTAAGAATTTGTCCCCTTTCTGCCTTTTGATCAATATCAGAAAAGATTTTAAGCCAACTTTTCACTCTAGATGTAGACTAATTCAGAGTTGTGACACTGCATCTATTTAGTACTATTTGGTAAAAAACACAATTATTATTATCATCCCAGAGATTTTCTTGTATTGGCATTGAAATAACAATAAATAACCATTTTCACCATAAGTTGCTTGAAAAATAATTATTTAGCATAGTGTTAGATCCAGAGATTAAATGCTCAACATGACAGATACATCTCTTGGCTTTATTGCTTACAACATAGCGGGAAATGCAGACTTCTAGACAGGTGATTATAATACTATACACTAAGTACAATTGCAACATAAATATGCATCTAAACTATTTAGGGCATCAGAAAAGGCTTCAGAGAGAGGGGATGCTGTACTAATGTCTGAAGATTAGGCAGAGGTTAGCTAGAGAAAGTCAGGATAATAGTGAGATGGGAAAAAAGAGGTTGAGGATGGAGATGGGAAAAGGGAAAGATTGTTCTAGATAGAAGGAAAAGCCTTACTAAGCTTTGATTTGAAAGACAGCATGATGTGTTTGAGAAGCTGAATGTAGTTCAAAGCATAGGTATGGAGGAGGGTGCGTCAAGGGATGAGTCAGCAAAGATTAGCAGGGTGTGGAAAATGAAGGAGCTGATAAGACGCGTTAATGAGTTTGGAATTTAACCTGCTGGCAAAGTGGAACCATTGGTGGTAATGTGGGAGGGTTTGGGAGGAGTGTTAAACAGGGTTGTGATATAAGGATCATTCTGGCTTTATTGATGATTATAGGTTGAAGGACATGACACTGAGCGCAAGGAGACCAGTTAGGAAGCAATTGCAGTAATCTGTGAAAGGGCCTTAACTAATGGAGAAGTTTTATGGATTAAGAGGAAGGTTGAGTTGTGAAATATTTAGGAGATATTTAACACCAGGACTTGGTGATTTGTTGAATGTACAGTAGAGGAAGTAGTAAAGAATGATGTCGGAGGCTCTGGCTTAGAGAATTGGAAAGTAGAGTGTCCAGTTCCCACAAAAAGAAGATCAGATGTTGCCTGTTATTACAGTCGCTATCATGGCTTTTAATTTTTTAATTTAATGTTTTCTTGAATTTTCTATCTTGTCCTGTCACTTTCAACTTTTCAAATTCATTCACATTTCAAGTGGCTTTGTAAATCACCTATAGATGGATCTGCTTTTTATCCAACATGACAACCCTAGAATTTAGTCCATTTATACTTTGGGGCGTTACTGATATGTTTGAACATATTCCATCATCTTATATGTGTTTTGATCTTGTTTTGATTTCTGGGTTTTCGTTTGTTTGTTTGTTTTACTTTCTTATCAGCCCAGCAATTTATTTTCAAATAGCTTACTTCATTTTATTCCTCATTTGTAGTAGCTTTTAAAGAGAGCATTATCCAGCATATATCTAGCACCATTCTGTCAGTCAAGAAAGTGTTCCCATATTTCTTTCATCTTTAAACTTTTGCTGTCCATTGGCCTGTTCCCCGTAGATAAGCACATACTTAAATTTATCCGAATATAAAAACAGCCTTTCCTTACCCCAACCTCCCCTACAAGCAACTATCTCATGACTTGACTTCTTTCCCATTAAATTTCTTGAAATATATTTTGTACTTGTTTCATCCTCATCACTCTTTGAATCTAATCTTTTGCAGTACAACTTCTATCCCAACCACTCAAATAAAATACCTTTCTCAGAGATCAGCAGTTCAGTTATAAGTTACAAACTGAGTAATATTTGCAACCTCTGTCTTCTCTTACACTATAGCACTTTGCAAAATTTTCTGACATGTCTTGAATTTAATTTCTTCTCCTTCATTTCCAACACTAAGCTTATTTCATTGTAATACAGTTATTTGGACCTTCTAAGAGCAAACTTCTGAAGGACAAGCACTAGATTTTTTTCATTATTATGTTTTCCACAGGCATTACATAGTTTCTGGAACATAATAAGATTTCAGAGTGTGTGTTTAAAACAAAGACATATTTGAAAATTTCACTGCAATAAAATGTTTTATAGGGATGTATTAATATGCTGTAGCTTACTGTTATTAGATTTTATAAATATGCAAACAAAAGAGGAATTTAGCTAAATTTCAGAGACAAAATTTATGGGAGAGAAATTCAGAAATCTGTAGATTACCATGAAAGAGGTAGGCTCACTAAAATTTCTTCTATGACATTTTCCATAACTTAAATAAACTTCATATATTAAGAAACATATTTTTAATATCTTGCTTTTATATTGCTATTTATTATACTCAGACTTATGTTATAAATCAGTCTTGTACATCTCTCACTTCCACTTTTATGGTGGCAAAAATTGTAGTATCTATATATACATCCCCCAGAGCACAATGTCTTGAAAATAATTGTGGGTTTGTATTTATTTACTTTATGTATTATAATTACTTAAATTATTACTTATTAAAGGAAGTATACATACACGCATAAATACCTTTAGTGGTGCACTGTGGAAGATAATTCCTGAGCCCTGTGTGGCTTTCAAAAGACTAATTCATCAACAAATATTCAGTAACTTTAATAAAAATTTGCTCTGACTTGCTCTCCAATTCAGTGGGCTGTGGTTGCTCAGGGCTCTGCTGATCAGAATTAATGAATAGTTGTAAACATAAACTTGCCATTTGGAATGTTCACCCAACTAGTTGTTCCAATTCCTTATGATCACTAAGGGGCTACTAGGGCAGTTTTTTTATTTAAAAGCTTGTTTTGTCTACACGAGTGTAACCTCTTGATTCTGAGCACGATAAGGCACTAGCTTTCTGAATACCCCAGCTCTCTGAGAACAATATAGGGCAGTCATGAAGCCAGTCTGGGATCCCTGCTGGAGGCAACGATGCTTTTGGAACTCAGCCTTCTAGCAACCGATTCAAAGAGGGAAATTGGATCAGTAACCTGAGTCACTGTCAAGACAAATTATCAGGAGAATAGCTGTGTCCCCGAGACCATTCAGGCTTGATCCCTCAGAAATACACACAAGACTCAAACATCTTGATATGCATAGTTTCAGGTTTTTTCAGTAAGAGGATATCAAGCAAAATCAGCAAAACGTAAGGCACGTGAGGCATAATCTGGAGGAAATCAGGTGTGAGTTCCCAAGAGTCCTCTGTCCCTGGAGCCATACAAGACACACTTACTTCCTCCAACAGGTTGTAACAACACGTGCAATGTGTTGTCTGCCAAGGAGGCTCACCTGAGCCTATGAGCATAGTACCTGTGCGACTGACTTCAGTCACTGAAGCTCTAGACCCATGAAGGAAAGCAAGTCTTCCCCCAGAAACCCCACTGTTTGCATAAACCATCTAGACAAACTCATATGACATAGTTTGAGGTCTCAATTCCAAGAGCTCAATTCCCAAGGGCTGGTCAAGGGCTAGTCATGAATACAGACCCTCTTTGGGAATGTGCAGGGTTTGAGCAACTCAGGTCTGCTGAGCTAACGTTTTCCTGCACAAAAATTCTTTCTTATTCTAAAGCCTAAGAGAATCTCTCTCTTCTTAGCAGCATCCTACTCTTCCCAAACCCCAAATCCTTTCTTTTTCATGGAGCCTTCTGAAGAAGCTCTATGGGTTTTGTTTTCATTTTGTTTTGCTTTGCCTTATTTTCAAAGAAATTTATTAAGGCTAATTTACTAAAGCTAGATTATATAGCTTAGATATGCAAACTTCTATAGAGAACATCTGAATTATCTTACAGCTAAGGTATCAAAGATAGAGAAAAGCAAATGTTTTAACAGATTGCACCTACGAGGCACAACACAACCTGCCTATGAGAGCTCCAGGCATATCAGAGGCTGCCTGTACCTCTTTATGGTTGTATTATTTATGGTATAGCTGGACAACTTTAGCAAGAAGACTCAATGTGCATTCAGCTGCCTAAAGAAGAAGTAAATGTCTCTCTTGCATTACAATTTGAAGTGAGCAGTTGGGTCTGGGGGTCATACTTAACTTTAAAGGGGGCTGGGAAATCTAGTTTATCTGTGTGCTCAAAAAGAAAAGTAGAATGGATTTTGATAGTCAACCTGCAGACTCCACTTCTTGTAGGATATTTATTTTTAGCCATAAGTGAATAAATCGCATATTAACTAAAAGATCACAAAGCCGTGTTAACACATTGTTTTGGTTTTGTTTTTTTTTAACTATAAGTCAGTGACAAAATGGTGATCGTTTTACAGAAATTTACTTTGAAGTCAACATTTTAAAAAACATCTCTTTTGGATAATAAAAGAGATCTCTGCATTTCTTTAAAATGTATTTAGGGAGCTACATTTGAAAAGTTAAAATTTTTTTCAGAAGTAGATATTTAGTTAAATAAACAGTGACAACACAATATTTAAAATATTCAATACACACAGTAAAAATGTGACTACACAAATTAAATAAAATAAATGGCATAGACTAAAAGCAGCCTTTATGAATTAGCACAGCCAAGTGCCTTTTAAAAACTTAATTCTTACACCTTGCCTCTCCTAGGCATCTAATACTTTCTAAATTATATTTTTTTCCCTCAAATTAGCCCTCTTATGGGACAGATTGAAGCAAGCACACTGATACTGTGCATTGTACAGATAAATTTCACACTCACTTCTTCATTGTGCTCAACTTGCCAAATGGAGTGAAGAATTGAGTGGAAATAACCTATTTTAATCATAAAAATTACTTTTTAGTAAGCATTTATAGCATGTGTTAAAGTGCAGCACGTCTAAGGAATTTTATCTCAGCGTTGTTGGTTATTAGGTGCCTACAAAGAAGATATCAATTACTCTGTCTTTCCATTTTATACTTATTTTTCAATATTACACATACAGATTTTTCTAGACAATACAACGATTCTCTTTTCTCAAAAAATACGTGGTTTTCTATTGATCTATTGATCTAGAAAGTGCAGCCATATGTATGTTCGTGGAATCTTGCTGATTCTTCATTAAGGAATTTGAGAGCAATTTGGGCATAAAGTGTTCTGGTCCTTGCAACAGTCACCGAGTGTCGACCAGAACCCTGGGTTCCATTACATTCCCCAGATGGATCGCTGAATTATTGAACACACGTAAAAACTATGCAACCTTGATTAGAGAATTGTTAATCAACCCATGATGGTGTGGAGGTCAAAAACCAATTAAAAATCTGTGACTGGAATATATGATTAAGGAAGAATTAAATGCACAGTTTAAAAAAAGAAAAAGAAAGGGGAGTCAAATATGCTGAATTATTTGCTATTTTCTATACCTTATAGGAAGTGCTTTTATAATCATGAATCTTACAATATTACAGATTTATAAAGTAAAAAAAAATGATTTGGCTGATAAAAAGTGTATTCATTTCTAAGCACATACTTTACTTGTCACTGTGGCTTATTTAAAATACCATTGTTCCAGCTCTAGCCCTGGATTTTATTGTTTTCTTCCCCTAAAATAAATTATGTATGATGTTTTAGGGAGGCTTTGAAGTTCAATCAGTTTTGACAAAAAGTAGTATTTTGCAAATAGTTAAATTTGAATTCTGTCTGTAATTTATCCCTTTGAAAGATTTCTGCATCAGAGAGATCTGAAAAATAAATCAGCAGCCGTATTCACTAGTTTTGCAAAATATCCTATTAGGACACCAAGGGGAAAATGTTTGCCTGGATTTTTTTTAAAGATGGCATAAAAAGACTGAAGAAAGATGTGTATTAGCTCTTTAATCAGTAGTATAAAAGAGCTAGAAATTCAGGTAATGCTATCTGATGTTAGTATTTTATGTTAGAGTAATTGTAAGATGATGGAAGAAAGCAGACTTTTGAATTCAAATATGTTAAACTTTTAAAATTGTATTTCCTATAAAGCTACTTAAAAAAGAATTAAACTTCTTAGTAATTGAGTCTGGAAGTCTAACTTGGATCAAACCATCCCTCCTTCCTTTCACTTTTATGGGCTTGTAGGTTGTTTGTGGATTGAAACGGAGACTGGGGCTTTCTCCCGCGAGGTGTTCATAGCTATGGTTCCCTTCCATGATGTTCAGGGAGTACGATAGTTTGTATTAGACATGAGGGTCTGGAATGCAAGTCCTAGATATTTATCATTGCTTTTGTTGCTTGTTTCTTTAACTGATAGATGACATCACAAGAGAGTTTTCCTATTTTTTTTCTTTGTTTTGAATTTTATTTTGTTTTTTCTTTTCATGGGAATGGCATGATTGTCATCTTGACAATGAAAAAATATTAAGTTCAATAGTGTGGTACAATGTGAACTTCATTTTACAAATATTTTATGAGCTATTAACTCACATGTCTTTTGCCCCATTCAAAGTAAGGACTTTGGTTCACGTGAAACTGACTTCCCTTAAAAAAATTGCTATACTTTCTTTGGGATTCCTGTCAAATCTCTAGGAAATATTTTTTAAATAACTTCAATGGTTGGCAAATATTTATACTTCGTGGGTGGATTTAACATTCTGAAACTTTGAGAAGTTTTAATGACCATACCTGGCTATGTGGAAAATATATCTGGATAATAGTTTGAGTGAGACCATAAAAATAATAAAATTAAGTAAAGAGAAGAATTTGGAGGTTTTCATTTTTGTCTTTTGATAATAATGTCATGTGAGAACGAATGTAAAGTTCCCTGTCCCATTTTACCCTCCAACACAATTACTTTTATGACTGTTCCGGAGCACTGCAAGGTAGTCATCCTCCTCATCTGCTAGTGGTACCTTGAATTCTGTTTACAATGCATTGAGTATACTGGCTCACATTAGAGAAATCATGATTGTTACTTAAGATTTTTGTTTAAGATGCCGCCTATACTCTAGTCCCTCTAAGAGAATGGGACAGAAAAGAAAATGAACACTAGCAGACATAAAAATGAGAGCAGATACTTTTTATTCTTCCCCTTCTAATAGAAGACACTGATATGAAGGCAAAAGAAGATTCCTAATTCTAGTCCACTAAGTGGAGCCTCAGATTGTCTCTGCAATGGTGCATAGTCCTTTTCAAGAGCACATGCATGTATTTCGACCTGCGTGGAGAACATTAGAGGCACTTTCAGATTTGAGGAAAAGTAGTCTGATAATTTTCCTGGATGAACTCTAATTTTTGTAGGTCAGGTGAGCTGTCTGGAGAACAGGAGAGATTCAATAACTATAGTAACCTACATTTTTAATATGAATTTCCCTTCATTTATAACGTTTTTTGTTATAAAGTGAAGTGATTAATTATGGTATTTGAAAGCGGACAGAAATAAATTCTAATCCAAGTTCCGTCAAGTATTAGATTGATTTGTTTTGTATGTTATTTATTGTCTGTCTTTCCCTCTTCTCCACTATGTGGACTAGAATGTAGGCTCTATGAGAGGAAGAAGATTATCTGTTCTGACCATTTGCCTTTCAAGTGCCTAGAAAAACAACTGGCACATAGGAAGTGCTCAAAAAATATGCATAAATACTGGAATAAATATGCTATTGTTGATATTAGAATGCTTAATTTGCTTGTCATACTCAGTTTCCTTATGTGAGAAAATGTTTTTTTTTTTCTCTTTTTCTCCCCAAAGCCCCCCAGTACATGGTTGTATATTCTTTGTTGTGGGTCCTTCTAGTTGTGGTATGTGGGATGCTGCCTCAGTGTGGTTTGATGTGCAGTGCCATGTCCGCACCCAGGATTCGAACCAACAAAACACTGGGCCGCCTGCAGCGGAGCGCGCGAACTTAACCACTCGGCCACGGGGCCAGCCCCAGAAAATGGTTTTAATAATATTTACCTAATAGACTTGTGAAGTTCACAGTAGATAACATTTCTAAAGTTCTTAGAACAATGCACATAGTGCCCAATATATGTTAGTGTCAATGTTAAAAGTTAAACACATAACTCTCATGCAAATATAAAATAAATACATGTCAAAAATTTATTTAACTCATTAATGGGGAGCCAGTAAGATGCCAAAGTTGGATTTAAGGGCATTTGAAGACCGGGTATTTATTGACTTTTTATTAAAAAAAACTATTAAAAATATTGATATAAAACTAGCTGATATCTTACAGAATTACTTTATCTCCCAGACGGAAGCCTACAGGTTAACATAATTTCATAGTATCTGGGCTGTAACCAAACAGTAAATAATAAAGTCAAACACAAGCATATTCTGTTAGAGAATTAGATAATTCCTCTGTGGCCAGTTAGAAAGTACTCCAACATGATATTGGAAAGACATGCTTTAATCTCTTTTGCATTATTTTCACTTTGGAATGTTTTTATTCATAGTTATTATCATTATTATTTTTAAGACAGATCTCATTGTGCTGTTAACTTCTGCATTTCAGCTTCATGTGTAATTGTTACTTTGCCATCCAATGTGGGTTAGGAGAGGGCACCTGGATGAGGGGTGCCAGTAGAAAGCGAACAGATTGATTATTATTGTTGTTTTCTTTTTTTTCTCCTGCTACTTAATGGTAGATAGGAATGAATCTGTGGCCAAAGAGCCAAATATTCTGAAAATCAATATAGATATAGACATATACATATACATTGATAAATGCAATAATCATAATATAACATAAATTGGAGTCATTTTAAGCATCACTCTAGACTATAAGCAAATCATATTTGTATTTGATTAAAGAGTAATTGAAATGATTCTCCAAACTATTCCCTCTGCATTATTTGTAGATATTAACTTACTGGTCTATTTCTGAAAGTTTTAAAAAAATTATTAAATAGGGTTTTAAATGTTATTCTACATAACAGGAAAGCATAGGCTTCAACATTGTTGCACAGAGCAAAATTTAACTAAACAGATAATTAAGTAGCATAATCATGCTCTATGTCAGTTTTGCTTTTATGTAGTTGAATTAGTAGAATTTCTTCTGTACATTAGAATTTTAATAAGGAACTTGGGTCTTTTAATCTTACTTCCTCATTTTACAAATTGAAAGTTTTGGACCCGTACAGATCAGTTTAGTTATCTCAAAGTATTTAGCTCTACAATTGCCCAGCTGGGCTTGGAATTTGCTGCTTCTTCCTTATCCCATTGCTCTTGCCTGCAGGTTTTTTATTTTCTTAAATAAAATCTTAAATCTTAAATGGTTCCCCTTTGTCTAGTAAGTGTGTTATTAGAACCAGATGTAATAGTGAGTGGGAGAAATTATCCAACATAAAGAATAAATGCTGCAATTAATCACATTTGAATTCAACTTAAAGCAGAAAGCTCTCACCCAAACTTATGCATGTGTGTATATGTGTGTGTGCATGTGTGTGTGTGTGTATGCTGAATTTGAGCCCAGAATTCTACCATGTGACTGTGTCTTTGAGATGTTGTGTAGAATTGTAATCCCAACACTTGTTTGTTACGCACGATCATCATCATCATGGCTTAGCTATGTCTGTACTGTCTTGCCTATTTCCTTCCATTTTTTCCTATGTTCTAACCATACTGCATAGGCACCAATTGTACTATTCTCTCTCTCTCTCTCTCTCTCTCCCTCTCTCTATATATGTATGTATATAGGACATTTATACAGAGAACGTATACATATAAAACCTATCTCATGCCTCTACCACTTTGCAACTGCAATCCCTTTGTCCTTAATGTTCCTTCCTCACCTTGAAAAACTACTACTTTCTTTAAATGTCAAAGTGGTTTCTATATGAAGTTTTCCCTTATTCCCCTCCCCACCAGAGAGTTAACTACTTACTCCTCTTTTCAGGGGAGTCTTGCATTATTCTATGTTGATTATCATACTGCATTCTAGTTTATTGTCTGTATTTGAATATTGATTTCTCATTACCCTTTGAGTAAATTGAGTGCAAAGCAGAGTGCCAAATCTTCAAAAACTTGGAAACAAGCAAATGCATAGCAGGTAGTAGGTATTTAATAAATGTATCAAGAAGAGGGAAGAATGGAAGGAAACAAGGGAAGGAGAGTGAGAGAGCTGGTTGGAGGAGACAGATTCTGTCACGTATTACCTTAGCCAATTCATTATCTCCTTTTTGTCCAATTTTATGAAAGGGAAAATAATACCTATATGACAAATTTGTCCTAAGATTCAAAAGAAAAGTCAAAGAAAAACACGAGAAGTGGCCAGATCTTCTGCTTCACTAGATCAAACTTTATCTATGTATCTTTAACTTTATCTCTATTTACTATTCAATGTGTAAGCAAAAAATTGAGTGCTGTGGATGAGACCAGTCAATGTAATGGACCTGAACTAGTCCCGATAATGAGGTTTACGCTCCTACTGTGTTGACCAGCTTTCATGCATGAAAACCCTGTGAGGCACAAGCATCTAATCTTAAAACGCATTTTATTAATGCCTTTAAGCAAGGAAAGCATAAGATTCACACAAGACTTGAGTTGTATTAAAATTGAAGTTCAGTGTAAAAACCACCTTAACATTTCCCGGGGTAAAGTTGAATTTTCTGTTCCAAAAGAAAAAAAAAGCAAGGTGTCTCTTGAGCTCTGAAACTGAAGTAAAATTGATGCCAGGGAAAATAAACACTCTCTGGGTTCATAGTTGTTACAGATATTTGATCATTTAAGAAACAACTATTTCATGAAAGAAAATAAATAGGATCGTTTTATTTCACCCTAGTACAGCTAATCCAGAGAGCTCATTAATGGCTTCGGAACAATTTCACAGGGTCCTAACACCCAGTTTAGCACATAATTCAAAATTTCCCTAGTGAAACCTTGATGATAGTCTGGAAATGTTTTCCAATTTCACCTGGGGAGAACATCAAAAAAATTCACTCCTATCTTTTAAAATTATCTTGATGACAATTCTGAGGTAATATACAGTACCTCAATTATTTGTCTCACTAAAGAAAGGTTTCACTTTCACTTTGTCACAAGGAGGCAGCTTAGACACATTTCGCTGTTGCAAATCTAGAAACAACATCCAGATCTTCTGAAGGGAAAAGAAAAGACTGATATCAATACATTTTTCCTTAATCTGAGTATATTTCTCTGAGAAATCATCTTCAACAGGTTCTACAGACTACATCCAATCACAGAAGTCCCTGAGCAGTCCAAACCTTTCTAAGAGGTATCTGGAAATCTAAAATAATTTCATGACCATAGTAAAATCAAGTTTTGCTTCTGAAGAAATAACTAGGAGAAATGGCAAACAGGGTTAAATTCTGCTAAACCAAGTACATTAAAAATATGACCAGTGGCGACCAATTAACTAATAGAATTAATTGTAGGAGATTTATCCCAGTACACAGTGCGGGGAAAGAGAGGACACCCCTTCCTGTACCCCATGGTCATAGTCTATGATCCCAAGACTGGATCACTCGTTGAGAGTCAGGTGCCTTCCATGCTTGTTCTCCTTTCCCTTTGTCTGCAAATAACTGCTGAGAGTGGAGTTTAGAACCAACATCTTTACAACCAACAAGTTAGAAAACAGATGTCCATGGCAAGGAGGTAATTGATACTTAAGTTCCAATAAAGTAATACATTCAAAATATTTTTCTTTGACAAAAATCTACCTTCAAAAATCTTTATCAGTCTTAAATTTCTATAAAATGGAATTGGGTAGTAGTGCTCAAGATTCTTTTTGTCTTATTTACCAGGCCAATGTTCTTTCCCTTTAGAAGTAACTTTTCATAACACAGTTATTTTTCTTTTATTTTTCTTTTGCTAGAGAAGATTCACTGTGAGCTAACATCCGCTGCCAGTGCTCCTCTACCCTGTATGTGGGTTCTTTCCACAGCATGACTGACAAGTGGAGTAGGTCTGCACCTCAGATCCGAACGTGCAAATCCAGGCCGCTGAAGCAGAGTATACAGAACTTCAACCGCTAGGCCAGGGGGCTGGCCCTTAAGTAACTTTTTGTGTGTGTGTGTGTGAGCTAACATCTGTGGCAATCGTCCTCTATTTTGTATGTGGGATGCCACCTCAGCATGGCCCAATGAGCTGTGTATAGGTCTGCGCCTGGGATCCCAAGCCACTCTGTAGCAGAATGTTTGACCTTAGCCATTATGCCCCCAGGCCAGCCCCTTACATAATTTTTTTTTAAAGTTTCAAAACTTTTTAGAACTTTAGAAAATTCTAGTTATAGGATTTATTCCAAATATTTCTCTAATAAATTTTGAAGAGGAAATTCTAATTGTTATTAAAACACTGATGGTATTCTATGCCTTCTCTTCAAACCATTTATTATTCTCTGGGGCTATATAACTGTGTGTTTCCAGAGGCAGAGAAGTCATGTTTTCTGGCGTATATTTTATGCCAGTAAATAAAACAGGATGCTCCTACTATTTCTGCTGCTATGAGATCCCAAATATTTTAGAACTTAAGTTTTGCAAAAGTTTCAAAGAATCAGCCATGAAAATTTCATGGTAGGCTTATTTGCATTGAGTACCAGGGAGAATATTTTTAGCTCAGAGCTATTTTAGACATCGCTGGGTAAAAGTGAACTCCCTTACTACCCCAAGAGTATGCATACATTTCTACAATAAATAATGAAGAAGGAAAAAGGTATGAAGAGTAATACGCATTTGGAATTAGCTCTTTTCTCTGAGCTCTTTGAAGGGAGGTTAATGTGTAAAAGGGCGTCTCTATTCACGGCAATCTGAATGCTGATAAATAATACATAATGATAGTGATTATCACCGAATTTCAATATTTATTGAAAACTGCCATTTTAGAGCAATCAAAGCACATCATTGTGCTATTATCTACAGTTGTGTAAATTTTCTATGAATATTGAGTTTCAGTCATTATCATTAGAATAATTTTTTATTAATTCCTTGGCGAGTCTTGAATACCTATGGAAAATGATTCAAATCTTACATCCTGAGATTTTTCTATCTATTATATCCTTCATAAAGTTGATCTCAGTAAGAGAATAAGTTATTCAAGGAGGCCAGTGAAACATATTTCACAGAGATAGTTGTTTCTGAGAACAATTATAAAGTTGTATAAACTTGGATCTGATATGATCACATTTCCCCGTATACTCTTACTATATGGCAACTCTTGCATCAAAAGCAAACATATCCATCCTCTTATGGAGTTTCAGGACCCTTCTGTTGGTCTTATAGAGCCCAGCATTGCACAATAGAGATCCTCTTAGGCAGAAAGCACATTCATTTTCCCAACAAAATTCATCCAGATAATCAGTGAAAGAATGTTATTGTTGCCTATGCTATGCCAGACATTATGACAGACATGAGGTATATATAAAAAAAATTACTAGGAGACAGTGTTTCTAACATTCTTTGCCCTAAAGTAGTTCATGGTCTAGTGGAAAAGATGGACACATATTAATGTGTGCTATAATAAAAATTATAATAATAACAAATACTGTTTCTTTTCCAGGAACTCTTCTAAACACCTTACCTGTCTTAATCCTTATAACGCTCTAGTAGATGCTATCAGTATTCCATTTTACAAATGAGGTAACTGAGATGCAATGCACTTGAGTGCAAAGGGATTATTGTTGAGGAAGAGGACATCTAACTTTATCTAGAGCGTTTAGAGACTGATTAAGAAAGACTTTATAGAGGCAATGAGCCAGAATTAGACTTTCAAATGATTAGGGATTGGCATGATGAGGAAAAATAATCAGACAGGAACTGTGATCACAGGATATGAAAAAGTCACATAGATGTGGGAAGATATATCATGTTTGGGAAGCACAAAGTGTGCTCTCGGTGTGCTTAGAATAGGGTAGAATGGGAACATGCCAAGGAACGAGGCCAGGGAAGGCTCAGTTTATGAAGGGTCTTGTGCTCTGTTAAGGAATTTAATGTTATCCAGGGATTTTCAGCAAAGGAAGGAATCTTTTAACCTTACCAATTCTCACTCACTAAATGTAATGTATGGGGTCCCATTTTCTTGCTGTCTTCTGCACCTTGGCTAACTAATAATGATAAGAAATGATTCAATACAAATGAGTATTCACTAAGTTGTCGTTCTCCAAAGGCATTTGAATTTTATTAAGGAGTATTTGAAGACTACAAAGCCTTGGAGTTTTCTAATATTGGAATTTCAGACCACTTGGCAAAATGATAAGATGCTCTTGGGCAGAGAAGCCATCTTTCTATTTCTGCAAATAAAATTAAGATGGCTGGTTACAAGAAAGTGTGGTGGAGTGGCAAGTTCGAGGTGTCTGCATTCAGTTCCCAGGTCTGTCACTCACTTGTTGTATGACCTCAGGCAAGCCATTTAGTCTCTCTCTTGCCTTCATGTCCTCAATAGTAAAAAGAGTGAGGGAGGGACACTGAGAGACAAGATCATTTCAAATGCCATTTCAAGTTCTTACATCTTTATTCCAGGATACTAATCTTATCCTACAAGTTCTGATTACAGACGTAGATTTCTTTTAGAAGTATCCTTTGCAAAATAGATTTAACTCTACATAGGGGTAACATGTTGATGTGAGCAACTGAAATTTTTACATTCTAGACACATCTAAAAGGAGATATTTAATTAAATATGGGAACTAAAATAACCTCATGGTAACGCTTTCCTCCTTAAATGGGTTGTATAATTAAATCTATACAATTGTTTTATACATATGATTAACCTCTGTTTTACATTTAAGGAAGCAGAGTCAGGTAATTTAAGTGACTTTCCAAACCTCACATAGCTAAGCAGTGCTGGAGCCAGCGGCTAAACCTCTGTCTTCTGATCCCAAGTCCGTACCCACTTTCCCACAACAGCTGTTTTCTGCTGACAAATAAGCCTTAGTGGTATAGATAATTTCACAAATGATAGGGATAGCCTATCTCAAATGATGCTAGAAAGATAATAGAATAAAATCAAATATATTGATCACTTGAGCCACGAAAAGAGACGCTGGCACTTCCAGCAATGTGTGAAGTATAAGGTAGGAAACGTACGACTGTCAGTGTGCCCACATTTCTATAGAACGTGCAGTTCAGCAGCAGCACTGGGGGATCCCACAGCAGCCACCACAGAAGGAGCCTGACCTCAGGATATTTCTATTTATTTGAGTTCGCAATAAAGGTTGATCTTTTACAGGCTTTAAGAAGCTATATACCCTTCCTGGACATGCTTTTAAAATAAATAGCTCTAAGGTCGCATTACCAAAGTGTGCTCTCTGGGAAGCTAAAAAATATTTTGAAAAACTGATTTCTGTTAAACGTTACAAAGGCGGTAAGACTTGTTATAGCCTTAAATATGCTAATTAATGTTCACTTCAAGTCTCCAAGATGGCATATAAAGGGTGAGAGGAATGCAACATTTCTCAAACTTCTTTGACCAAGAAAATTTCCCCCACCAAACACATATACACCCAAAAAGCATGGAAAACAAATGAAAAAGCTAATATAAATAAAGATGTACATTTTCCCCAGTAAAATTGAAGAACCTAGAGGAATAGTGAGAGAAAATTAAGTTTTCTGAAGGAAAATATATTGATACCTCCATGGTATTTTAATATAAAAATTTATGCTTGTGATCTCTTTCATAAACTCCCACTATAGAAATACAGAGAAAGTGAATTTTCGATATTCTTAGTCTTCTGCTAATGTGTAGCAATCAGAATTGGTATTTTGGAATCAAATATGCTTATTTAAAATGACTATAGCATACTTTGGAAGTATGTAATGATATGTAGAAAAGTCTAGATAGTCTCTGTGAGGGGTGACTGGTAATTGTAAAGCAGACTGTGTCTGAAGTGACTTATAAACACTCTCATATACTTTTGGTACTCCAATTTTAAGTAAAATTAGCAAGAAATTTATTATATCATGTTGTTGACCTGTTTTATTGTAATGTGCTTTAAGAAGTATGTTTTTCAACTACCACAATATAAATCCATCATACTGTTGATAAAATTGGATCTATTTCTGCAAAGGATTATAATATTTGGTTACTCCAATGTTCAGCTTTAAAAACAGACATTTTAATAAGAACATGACATAAAAGAAAAATTTCATAATATAAGACTACCTCTCATAAATCCTATGTACCAAATAGCATAGCTTCAAAATACATGAAACAATAACTGTATTAACTGTAGAAACCAAAAAGAGAAAAAGCACAAAATAATGTTAAAAGATTTTAACTTCCCTCTCTAAAGCCGTGAAAGATAAAGTAGGCAGTATATTAGTAAAGATCAGGTAAATATAAATAAAATAATAAATGCAGGGGCTGACCCGGTGGTATAATAGTTTAGTTCACAAAATCTGCCGCAGCGGCCTGGAGTTCACCGGTTTGGATCCTGGGTGCAGAGCTAGCACCGCTCATCAATCCATTCTGTGGCAGCATCCCACATAAAATAGAGGAAGACTGGCACAGATGTTAGCTTAGCAACAATCTTCCTCAAGCAAAGAGAAGAAGATTAGCAAGGGATGTTAGAACAGGGCTAATCTTCCTCACACTCAAAAAATAATAATAAATGCAAGACATAAACATTTATGCTTTATATATTCAGTTACATAAATGGCAGGATAACCTTATTTCATGTGTTATGGAATATTGAAATAAATAAGACAATAAATTCATAAATGGAAAAGAACACATATGATAGTATAAGACTTAGCAATGAAATTATAAAGTACTGATAAAACTCTTACAATTGGTTAATTTTTAAATCCTCTTTTAAACATCTGTAAACCAAGTAAAAAATACATACTGAATTTGCAGAATATCTCTAAAATAATGGTAGTGAAAATATTTCATATCAAGACAGGGATTACAGAAAAACTGTGCTCTGAAAAGAAATATGAAATAGCTTTAAATGTTCATGTTGCTTAAAAAGGAAAGTAGAATAAAAATGAATTAATTAAGCATTTAACTTTAAAAGTGTTAAAAAGGTAAAATCAACCAGAAAGAAGCAATACAGATTAATGAATTAGAAAAAGAGAAAATGTACCAATAAATCAATCCAGGGGCTGGTTTTTAAAATCAACAAGAAATTTACAAAAGTTAAGCTGCACAGTAATCTAATAATAGGGAAAGGAGCCGGGGTGGGAAGGCGAGCAGGGAGGGAAGAAGACACATTTCTTCTTGAATCACAAAAAGAAAATAAGATGAAATTAGAGAATAAATTGAAAAAAGCCCTGACCTCTCCCCTTATCCAACTTAAGATAATCACATCATAAGTCTTGATTTCACCTCCACCAAAATCACCACCAAAATCTGTTTTATTCTCAGCCTTCCTCATTAATGATAATCCTTTCTGGCACTGGTATTCTGGTTTCTCAACCCAGTCACCTAAGACTAATCATTGATTCCACTCTTTTCTCTCTCTATCCCATCCTTTCCTACACTGAATTAAATTGACTCAACCTCCAAAGCACATCACCAACCCATTTACTTTTCCTTATTGCCCTTCTTATCTCTCTCTCAAAGACTGTCATCTCACAGCTGGTCAGCTGCAATTTCTTCCACCTTATCTCCCTACATCAAGAACTGCTTCCTAGAATTCGCTCTTCACACAGCAGCCAGTGGCATCATTTTAAGCAGCAATTGACAATCCAACTTTCAGTTGCTTTAGCTCTTCTTTCCATTCTAAACCTCATTTTGTCATCACAACACCCAAGTCTTACCTTAGATTCCTAGTCTACTAGGCTTCAGTTTAATCTTTCCCCACTTGCCATTTTCCAGGCTTTTTATTTCTCATACCTGCTTTCTCCTTTTTTCACTGAGAAGCTCCAATTGTTACTAAATATCTTACTCAGGTCTCTTACCTGCCATTCTCTATTTCCTATCATGTAAGATTCTCATGAAAGATTCATTTGATATATGTTTCTGACTTTTTTCTATTTTTCCAGGCATTAGCCGTATATCGTCACTATTGCACTGATATTTCAATGATCCAAAAATTTATCTATGTAATCTCTCAGGGAAGTTCTATAAATTGTAACGACATAATGATTATAATTACTACCCTTTTCTAGGATTCACAAAATTTACGTACTAGTATAGGAATTACATCCTTTACAGTCATTTAAATTAAACTGGCACCTTTCCCTTTTTTGGCAATAGCTTAAAAGCAAATAGCGTCTACTGCTTCAGTTATGTGTAGACCTTAAGTACTCTTCCCATGATGAGGTGATTGCCTTTGTGAAATTAACAAAAACTTGTCAAGCAAATGGTTCAGCAGTGAAATTAAGAATAAAAACTAGTATTTTGTTGTTCCATATAAATTTAGGATTCTTCATTCTATTTCCATGAAGAATATCATTGGCATTCTGATTGGGATTGCATTGAATCTGTAGATTGCTTTAGGTAATATGGACATTTTAACTATGTTTATTCTTCCAATCCATGACCATGGAATATCTTTCCATTTCTTTATGTCTTCTTCAATTTGTTTCAATAATATCTTATACTTTTCAGTGTATAGGTCTTTTACCTTCTTGGTTAAGTTTATTCCTAGATATTTTATTCTTTTTGTTGAGATTGTAAATGGGTTTGTATTCTTGACTTCTCTTTCTTCTAGTTTGTTATTAATGTATAGAAATTCAACTGATTTTTGTAAGTTGATTTTGTGCACTGCAAGTGTGCTGTAGTTGTTGATTATTTTTAATAGTTTTCTGGTGGATTCTTTAGGGTTTCTATATATACAATCATATTGTAGGCAATAGGCAAGAGTTTCACTTCTTCCTTTCCAATTTGGATGCCTTTTATTTCTTTTTCTTGCCATATTGCTCTGGCTAAAACCTCCAGTACTATGTTGAATAGGAGTGGTGAGAGTGGGCACCCTTGTCTTGTTCCTCTTCTCAGTGGGATGGTGTTCAGTTTTTCCCCTTTGAGTATAATGTGGCTGTGGGTTTGTCAAATACGGTCTTTATTATGTTGAGGTACTTGCCTTCTATATCCATTTTATTGAGAGTTTTTATCGTAAATTGATGTTGTGTCTTGTCAAATGCTTTCTCTCCATCTATTGAGATGATCATGTGATTTTTATTCTTCATTTTCTTAATATTCTACACCATTTTCTTAAAACGGTATATCACATTGATTGATTTGTGGGTGTTGAACCATCTCTGCATCCCTGGTGTAAATCCCACTTGATCTTGGTGAATAATCCTTTTAATGTATTGCTATATTTGATTTGCCAATATTTTGTTGAGGATTTTTGCATCTATGTTCATCAATGATACAGATCTGTAATTTTCCTTCTTTGTGTTGTCCTTGTCTGGTTTTGGTATCAGGATAATGCTGACCTCAGCATGAGTTAGGAAGCGTTCTGTCTTCTTTGATCTTTTTGAACAGTTTGGGAATGATCAGTATTAAATCTTCTTTAAATGTTTGGCAATCCTGAGGAAAAAGAACAAAGCTGGAGGCATCGCAATTTCTAATTTCAAAATACTCTACAAAGCTATAGTAATCAAAACAATATGGTCCTGGCACAAAAAAAGACACACAGATCAATGGAACAGAATTGAAGTCCAGAAATAAAACCACACATCTATGGACAGCTAATCTTTGACAAAAGAGCCAAGAATATACAATGGAGAAAGGAAAGTCTCTTCAATAAATGGTGTTGGGAAAACTGGACAGCCACATGCAACAGAATGAAAGTAGACCATTACCTTACACCATAGAAAAAAATGAACCCAAATTGGATTAAAGACTTGTATGTAAGACCTCAAACCATAAAACTCATAGAAGAAAATATAGGTAGTACACTCTTAGACATTAGTCTTAGCAACATCTGTTTGAGTACCATGTCTACTCATGCAAGGGAAACAAAAGAAAAACTAAATAAATGAGATTACATCAGACTAAAAAGCTTCTGTAAGGCAAAGAAACCATGAACAAAGGAAAAGACAACCCACCAACTTGTAGAATATATTTGCAAATCATATATCCAGCAAGGGGTTAATTTCCAAAATATAAAGAACTCACACAACTCAACAACAAAAAACCAAACAACTTGATTAAAAAATGGGTAGAAGATATGAACAGACATTTTTCCAAAGAAGATATACAGATGGCCAACAGACACATGAAAAGATGTTCAATATCACTAGTTATTAGGAAATAAAAACAAAACTACAATGAGTTGTCACTTCACACCCATCAGAATGACTATAATTAACAAGACAAGCAATAATAAGTGTTGGAGAGCGTGTGGAGAAAGGAAACACTCAGACACTGCTGATGGGAATGCAAACTGGTGCAGCCACTATGGAAAACCGTATGGAGATTTCTCAAAAAATTAAAAATAGAAATACAATATGATCCAGCTATCTCACTACTGGGTATTTATCCAAAGAACATGAAATCAACAATACAAAGAGATTTATGCACCCTTATGTTCATTGCAGCATTATTCACAATAGCCAAGACATGGAAGCAAGCCAAGTGCCCATCAACTGGTGAGTGGATAAAGAAGATGTAGTATATATATATATGTATATATATACAAGGGAATACTATTTGACCATGAAAAAGATGAGATCTTTTGTTGCCGTTTGTGACAACATGGATGGACCTTGATGGCATTATGTTAAGCGAAATAAGCCAGAAAGAGAAAGACAAACACCATATGATTTCACTCATATGTGGAAGATAAACAAACATATGGATAAAGAGAACAGATTAGTAGTTACCAGAGGGGAAGTGGGTGAGAGAATGGGTGAAAGGAGTGAAGGGGCACATATGTATGGTGATGGATAAAAACTGGACTGTTGGTGGTGAGCATAATGCAGTCTACACAGAAACTGATATATAATAATATACACCTGAAATTATACAATGTTATAAGCCAATATGATCTCAGCAAAATAATTTTTTAAAAAATCTACCAGATCTTTCTCTTATTTTAAAATTGTTGGAACACGCTATTACAAATATCATGATGAATGTTATAAATTTCTTCAAGATATTTTTCTCATAAAAGCAGTGTGTTTTCACTGAAGAGAAATGGAAAAGACTGAAAAATTTAAAACTAAATCAAGCGTTATCCAACACACACACACACAAAAAGAATAAAAGCTAGACTCTCTGCATCTTCTTTTGGGCCCGGGGATCCTCTCTGACTTTTACTAAGTAACCTCTAAAAATTAAGGTAAATTTCCATGGATATTCTAATTACACAGTTCTTTGCACAGAAGACCATTTCTGAGTTTTTATTAATATGCTCCTTTCAGGCCAAACTATTCTTTTCCTCACAAGTGATTGTCATGGATAATCTGATCACAGACAAACTAAAGATAGATTTTTGCAAGGAATGATAGAAAAAAGGTCGTAAATATTTAGGTTTTTTGACCCCCACCACTACCACCAATACTTAACATTAGTCACTCTTTATGATCTGAGAAACCATAGAAGATTTAAAAGTAAATAGCTAATTCCTCCTGATATTAATGATGGGGGACAAGGATAGCATGGGTAATTAGATACACCAGTGATTAAAAACAGGTCATTTTAATTCTGCTTTCCTAATTTTTCTCTAAAGATTCTCATAGAAGTGTTTTCTGGTTTCCAGTTATGTGTTCATAGAGATGCTGCTGACAAACTGAATAACTCCAAATTTAATTGACAGAAAATGTTAGAAAAAAGCAAATCACTATGACTAAATGAAGCTTAATTTCATGTCCTTAATGATTATATTGACCACATGCATGCCATAACTAGAGACAACCATGTGAAACAAAGACGTATGTTGTTAAGTAACACGTGTGTCTCTATAAAAAAAATTAACTGTTATTTTTTATCTCAATGATCTCATTTACTCTATTAATGGTATTAAGATATTGAAGTAAAACAAATTAAGAATTTATTAAATTTAACTTTCAGTCTATATTTGCTCACATATCCAGTATCCTGGTTAATTACCCAAGTAAACTCAGTCACATCCATGTTAAGAAAAAATATTTTATTAAATCACAACTGCCCCTTTGTAATAGGAAATGCAAAATTAATTACAGAATAATGATCATTAATTTTCTCATATCTATATCACTGACTTTGTATTTAAAAAAAGCAAATACTTAAGAGGCTTCTTGTCAAGCAATTGTGAATAATGCATTATTATATCAATAAACACGTTTATCATTTACGCACAGAGATAATATGCTGAGAATTGGTAGTCCAGATTACTTCTAACAAATTAGTAATAACTACCAATGCGTTTTGTTTTAAAGTAACATATTTCATGTTTATGCTATAATTAATTTTCTCATAGCCCTGATAACTGCATTTTTATTATGAATGCCTTCATATTTGCACAGACTAAAATGCATTTATTATCTGAAATAGAACAGCAAATTTTAAAATATAAATATTTCTTGTATAAGCAACTTTATGAAAGAACTCACCAATTAGTTTTAGGTTGATACATTCTTTCCAAAGAGAGCATGTACTTATTCAAATCAACTAATTCATTTAAATTCAAAAAACATGCATTTTCTAAACACCATGAAGAATACAAAGACAATCAAGATAAGATTCTTCTCTTAAATAATTTCAATTTAATAGTGTAGGTAAATCATATGATATATAAATTCTAAAATGAAAGATAAAAAGAAAAGAATTATAAAATGATAGATATAATTACTCTTAAAAATGGTTGTGGGACACCAAAGATGGAGACATCATAGACAAATGACCAATCAGTCACTTGAAGTATGACAAGGGTTGGCTGGAAATTAGAATAGTATGTTAAAAAAAGAAAAATAAAGCAAAGTGGGAAATTTCTAGAAATTTGAAAAAGCAGAAGTTGTACTAAATTGTAAAGGAATTAATATTTGCGAGTCAAATTATGTTAATACTGATTTATTGATTTAATTGAATTTTGTGATATTATTCAATATTTATTTATGAGTAGTAATTATATTACTAGTCTACAAGCAGAGAAGTACTAAAATAGATAATACTAAAATAAACGATCAAATTATCACAATCTATTTTATTTAGAAAGATAATAATAAATACCAGAAAAATAGCTATAAGAGGTGGTATTATTAACTTTGAAGAACATAACTGGATTAGAGGATGAAAAATAATTGTTTTTTATTATTAATATTTCATTACTTCTTGGTTTTTTTTATTTTTAAAATACATGGATAGGAGCTGGCCCGGTGGCGCAGTGTTTAAGTTCGCACGTTCCACTTCGGTGGCCCGGGGTTCACTGGTTCCGGTCCCGGGTGCAGACATGGCACTTGGCAAGCGATGCTGTGGTAGGCGTCCCACATATAAAGTAGAGGAAGATGAGCACGGATGTTAGCTCAGGGCCAGTCTTCCTCAGCATAAAGAGGAGGATTGGCAGCTGATGTTAGCTCAGGGCTAATCTTCCCCCTCCAAAAAAATAAATAAATTCAGCTGTTTAGAAAAAAAAATACATGTATAATTTTGCTTAATGTTATAAAACAAAGGAAAATAATTGAAGAGATAAGGATGAGAAGGAAAAGGACTTAGAGAACCAGAAATTTAAGGGAAAACAACCCAGAAATATATCTAATAAAAAGATAAGGATTAAAATAATGAAGAGGCAAAAAAAAGAACAGATTTAGAGAATCAATCCAGAAGGCCTATCGTTTGATGAAGGAGACTTCCACAATTATCAATTAGAAACACAGCAGGCCTCGGGCCAGCCATCTTGAGCAAAGTAGGTCAGAGTTCTCCAGCGAGGAGATCTTCAGGTGATCCACCAGATGCTCTTTCAAAAATATGAGGTCACTGGTGATGTTCATATAGAAGTAATTCCAAAAGTTAATTAGAGATGAAAACACTAAGAGAATTAAATCAAAATAATTAAATAGATAAAGTCAGAAGAGGGAATAGCGCCCAAAGCTACCATTTCAAGTATTTGGCAAAGAAAAGAAGGAGCTTCTGAAATTCACAGCTATGTGAATTAGCAGTGTCAAGAGTTGGAAAGAGTTTTAGAATGTGGGAGACTTAATAATGTTTGGAGGCAGAATGTGGGAAATCAGGGAAGCAAGAATGTAAATTTACAGTAGAATAGTTGTAAATGTTATAACTTATTGAAGGTGTTGTATGTAATGGAGGAAATTACCAAATGGCTTTCTCTTTCTATACGGCTATCTTGGAACAAGCTCTGTGGATTTATTCCACACCATCCCTGGATGAAATCTCAGATAGCTAGGATAACTCACTCTCAGGCCTTAAATTACAGTCTCATTTCTGAAGGATTACATATTCCAACCCAGTCTTGTAAATCGGAACTCAGCTAGTGTAACATTCTCATTCCACCGCTCATTCCTATCTGGGGCTGGGAGACATTTAAGAAAGTGGGGTGGAGTCAACTTCTCTTGGCTCTTCTTATGCCTCACTTGATGGCTGCTACTTGGGTCCAGAAAGTGAAGTTGGAAGAAAGGGAAAAATAAAGTATTGCACAAGCAAATCTGTCATCAGAAAATAGTACCTTCTGGCTGAAGCAAACATCCAAAGCTGACTCTACCGTGGGCCATTTGGGTTCCTCAGAAACTCACTGCTGATTGTACCCCACTCCCAGCGTCCATGCCCATCCTCAGCCCCTATATCTGGCTTATAACTTTTGCCTCAAGCCTTAGCTGCCAGAGGTCCCACCCTCTGTTACAGTCATCTCTGACCATATCCTTGGGTAAAATCTCTTTTAGTAAAGATAACCTCAGTTAGGTTTCTTGGGTAAGATCCACATCCAGCACACAGAAAGCATGACAACTTTTGCCCCAACACTGGTGATATTGAAGTATCTCACTCCTAATGCCGTCTTTCTTCATTCTGTGGCTCAAGCCAGCCTCTCGTCTTTAGACTTTTGAAAGCATAAATCACGTACAAGTCCCTATGTGTTATTGTTATTATTACAGCATTTTTATAATATTACAATATTACTGTTTCCCAATAGTAATAATAACAACAACAATAAGTAGGGAACATCTACCAACCTCTCTGTGTATTCTTTCAAAATGGTCCTTCAGCTGATACATAACATAGTTTCCCTTTGCCCCTTCGTCTGTTCTCCACCCAGTTCCAGTCTGCTCTGTTTGCCCTGAGATGGTTTGTTCCAGCTTCCAGTCCTCTGGCTTCTGGTTAGGTTTAGCATCATAAGGAGAAGGAAGTGTGGGGGGAATAGAAGCTATGGTATCTGTTCTACTGACCCTGTCCTCACCAGGCTGCAGGTTGGCAGTGGCTCTGTTCCTCTGCTGAAGGTTGAGTTCCTCCTGGAGGCCTTCTCCACAGCCGTGTAGCTATAGTTTTTCTGAGTTCTATGAACCACTAATTCTGTCTCCCCCTTCAGGCCTAGGGATGTAATATTTCCCCTCTGTTGCTTGCTCCAGATTGTTTCATGTTCCATTTTTGGTTTCCCACAAACTTCTCCACAAATTGATAAATTGTCCCCTTATTAAAATTTTCTTAACTAACACTTTAGGTATGTTTTCTATTTCCTATTAGGACCTTGAATGTTACACTTGTATTAAAGTGAGAGCAAGCACCCTATTCCCTCTGTGTTACTGTACAGCATTCTGTTATTATTCCAATTAATATGCCAACTACTATATTTTAAAAAATTCTCATCATAGTCTTACCAGACTTAGTAATAAATGGTACTCTTATCTAACCTGGAAGTAGATGATGGGCTAATGCTGGCAGAACCATTGTCAGAACTTTTAAAATATTTGGCAGAAGTGATTTAGCACATCATTGAGAATGTGGCAAAAGAGAGACAATAAAGAGTTACTTTTCAATCTCCTCTGAACATTTTATGGAGTGAGGTCTGGGGGAGGAGGAAGGAATGAAAGGTTCAGGCACAGGAATTGGAGGACTATTTCTTCCTCTGAGAAAAGAGGGAGGCAGAGGAGTTATGTGAAAGGGCACAGGAAAAAAATGTGAAGTAAAGAGCAAGCCTGCAGAAGGACTCAACGTCGTCAGTAAGAATGATGTAGCTGGAGGACTCATGCGCTCAGAATGAGAAAGAAGTATAATGAAGACTTGGGAGTGAAAAATATTTTGAACCTGTGCTGTGAAGACTACATAGAAAGTCAACTAGAGAGGAATGAAGAAATTGCGAATTCTGTGAGCTGCCGGAGTTTGTTATCTTTCAAAATAATTGTCCCCAAATACTCACAAACTTTACAAACTCCTCTTGTGTGCTAGGTTGTAACATCGAAGGCAACATGCAATTCTTGCATTAAAAAAAAGAAAAGCTAGTTTATTTTTTTTTAACAATCCTTGAATTGGAGCTTCTTTTATCTCCAGGTAACTTTAGTGAATTGTTATGACAAATCTTAAAATGGGTTTTCTATAGTAAGGATCAGGTTCTGTTTTAAAATGTGAGCTAAAAGTATTGCTGAAAAGGAAGCATGAGCAATTTTGCACAGCGAATGTATAGAAACACTTTCTAATTTAAAAAAGCTGAACAAATGACCGTTTCTGAGCATTGCAAAACTATTCAGGAATGCGAGTCTTTTCAGTCACTTCCCACAGAAATTTTATTAATATTCAAATATAAATCAAGTGGAAAACATCCTTAGGTCTAGGAAAGGTCTTCAGTGAAAACTTTGCCCAGCTTTTACTGCTGCCATGTCCACTCATACAATTTCCAGTATGAGGTGTGTCTGGAGCAATGACCTGTGAGTTTACCCTACTTCCAAGTTTCCAACCATAGCTTCCTGGATCATGGCAGAATGGCATGGCAGAAGGTCTCTTACAATAACAGTAGCCAGAATATCAGCACTTTTTGCATTGGCCATCCAAGGCCCAATTCACACACGTCACTATGATGAGGGCCAGGTGATATGCCCACAAAATGGGTTGCATTACAGGAGAGAAATCCGGAGTTTAGGGAACCCACATCTTTTATAACAGGAAGTAGGTACACCTGCCTTTGCTTGGTAGGAAAACCCTGTCATGATCTTCAAGACTTTCAACAAATTAAGGTTTGGCTCTGGAGGTACTCTCTGTTTTCCAAGGCTATTCACTATGTGAACATCCTTGGTGAGATAGTCCAAAAGACAGCCAGTGCATCTGCTTGTAAGATATGCAGAAATGTGAGGAACAGATGAAGAATTGTCTTCCTTAGGGTGTACTCACCTGTGACATAAATTTACACTTACAATCCTCAGCATTCAATTCTCTGTATTTGTGTCTAATACACAGCTTGCTTTTTATTATCACTGTGATATATTCAGAAATTAATCTTCTGATACTAAGCTTCTGTTTCTATAAGACCCTGTGCCAGTGTGATTTTGATGGCATAATGTTGTCCACTAAGAATTTAGATTAATTTGGGTATATAATCAGAGGTATTATTTCAGATACAAGTTTGCTAATACAGGGCATTAAAAATGTTCAATGGTATGAATCCCTATATTAAATTAGTTTCTTTGATCTTTATTAACTCAGATGGCAAAATTTTCATTTCTAGAAAAAGAATGTATAACTGTAAAATTTATATCAGTTGGGATATATGACTATTTTTGGTCACTTAAAAAAGGTTTCAGAGTATCCTTTGAAAATTGTTTGTGGCTACATAACATCTGAGTTGAAATTGATTAATGGTGAAGTTCTTTTAGGAAATAGCTGTTAGTGACACATTTTAATGTATAGTGTGGTCTCAGTATTCCAACTTTGATACTATAGGTCAAAGACCAAAAAATTGGGACTATTAATGTGGACTTCAGTGGAAGAGAACAAGTAAATTTGTCCTGCTGCTATCTAATGCTGGGCCTGCTGCCAGCTTCCCCCCACTCGCTCTGACCAAGGCCTTCCAAAACTGGGGAGGATTCTCTTAAGGGACATAATTCAGATGTTCTCAGCTTTAGGAAGAAGAATTCTACTTCCCATAGCGGTGTTTTTCTTAAAGCTATTGTTATTTGCCTTTTCTCATCACTGGACTGATTAAGACCTAAAAGTCAAGATTAGGTGTAGGCATAGGACACAGTATCTAAGCAGTTGGTCCAAGGGGCAGACGGAATCCTTGAGACTCACAGGTCATGTCACTAAGGAGGTCAGGGTTAGGTAGCCATATAGGCCAAAGCTTTAATACTAAAAAGTATCATCCTTTTCTCTTGTGTCCCTACCACACAGCTCTTTCAGGAGCTTGTGTCCACCGTAGGAATCAAAACAAGGATTTTCTGAAGGTCCAGATCCCCACTAAATGTATTTCCATCTCCTCACAGTGAAATGCATTCTGTGTTAATTATCACTATACAAACTCAATGAATTTAAGCTAATTACTTATTTCAACTTGGTTTACAATAATATAATCATATTATTCTTTTCTATAATAGTAACATTTACTCATATTATATAGTAATAATTTTGACAAAATTATAAAGCACAAATGTTGAGCTATATCAGCCTTTGAAGAAAAAGTGTTCAAGAAAAAGTCATGAATTTTGTTCAAAATATTGGCATTGAAGGGGGAAGCTCATTCCTCAGGATGAAGGCAGAGCAGTCAAAGAAGGGGATGGACCACGCTTTTCAAGAACTTGTGCTGAGGGGAGGGAGCCTCTTGGGTTGCTATCATGGAATTTTAAGGCTGTGGAGACTAACAGGCACAGCCTAGAGGAGGGAGGGCAGGAGAGAACTCACACGACATGAGGAAGTTTTAAATGAGAAGAAGAAAAATATTAGCTATGGCTACATGAGGTGAGACTGAGGAAAGAGATCTCTAGAGCAGAATGCAAGCACGTTGTGCTGTGTGCTGTGTTATGCGGTGCCTGACTGCTGCTTCCTCAAGAGATCTTAGGAAAGGTTCATGTTAATTTGCGTCTCCTTTTAGAGCTTGAGGCTTTTTTGGATGGGAGGCTGATTTGATGCTGGGTTGGACTTGAGGTGGCCCAGCTTAGATGAGTTACATATAATTCTGCTAATAACATATGGAAAGAAGATGGGAACAAAATCCCTTTATAATATCTGACAATTATTCCAGCAACTCTAATATTAGTGGGCGGTTGATAGCTAAGACTTTCCAGTAACTTGGAAGACTCTTCAGGATGCAATGAAATAAACACACAAACACAATTTGTACACTGATTTTACACTATTTTATATTTAGCCTTCTATAGTATGATCAAATAATACTTCATTATTTGTTCTGCAGTCATATGAAAATTTAAAAAATATTTTTCATTAATTAAAAGAAACTGAATAAGAAGCCCAATCATAATCAAGATTATTCTGAAATTCCAATTTTTTAAAAACATCTTCCTTTGAATTTCAATTAGGTCTTAATTTTCCTCCTTGCTACATCATAGGGAATGCAGGTAAAATTTATAAACTAAATATTTTCATGTCATAGAGGCAAACATGTAGCCCTTTAAGAAGAATTATCTTGTCGGATTATTTCCCTTCTAACAGATTGGTCCCAGAAAGCAAGTTTCACCTTTAGCAATTTGAGGGGCAAGAAATACTTCATTTTCCCAGTGAAGATAGCACGGCATTATTTATCATTTCAGCAATAGCATAATTACTCACTCAGCATGGCAGCTATAGTTTATAGAACCATGCTACAGCTCGGGTTTGTTTATTGGTTGCACTTTCCACAGCTTTCCATCATCAAGTTTCGTCCCTCAGCCACGGTGCTGCTGGGGTAATCAATGGTCAGACAAAATTACATGCATGCAGAGAGCGTCTTTCTTATCATATACTAAAGGACATTAGTACCTGTAAAATAGCACTAATATATACTGTTGCTATGCTACAACCATATTTACTGCAACTTATAAAATAAAATGTGGTATTTCACGCACATTAACAATAAAACCTCCATGAACAGGCTATGATGACACATGTTTATTGGTTTTGAATTATGTGAGAGAGTCCCTTCTCGTTTTCACTCTCAACACATTACCTTAAGTCAAGAAACAGTTACAAACAATAATTAGAATTATTTTAAATGATGTACTATACTTTGCCTTTAAAATATATTTTATAACTGAAATGAACTTAAAAAGATATCTGGTCTTCTCCTCTCTATCTCTACTTTTTTATCGGCATGTACTCTCCCTCTCACAGCCTATCCAAAGTGTTTACGCTTCCTGAAATAGACAGCACAAAAGAATTCCAGTCAATGGCATATATTTTCTTCCTGGGCAGTATATTGTTCTTTGTGACGCTCTCATATGACATTGGTGAGGTAGACCGAAGTGCCTAGATTGGAGGTGTTGAATATCTCCAATGTTTGAGTCTATTTTAAGCCTTAGGCAGTCTGCTCTCAGCCCCAGCCTGATGTCCTTCCACCCACCCAACAGTGAAGGAGAAAGAGAGGAGGGGTCACAGCTAAATTTCCTTCACCACCTAAAAGTCAGATAGAAACAATTTAGGAGATCTCATTTTCTCTTCTTAAGAATCACTTCTATTTTTCTTTAAAACTTCAATATTCAAGATTCATACTTGCCTTCCCTGAGCCTACAGCCATGACCCAGGCATCATGCGGGCACGGCGGGGTGGTCAGCAGGGTTGGAGATCCTGGCTGTGAGGCATTCCCTGTTCCAGGCCCAGCCTGCCTCTCGGATCTCCAGGACAGGGAGTAGGGACAGGGGAAACAGCAGAATCCTAATCTGATTGGCTGCCTCTTCTGGTGGTAATGTGTCCCCAGCATCATTGCCATAAAAACTGACTCTAGCTGAAGTGACAGACCTGGTTTTTGGCCTTCTCCAGCCCTTAAGACCACCTTAGAAAGGAAATTGGACTTTCCATTTGCTTTGTTCAATTCAAACCTCATACTCCTCCAAGTTGACAATTTCATTGACCTGGCAGACACTGGGCTGACCCACAGCTCCTGTCGTTTTCTCTAACTTTCATACTTTTTTCATGAAACCAGGAGAACTTGTGGGGATGTCTCCACATCCCCAGGGGGCTTCAAAGAATTAGGAAGTGGTTGGGGTAGCTTCTCATCTGTCTTTCAGTCACGCTACACCAAATTCCCCTCAAATCTTGTTGTTACACACTATTCCTGTGAACCACAGGCTGTCTCATTGTTCACACACAACCTCTAATTTTAGAAGCCTGTGGGAAAGGCTTCTGCTTCAACAGTGGTCCTAGAAGAGGCCTATTGGTACTTCAGCACAATCAGGAGCAGTCAAGGATGAGGTGCCAGAATTCTCTCCTGTAGGCGCTCTGAATTTTACCAGGATTCTCTTGGAGCTCCTCCCTGTTTTAGAAATGGTAAATCACATCCATTCCTTTTGTGGTTTTGTATGCGCATGTGTGTGTGAGGAAAATTGGCCCAAACTAACATTGATTGCCAAACTGCCTCTTTTTTATTTAATTTTTTTACTTGAGGAAGTTTGCCCTGAACTAACATCTGTGCCAATCTTCCTCTACTTCGTATGTGGGATGCCTCCACAGGATGGCTGATGAGTGGTGTAGGTCAGCACCTGGGATTCGAACATATGAACTGAGGCCACCGAGGCAGAGAGCACAGAACCTCAACCACTTGTCCACGGGGCCAGCCCCTCACATCCATTCCTTTTAAACAAAGGCAGTGTATGTTAGAAATGTTTGCTTCATTCCCATTACACTAATCCAGTCCTCTTCTTAAATCACTGGAGGAGAAAGGCATGAGGAGTGGCCGAGCAAGTAGTGCCATGTGGTCTCCTCTTAGTGAGACTTAGCTAGGAGGTTTCAGGTCCCAACTGCTGGTGACCAGCTGTCAGCTCCATATAGAATGGTGGGGGACTCATTGTATTAGTTCTTAGCTCTGGTCCTGGCCCCTAATTTGTGTATCTAACTTTTTCCTGGTAAAACAATGATTTGACTCTGACAAATAAGCCTAAGGAAGCAAAAAAAACCCCTCCTAAATAGCAGATAAAGAATGTAGAGAAACATTTTCAATACACAATCATGAGGATCACAAAGATAATACAAATAATAAAGTGTAGAGTATCCTGAAATGATAAAGCACGGATTGCCTAAAGAAATGTCAGCAACAATTCCCTTCTTCTTTCCTAACTTCCAGCTATTTCTGAGCTGTTAGACAAATGCCACCTGTGACAGATGTTTGGGGAAATGTAGAATTAGAAAATCCACAAGACATGAGCACAAAGACATCAGCAGGACTGCGCTCATGGCAAATATTGACAATATAAGGCAGGGGTTAGGAATTTTACTGAATTCAATTGATTCTGATTATCTTCAAATACTTGAAGACAGGTCCTACAGGAAGCCTTCAAGAGAAACAAGAATAAAAAGGTGCATTTTGAGAGCAGTGGGAGCAAGAGAGGTGACTATTCTGGTAGCATACCTACAGGAGACATTTAATTTTTGTTTGACATTTACAGAAAGGGAGACCAAAGGGTCAGGAATTTATGTATTTATTAAAGAAGAAAACAGAGTGTGTATGGCTACTACAGAATGAGAAAGAGTGACTGGAAAATAAAAAATAAGTATTACTATCACAGCTAACGTTTAAAGAGCAATTATTATGTGCAATGCACTATTCTAAGTAATCTTGAAAATATTAACTTATTTAATCTGAAAGCACTTTAACAGATGTAGTAATGACACAAGGCAGAAACTGAACAGAAATAATTAGCAGTATAATAAAATAGTAAAAGCATACATAATAGTGAGCATTTTTCTTTCTGTCTTTAAAAAGATAATCTAAGCCTGCACTAGAACAACAAAATATTTGTGTAAGTATTTTTATTGGTATATTATCATATTTTACTATTTCACTTGTCAACTTGATCAAAATAGATTGTTGAGCAAAAACTTTTCATTAGTCAAATTATTAGTGCTATTTTAAAATACAGGAAATACTTTCTGATTATACTAAATAAAAATATAAGATAACCAAACTTTTCTAATTAAAACAGAGATGGTGGAACATCACAGAAACGTTCCATTACTAGGAACAATTTCAATGATTCTGCTGCCACCTGTAAGACTGGCTTCTGGTGTCTCAATTTGTCCAAGCCAAACTGTAGCAGAGCGATATTATATGTTAATATACCCACCATCTGAGGTGGAAAGACAGGGCTGACATGTAACTTTTTAAGTCCTTTAATTTCTCCCTTTATGACAGAATTCCATTCGGCAGGGATAAAGACCTGACGACGCTCCTTTGCTTGTCTGGGATATGCTGTCTAAAGTTATCATTCCATATCACCGGTCAAGCATTTTTGAATATGAAAACCACTGAATTTGGAACATAAAAAATAAATACAAAATATTTCATGTAATATATAAGATTTTTATAAATTCACTTGATCTTTTAATATTTCCTCTATATGTAAAATGAAATAATATTTGACCTTAAAAGATTGTTGAGAAAACTAAAGGAGAAAATACTTTTCTACTGGTATTAAAATATAAGGGTGTAATATTTATCCAAAGGAAGAAAATTGTCATTTTTGCTTGTTCTATTATTCTAAAAAATAACAGTAAAACTCTATTTTTTAAATTAGATATTTTACATGTTTCCACGACTACTGCAGTATCATGATACTGCTTCACATGTACTCGGCTCTTCCAGACAGTCAAAGTTTATTTTTTTTCTCAACTTGGTCTAAATTTAGATGGAATAAAATTTAAAATTGACATAGCATTAAGGAGAACACGCTAGGTATGTAAAAACCATCACATTCATCCACACATGCATTTGCTTTGAGAAAAAGATTCATATGAGATTCCTAAATATTTTGGACACCTGGAGGATGATATCACAAATAGAATACCTCCTTTTCTGTTTATCTGCAATAAGATTCAAAGGTGTTGGTTGACACTTGAATATCAAAGGCGCGAGAGAATAAAAACTTTACTCAGTCAAAGAACAGTTTGGTTTCTTTAGAATAGTGATACCCAATCCAGTACAGGTAAAGCAATCGTCTCTCTAGATAGGCTGAGCTGGGGTAGCAGAGAGGAAAGTTAATATCTATTGCTGAGCTTGAGAAAGAGCAAATATTTACATGCAAAAATGAGGGCATAAGGAGATTACAAAATCTTTCTTATTGTAATGAATAAAATCATGCCCTCCTTTTTACCTATGTAGCCCTTTGGCTGATTCGTAAGGTGAGTGCAAAGCACCAATGGCTGAATTCTAATTCTACATTTGATAATTAAGTTCAGATGGACTTGAAGAGGTAAATTTCAGAAGCAGCATCTTGGTATTTGATTTTTTAATAACAGAGGCATCTTCAAAATATTTCTATTCAGCAAATACTTTTTTGTGTGTGTATCTAGCATAGGACCCCAAAGCGCAAATTAGCTATGACATTACCAGTAACTTTTTGATCCTTTGGAGAAAAAAAATAAATTCTTTTAAATATACATTATATTCAATACATGTTATATGTGTATGACACAGAAAATACACGTTTCTCCATAGGTATTCCATATGTACATATATATACACCACTTACATATACATTGCATATCTATTCCAACTCTATTTTATCAATCCAGGAATAT
Source organism: Equus quagga (assembly GCF_021613505.1). Lineage (NCBI taxonomy): Eukaryota > Metazoa > Chordata > Mammalia > Perissodactyla > Equidae > Equus > Equus quagga. Next base: position 19,577,485 of record NC_060272.1, on the reverse strand, counting down.
ATAAATCTCTGTTCTATTTATCTACAAATGCATGCATTAAGGAAAATATTTTAATTACTAGGACTTTGTAAACTGTTGTAATTTCAGGTAAAGCAGGTAAATAAATCATATTAGCTTTATTTTTCAAATGTATCCTATCTCTGCACTTTTGCTGTCGATAAATAGTTAAGAAACAGATTATGTGAGTCAAAGAAACAAAGATATAAACTGACATTTTTACTTAGAACATGATAAATGTATAGATTTAGGAAAAAATTGACATTTTTAAAAAACACTTAGTTTTCCTATCCATAAAAACGTATGCTATTTCAACTTAGTCGAGTAGTATAAGTTTTAAATTCAAATGTTAAATCTTCTAGTTGGTTAGTTATTTGTGTACTTTATATTTATATCTTTTTAAAAATTTCACTGTGGTAAGAACACTTAAGAGATCTACCGTCAAGTTGTAAGAGTGTACAATATAGCGTTGTTAACTATAGGCACAATGCTGTGCAGTAGATCTCTGGAACTTAATCATCTTGCATAATTGAGACTTTATGCCTGTTGATTAGCAGCTCCCTACTTCTCTCTCCCCCTAACACCTGGCAATCACCATTCTACTTTCCTATTCTACAAGTTTGACTATTTTAGATACCTCAGATAAGTGGAATCATGAAGGACTTGTCCTTCTTTGCCTGGCTCATATCACATAGTGTTATATCCTCAGGGTTCATCTATGCTGCCACATATGGTAAGATTTCTTTCTTTTGTAAGGCTGAATGATACTCTACTATATGCGTCTATCACACTTCATCTCTTCATCCATCAATGGCCATTTAGGTACATTTATATCGTTTTGTATATTAATTTTGTTTCCCAATACATTACTAAATATTTTTATAATTGTTTTCATTTGATTTTCATACATTTTCAAGTCATTCAGTCCAAATTTATTAATTAATGATGATTTTGCTCCTTCTTTTCAAGGATTTTATCTATTATATTTTCTACTTTATTAACTAGTACATCTAAAGATTGTTAACGGCTGTAATCATAGACACCCATGAGTTGTTTCCTTGTTGATGGGAATGCATCATTTCCCACCATTAAGGACAGTGTTTAACTGCCTGCATAGACTCGCAAGGATGTTTTATATATGTTTGTGTTTGTTTTTGTGTGTTTACATCAATTAGGTATGTGTGTGAAGTTATTTTAAGGAATACCACCATCCCTACTTTATTAAACTTATTTTAAATTCCAACCTAAATGTTAATTATTTTCAAATGCATCTTGGTATCTTTGGAGATGATCCTATGATTTTTCTTCTTTCATTTGTTAACAGGGTGAAATACAGTGACAGTTATCCTAATAGTGAGCTATCCTTGCATTGTTACTATGAATGTCACTTGGTCACGGTATATTTTTTTTAATGGATTACTCAATTCAATTACTAATTTTTTTTGCATCAGTTTTCAGGTTTCTTTGTCAGGTTTTAACAGCAACATTATGCCAATTATGTAAACAGAATCCCAAGGCTGTCCTCTGTATGTGTTCTGAAACATTTTAACTGTCAAGGAAATTATCTATTCTTTAAAATTGGAATAGATTTCACTCAAGACACTGGTAGCTTTGATGTCTTTTTCTGGTGTAGGAGAAGTGGGAGGATGAGGAGGTGATGTGTTCAAACTCTAGATATTGTTCTCTTTTTATCTACTTTGTATTCAGTGATCCCCTTTGATTTCTACAGACTCTCGCATTTTCTTGAGTCAAGGCTGTTTCCTTATATTGAATATTAGATTCTTCCTCCAATTTCGTTATTCTTATCTCTCTTTTTTTTCTAGAAACACTGGTTTTATGTACCTGGGATGTATATTTTTATTCCCCTGTATAATCATTTTCTTATCTCTTTTAATCTCTTTGGTCCTTTCTTTTGAACCTGAGTAAGGATTCCAAGTTTACATTTGCAACCACTGAGTATTGTATGGCTTCAATTATTCTCTTCATTGCTTTTAATGCAGCATTTAATCTCCTTTCATATTTCAAGTTTTCTTACAATTTTTCTTTCTTACAAAGTTTTCTTTCTTTCTTCCAGCTAACTCTCTTTTTTGCCTAGTAATTACTCAGGGAAATTATTTGCTGTATTTTATCTTTAACTTTTATATTACAGTATTTTTCCCATTTTAAAATATTTAACATGGTAAAATACTTTTTCTGAAATTGACATATATCTCTCATAAGTACTCTATACAAAAATAAACCATTTATCTGCTACTTTTTTCTGCTTGCCTATTACATTGTTAAATATTTTTAAAATTCCTACTCTATTATTTGTATATATTTGTATACTAATCTTTAAATAAGGTGAAATCTACACATTTTCTTGATTTCCCATAGAGAATGTATGTAAATTTCTCTTGGCTCCTTCTCTATCCATCTGATTACTGGTAGAATTCTCAACAGATCTCAGGTTGAAGACTCTTTAATAGACCCAACCCTTAATCAATTTTAGATATTTAGAAGTGGTGCACATCTTTCCCAAGCTTAGGTCTTTCCTTCTGCCAAGTTTCCATTCCTAGTCGTAAAGGTCTTCCACGTTTACTTGTATTTGTCACCTGTATTGAACTTCTTGGAACTCTAGGACTAGAATGGATACAGAAAAAAAGAGAGTGAGAGAGAGAGAGAGCACTAATGGTAAATTTAGAGGACTAAAATAACCATGACCACTTTCTAGGTCAGGTCTTGCCCATTGGTCATAGTCACTAATGGACAAGAGAATTGAACTTGCATTGTAAAATAGAGTTGATTAATGAAAATGTCACCTACTCTTCTTTTTCCAAAAGGCTTTACTGTTCTACTTGAGCAACTCATTTGCCTTTTTACTAATTAATCTTCCTACAGGAGTGTGGACAATCATTAACCAGTATTCCAGGTTCATGGTAGTGTAGCAAAAAATCTGTTTTGATGAGGCCACTAACCATTTGTAAGAAATTATGTAATAAACATCTATTAAATGTTTGCTTTGTGCCAGACATATATTGCATAAAATAAATTGGCATAATGAAAAGTCTTCTTGATGTCTAAGATGGATCACCATAACAGTCATTATTGTCTTGGGTTAATTACAGAAGTAAATACAGAGCCATTGATATGTGTAGGACCTAGATTCCTGGGCTCAGATGTGGGCTTTCTCTATTTTGTTTTCCTGCCCTTCTAGTCAAGCTGTCAGTGATCACTTCACATGACTGAAAATATAACTGCCTTTAGCAGTTCCCTCCCTGCTTCTAATCTCCTACTTTGAAGCAGAAGAAGAAAATTAGTTTGGCTGAGAGTCAGAGATAGCCTGAATGTTCTATTAAGTGGGGGTCAAAAGTCTCTGAAAATGGAATGGGGGACTTATATATAGAGGGAACACTTTAAACCTTTATTTCATTGATCTTCTCTTGCTAACTTTTACACTTACAACTGTTGTTGAGGATTTTCAGGTTTGGTAGTTGGATAAATGAGACATAACTATGGACCAAATTTATAGATGTACCCTAGATAGCTTGTGTTCTACACCAATGGAAGGCATTGCATCTCATTCACTCTTCTCTTTCCAATTCCTAGCAAAGTTCCTGGCATGTGGTAGGTAGTCAGTAAATACTAAATTGAATTAAGCCAAAATACTGGTTATATCATTCCCTTTTGATATCCCACATGCATCTGAAACTTGGCATGGGAAAAACTAAACTAATCATCCTTGTTCCCTACTCAGTTTGGTCTTTCTCCTCCAGTATTTCCTATTTTGATGAATAGCCCAAACACTTACCTGTTCACATAGGCCAGGAGCATAAGAGACAACCTGCATTTCCTTTTTCTCCTCACTATCCATGACTAAGTGATGAACAAGTCTTGTCTATTTTCTCTCCTAAATAGCTCTTGAATCCGTGACCTCCTCTCTGCCCTTACTTCCCTACCTTGACTAAGACCCTCACAATTTTTAATTTAATGTCTTCTGATAGTCCTATCCCTTCCAATTCATTTTCCATATTTCTATCAAAAATTATTTTTTAAAACAGAAATATGATCATAAATTTAGCTGATAGTTACATTTAGCTTTCCTTGACAGTGATGAGAATTTGGAGAGGCTAAGGCAGCTAGAATTCATAGGGCACAGTAACAGAGAAGAGAAAATTATACATAGAGAGAACTTCAGAGATTTGCAGAGGGGTTCCCTTGAATCTTTATCAGAATAATGATCAACACATGTGCATGAGGAAACTACCCAAGGCCAGAGAAAGAACTACTAGAAAGGAGAAGGCAGAACAATCTCCAGAATTCACTCAGGGCTGTAAATAGTTTGTCTTCTACCAGCCAGAGTAGAGAATGCTTCAATGAGGCAGGGTACTCAGAAAGGTACAGTCTCACTAGTGTAGAAAAATTCTATCTAGACTAAAAGCTATTCTGGTCCCAACAAACAAAGCTTTAAATAAGCTTCAAAAGAAGCAAATTATTTCCAAATAAATGCATCCTAGAGCAAAGCTTAAGAATATTTAAATACAAAATATTCAGCACTAAACAAGGTCTAGCATCCTATAACAGTCACAACATCTAGCTTTCTATAAAAATCTATCAGGCATGCAAAGAAGCAGCAAAATATAATCTATAATAAAGAGAAAACACAGTCAATAGAAACAGACCCAGAAATGACATAGTTGATAGAATTAGTAGACAATGACATTAAAACAGTTATATATCTATGTTTGGGAAGATAGAGGAAAGCATGAAAGGAGAGATATGGAAGATACAGAAAAGTCCTAAATCAATTTATGGAGATTAAAAAAAAAGTCTGAGATGAAAGACTACTGGATACAATTAAGAGCAGATTAGCCATTGTAGTAAAACAAAAAAAAAAAGGTTAGTCAGTTTGATCACAAAGCAATAGAAACCCCCTGAAAGGAAAAAGAGGGAAAAAAAGAAAAATGCATCAGTGGGGTGTGGGACAACTTCAAATGACCTAAAAATGGGTATTTGGATTCCCCAAAGGAGAGAAGGGGAAAGGGTTTCAGAAAATGATATTTGAAGTAATAACTGTCAAAAATCTTCTAAACTTGGTAAATTGAGCTCTCACCAGCTGAGTGAATGTCCAAAGTCTCATTTCCTGTTCTTAAACTTGCTACCGAACTGAACGTTGCTAAGAGAGAGGTTCAGGTGGAATAAGTGAGGCTGAAACAAAGAAAAGGAAAGTTTCTGTTGATCAGTCAACATGAAATGGCTGGAAAGAATTCCAAATCCTCACCAAAAGAACAAGTGATGGAGTGAGTGATCACCTGGTTCCAGCGTGAGAATATACGGGCCTCAAGATGATTCTTTCAAGGATTACCCACATTAGTGCTAGCAGTCCCTGGGATTCACACCCATCTACTAGGGCTCTTCCCCTGAAAAATTAGTCAGCTTCTTGCTTTCTCTTATGGTTCTCTTTTCCTAGATTGTCTTGGTCTCTCTCTAATGTCTGTGAAAGTTTCTTTTTATTATTTCCTCATATACTTTATATCTACCTATGAATTACTGTCTCCTAAGGGTTAAAGCCTCAATAAAACAGAAGTTAATAACACCTGTAAGCTATTTGTTTCTTAGTAACCAGTAACACCTACACTGGTATGTGTCTAAAGCAAAGAACACGAGGATGACCACTTGTCAACTCACTTGGAGAAGAAGACACTAGGGAAAGCATTTATGAAAAAAAAGCTTATATATAAGCAATTTCTGGATACAAAAGACTTGTGAAATTCTGACTTCCTATTTTAACATAGTTCTCTGTTAGTCTTTTATTGTATACTAATAAGGATTTTTACAAAATGACTTTGTAGTAATTGCAGTATTTGTCCATCCGTTTACACCACACAAGTTTGAATATAAATAGATGGAGAAGAGGTCAAAAAGTGGGCTACAGGTTGCATAATGTCTTGTATCAGAGCTCACTATATTTTTTTTTCTGCTCAAGGAAGATTAACCCTGAGCGAACATCTGTGCCAATCTCCTTCCACTTTACATGTGAGTCACTGCCACAGCATGGCTGATGAGTGGTGTAGGTCTACACCTGGGATCTGAACCCACACATCCAGACTGCCAAAGTGGAGGGCCCTGAACTTAACCACTACACCACTGGGTGACCCCTCACTATTTTCTTCATAATATGTTTTAACATGTTCAGTAAGACATTGTGGGTAAAGGGCACAGAAATTATCACAGAGTAACACCAGCCACAGAATCAAGAAATGTACCCAGTATTATCTCCAAAAGATATTAGAAATAATCTTGTCATAACCTACCAGCCACTAAATTCAGTGATTAACATTACATAGCTTTATATTCTATGATAATCTTATTTTCTTTCATAAAGCTATTCATTAAAGAGTAAACTCTTACTGTAAAGAGTATCAAAAAAGTTTTAAATCTTCCTTTGTTCCATTCAAGGTAAGCCATATTTCCCACCTTTTCTGTGCTTGCTGAAAATAAAATGAAAAATCAAATGACTATCTAAAGTGGTTTTTAAAAAGACTGTATCACAGATCCTTTGAAATCCTTTCTGATTCAAGTCTTATGAGTACCTGGCTCTCTTGAGATGGCAAATGCATTGCTCACAGAACAGTGCACTATTCAGGCTTGTCCATGGAGTCTTATTTATCACAATGTTTTGTGGGCATGATAACATAATCTATATACACTGCGCATTTTTCTCTGGGGCGGTCTGGGCATTTTCAAACCAGTTACTCAGATTATTACTTCAATCTTATCTTCTAATTTTTACTCCCAATGCTTAGTGAGCACAAACCAGACTTTGTACATGTGTAGAGAATCCTCTACGATCTAGTAAAATGCAGGAGGCATTGCAAGTCAAATTGGTGTGGATGCATTGAAAGTTTTTCTCTCACATACTGAAGCCCAGCTGAAGGTAAGCATTTGAACAGAAAACATCACTAAAGATACAAAAGGGCAAAGTTTAGGTTCAGGGTCCAGAAGTGAAACGCAGCCAAACTTTCCTTCTTCTACTCACTGCTTCCAGAAATGACTCTCTAAGAGATTCTGAGGAACTTCTCTCTCTCTAATCTCTCTTTCTCAGGCTGAAATTAAAATAGGGAGCTGAGATCAAATATGTAGCTAAGGGAACAGACGGGACTCTGAGTATGAGGCAAGTATTTTTCCCTACCTTTGTCCATGGAAACAAGCACTGATACCCCAGTAGCCATAAGCAAACCTTGCGTCCAAATGTTGATTTTTAAGTACCCATCTCTACTAAAAGGAACAAGAGCTTCTTGGAGAAAGGTCTGATTCCAGGGCTGGGGCAAAGCAGGTACAAGATGAAACTGGACCATCTTGGCATTGGCAGAAAGTAAGAAAGTGCTCAAGAAAATAATGGAGACATGTCAAAAGACATTAGAGATAGCTTGATGAGGTTCCCATTGGCCAAATCTGGGGACACTTTGAGCATCAAAATAAATAAGGGCCACAGTCAATAAGGATTTTGACTTATTGGATAAAGTAGGAAATCATGAGTTGATTATGATTATAAGTACATAAACAAATATATACGTACACAAATAGAGGAGAAATGAAGACATTTTCTTTCTTAAGTTACTGTACTGATTGATAAATGTGGAAGGAATGATGGAAAAAAAAATTCACTGTTTGCAACCATCACAGTAAAGATTGATTCAGGCAAGACAAATCAGGGGACACTATATCTGTGGGAAAAGCTGGATGAGGAGCAGGCTGTTGACATAAACAGTGTCTCATCTCAGACTGCTGATTGATAGCAAGGGGAAAAATAGTGCCTAAGCAGTGGAGAAAGCATACAAGATTTTGACCTGATGATCCAAATTATCCCCATCAATAAGAGACATATAAACATCATGTGTTTTGGAATGTGATACCCTGAGAAGACTCTTGATCAGTAGTATGGCAGGTGTCTCTCAGGGTTTATGTGCAAATTCAGGGGACTCCTACCTCTTGGAAAGCCATCCTCACCTCTGACTCAATCCTCAATTATAGCCTCCTCTTAGCAGCATTTCATAATGCCTCATGGCTGAAATAATTCTACCCTGCTCAGTGTTCCAACAATTCTTTTTCTATTACATGGTCATCCAGTGGTGGCTCAACAATATCAGATTGTGAATTCTTTCTACACTATTAGGTTGTGAATTACTTAAAGTTGGGAGTCTCCTTTTCTCCTTCAACCACACAGAGATGAAAGAGGACACTCTCTCTGTCTCTGAACTTAATTGGATGGGGTCATTACAAATGGACCACACTTAAGTTCTGGCCCAGGCTTTGTATTTGCAACATGTGTCCTGGGTTGAATGTGTGCTCAGACAGTTCAGTTGAAGGCAGCATTGTTCTGTGTAGAGCAATGGGGGAAATGGATTTTTTTCCTGAAAGGAAAGGGGTTGAGAATAGAGAAAAGAAGCAAAGAATAAATAAGAGAGAGAGAGAAAGTAGAGAGGCAATCTGTACCATGGGGTGGAAAACTGAAGCTTGAACCCAGACCAGGCCCAGAGGCACTGTATTTTTAAGGAGGATGGTTAATACACAACTTTAGGTGTTTGCAATGCAAGAGTTGCCTGCAATATAAATTTCTGTGACTCTCCAAAATTTGAGTAAAGTCTATCAAAATATGTACAACATGTGTATGATTTTTGTTTTTATGAATATTAAGGTAAATGCTGAGTTACAGGACAGGGTCAAAACAATTAGAATTAAGAACTATACCCATGGGACAGTCATACAATTTTGAAACTAAACTAAATCCAAAAAAAAGTAGAAACTCAGAAGTAGAGACTACCACAAAAATATAAGCCTGCAAATAATCTGCTGAAATCTTGAGCAGTATTTTCCAGAAAATGTGGATTGATGGCTTAAGCCAATCTTATTTAGGGTTTAAGAAGCAGGGTGTCCTTGCTGATTCTGCGATTTGTTTGTAACTCTACACAGGCACAGCACCCAGCACATAGTAGGCTATCTATTTGCTTAAGAGGTGAGCCCAAGATGGTATGCCTGTATACTCTCTGCTGGTTTTAGAAATGTCTAGTGGAATCATTTTTAGCGTTGAAATGGAAACTATCACAACTGGAAAACACCTGAGTCCCTAACAATAGAGAAATGTTTAAACAAATTATGATACATATGCCCTATTTTGTACATGCCACAATTACAAAGATTGAAATATATCTATCTAAGTTGACGTGAAGTTCTCTAAGACATAATGTTATGTGAAAAAGGTATGTTGCCCAATAATACATATACAGTTATCCTATTTTATGAAAAAGCTCTGGAAGCATACATATTAAATTATTCACAGCAATTTCCCCTAGTGAAATGATTTAATTGGGCATTAAAGCAGATCTTCACTTTTCACTGTTTATCCCTCTATATTATTTAAAGTATCATCATGGGAATTAATGTATATAATAATGTAGTGTAGTTCACGTAATGTATAGTAATACATAATTTAATACACATGCACACTATAAAATAGAACTTCTGTTTTTGAAACATCCTAATTGAGTGAATACAAATGTTTTATTTCACGAACAATTAAAATACTGGATAAATATAAAAATTTTTTGTGTATATTTATGTGTACATTTATATATGTAGTGCTGAGTTCATGGAAAAGAATAGGAAATGGAAACCCACAGATACTTCCAATCAGTGGGAAGAGGAGAGAGTGCATGTCAAGTGAGAACTGTGTAAGGTGAACTTTTAATGGATATGATGTAGTTATCAGACTCAGAAATTGGCCATCACAAATAGATGTTCAGGGTTCTCTTTTTGTTCAGCTTTATTGCAACTTAATTTCATAAGGTGACATTCACCAATTTTACTTGTACTATTCAGTGAGTTTTGATAAGTGCATAGTTATGTAACCACCATCACAATGAAAGTATAGAACAATCTCATCATGCCAGAAACTTCTTCAGTACTCCTTTGTAGTCAATACCTTTCTACTACACCCAGCTTCTGGGAACCTCTAGTCTGGTTTCTGTCCTTACAGTTTTGTGTTTTCCAGGATTTCATATAAATAGAGTAAGACATTAGGTAGCTTTTTGAATCTGGCTTTCTTCACTTAACATAATGATTTTTGAGATTCACTCTTCTTGTTACACATATCAGTAGTTCATTCTTTCCTCATATTGGTTAAGTAGCATAGCATTGTTTTTGATGTTCCGTAATGGGTTTTTCAATTCACCAGTTAATAGACATTGCAGTTGTTTCCAGCTGGGAGTTATTCTAGATAAAGCTGCTAAAAACATCGATATACAGGTTCTATGTGGACACATATTTTCATTTCCTTTGGTGAATATCTAGGAATGGAATTAGTGGGTCATATAGTAAGTTCATGTGTGAATTTATAAGATAAACTGCCAATCTGTTTGCCAAAGTGGCTGTAGTAATTTACATTCTCACCAGAAATCTGTCAGAGTTCAGTTGTTCTGCATTCTTGCCGTAACTTGGTTTTGTTACCATTGTTACCATATCATTATATTTGTTTTATGTTCTAATAGACGTGTAGTGGTATCTCATTGTGATTTCAATTTGCATTTACCTAATGATTAATTACATTAATAATCTTTTCATTTGTCATCCTTATTGTTTTTTGGTGATCTCTTCAAATCTTTTAAATTTTTTTAACTGAATTGTTTGTTTTCTTAATATTGAATTGTAAGAAAATTTATATATTCTGACTACAAGACTCTTATGAGATATATGATTTCCAAATATCTTCTCCCATTCTATAGGGGTTATCTAATTTTCTTCATGGTGATATTTGAAAACCAAGAGTTCTTAATTTTTATAAAGTTCAATTTTTCTATTTTTCTTGTTATTATTTGTCCCTTTTCTTTTGCTTTGTCTAAGAAATCTTTGCTTAAATATGTTCATAAAGATTTTCTGTAATTTTTCTTCTAGAACTTCTATAGTTTTATGTGTTACATTTAGGCCTGTGATCTATTTAGACTTAGTATTTGTATAAATTGAGAGGCAAGGATTAAGCCTCCTTTTTTTTTTGCGTATGGATGCCCAATTATTACAGCATTGTGTATTGAAAAGATACTCCTTTCACCGCTGAGAATGAATTACTGTAGAGAATTAGTTGGCCATATATATGTGGGTCTGTGTTTGGACACTCTATACTGATCTATTGACCTACATTTCTCCTTACGTCAGTACCACCCTACTTTATTACTGCAGCTTTATAGTATACATTTTATAGTAAGTTTTACAGTCTTTAAATCAAGTAGTGTAATAAGCCCTCCATTTTTGTTCTTTTAAAATTGTTTTGGTTCTTCTTGGGCCTTGGCATTTCCGTATAAATTTTAGAATCAGCTTGTCATTTTCTATAAAAACTGCCTGCTGAGATTTTGATTGGGATGCTATGGAATCTGTAGATCAATTTTGGAAGGATTGAAATCAACAATATTTAGCCCTTCAATCCATAAACACAGTGTATCTTTCCATTGCTTTAGATCTATGTTAATTTTTCTCATCAATCATTTTTAATTTCCAACCTATAAATCTCACATATTTTTCTTAAATATTGAGTTATGAGAATCTATTCTTAATAATGTCATAGTTTTTATATATTGTAAATGGTTTTGTAATCTTTAATTTCAACTTCCAAATATGTTTTGTTTGTACATACAAGTATAATTCATTTTTATGTATTGACCTGGCATCTAAAGAACATGTAAAATTCATGTACTAATTAATTTTAACTTTTCTGGAGATTCTTCACGGTTTTCTAAGTATATAATCCTAACATCTGTCAATAAAGACAGTTTTGTTTCTCCTTTTCCAATCTACAAGCCTTGCATATTTTTTCTTCCCTTAATATATTCACTTAGACTGGCAGTAAAATGTTGAATGGAAAAGATGACATCAGACATCCTTACCTTGCTCTCTACCTTAGGTGGAAAGCATTCGGTTTTTCAAAATTTAGTATGATACATGCTGCAGGTTTTGTCACATTGAGAAAGTTCTTTTTCTTTCTAAATTGCTAAGAATATTTATAATAAATGGATGTTGAAGTTTTTCAAGTGCATTTCCTGCGTATATTGGGATAATCAAGATGCTTGGATTTTTTGTTCCTTTTTAGTAGGCGAGGAGATGAGATTATTGTATGTGTTTGAAGCAGGAAGTTTCCTGCATAGACTCAGGGATAAAAGCAGCATCCTTAGTTGAGAGGGACCAGAAAATTCCTCCTCACCAGCCAGATGTATGACAAGATCTTAATCCCAGCTGCACTCTCTGAGTGCTAAGAAAATCCCACAAAATAGCCAAAAATCAAGCCAACTTCAAGCAGACTGGGTACTCTAGATTGAAATACTCTTACAATATTTGAATTCTCAAGTTCAGAAATGAGCATAAAAGTTGTTCTTGAGCCCGTTACAGAAACAAAAGCTAAACATTCTGGAGAGACACTTCCACAACACAAGTTACTTGTGTCTTCTTTTTTTTTTTTGAGGAAGATTAGCCCTGAGCTAACTGCTGCCAGTCCTCCTCTTTTTGCTGAGGAAGCCTGGCCCTGAGATAACATCTGTGCCCATCTTCCTCTACTTTATACGCGGGACGCCTGCCACAACATGGCATGCCAACCGGTGCCATGTCCGCACCCGGGATCTGAACCGGTGAACCCCAGGCCGCCAAAGCAGAACATACACACTTAACCACTGTGCCACCAAGCCGGCCCCCTACTTGTATCTTTAATTGAGAATAATGAAAGCTAACTCTTCTAAACTCTTTCCCCCTGCATTGACATTTACTTAGAATGTGATAGAATATATTTATTCATTCATTCAGATAATTATTGAATGTGCCTGTAAGGGGGCAGGAGTTTTTTTTCAGGCTCTGATGCATTGAAAAGAAAATGTGAGGGGGTGCCGGCCCCGTGGCCGAGTGGTCAAGTTCGCGTGCTCCGCTGCAGGCGGCCAAGTGTTTCCTGGGTTCGAATCCTGGGCGCGGACACGGCACTGCTCATCAGGCCACGCTGAGGCGGCATCCCACATGCCACAACTAGAAGGACCCATAACTAAAATATACAACTATGTACTGGGGGCTTTGGGGAGAAAAAGGAAAAAAAAAAGAAAATATGAGGGTTCATGTCTTATTCCAAGGAGGTATTATTATTATTATTATTATTATTATTGACATTCCATTGCAATCATATATTTGACCATATTGGGGTATATATTGATTGAACAGAACATGATAGCTTCTCTTAGCCTATGAATTATTTTTATAAGGCAAATGTTTTGCAAATCTTTTCTAAAAAATTACATATATATTCATACACACACACGCATATATATCCTCATTTTATTACAATTTTTAATGAGCATATATAAACCTGGCTTTATTCTGAGAAGTTACTTGGCTTTGTGCTGTTTTCTACTTTTGCTCATCTTCTCTCAGTATATATTTCTCAGCTGTACATCTCTCAGTTAATATAATCTTATTGGATAGGATTATGCAAAGTTGCTATCAGTGAAATAAGTCAATAATGTTCTCTACATCATTTGTACTATTAAATAGCATCATATTCAGTCTTTTTTAATGCATCTATTCTTTTGGAGTTATTTTAAAATATATTCTTCAATTTATATTTATGGCACTATCCTACTGTCTTTATAAAAATATATGAAAGCTAATTACTGACATCGAATATTAGGAATCTTATATCCTTCTGTGGAATAGCCAAAGTAACTCTTCCTTCTAGTGTAGATTTAATTATTTGAGTGGTTACTATTCATCTCTACCATCAAATAAACATGCTTTCATTAAGTACTTGCAGTTATTTTAATGTCTTTCCTCTATTTTGATTTGTCCAGCCCTTTAATTTCTAAGAAAATTCATTTTACTTCAACTAAAAAAATAAGTGTATGTCTAGATGTTTTTTTTGTTGTTTCCATATTTGCTACGCACATTAAGGAAGTTATATTGAGTCCTTAATGTATTTAAGACTACAAAACTGTGATTGTTATTCTCTAAATAGTTTATGTAGACTAAAATATGAATCCTTGTTAAAATCGTGCTATTTGGTTGTGTTGTTGGATGAAGGGATGATCAAAGCTGGAGCATACGTCACTTTTTTGATATCTCAGTTGACTCAGTAGGTTTGAATTGCTTGTTGGGTGTAACTTTCCTCTGACATCATTACTTCTGAGCTTCCAGTAGGACCACCTTCTCATGGAGAATGGTTATTCATCAGGGTAGAGGAGTCAAATATGTATACTCACCAGCTAGAACTTTCAGTATACGGTGGGCTTCCTTCTGCCTTCGTATGCTATAGTGGTCTTTACAGCTGGAGCTTTTGGTGAACACTGTAGATATATTGCAATGATATCCAGAGAATGTGCTACATTTCTTCTCTAATCTAAAGCAGACTATGGCATATTTCTAAATTAATAAGAAAGCTGAGGACCACCATTTATTTCCATAATCTTGTTGCTGACATTAGGATACATGCAAACATTTAATCCACGTGTGATGAAAATTCTTCCATCAGTTGTTCTTTAATTGCTATAGACTTTTATAGTAAACTTGAATATTTATAGGCTCCCCTTATACTCTGTCTTCAATAATTTAATTCATACCAGTAATGAATCTATCCATCATGGTAAGTAGTGCTTTTATTATTCATATCGACTTACATTTATTCAACACAAAACTCTACTTGTATATCCCCACTGAAGACCTTGGTAATTTTCAATTGTCTATTAAATTGTGTTTTAAAATTGACACAGCCTCAAATCATACTGTGCAAACTGTCAATATGAGAATCGTATTTTATTTTAAAATCATGGCTAATATAATTTACTTTTCTGCTAAATGAACTCAGTTCTAATTGAGTTACAGGTGATTAAATGAATGTCCTTGAAATAAACTCTGTAGTGGGAAAAAAATCAAACAAATCTTGATGCAAATCAAGAGATGCAGCTTATCCTCCTAGCCAAGCCACTCCTTGACTTTGTAAACTTGGAAAATTCACTTGGTTTCACTCT
The DNA here is from genome assembly GCF_021613505.1 of Equus quagga. Taxonomy (NCBI): domain Eukaryota; kingdom Metazoa; phylum Chordata; class Mammalia; order Perissodactyla; family Equidae; genus Equus; species Equus quagga. The sequence goes on along the minus strand of NC_060272.1, from coordinate 19,562,468 downwards.
GTCTCCTTGTCAGTAAAATAAGGTTGAATTCATTTTTCTTATAGCCCTTTTTCTTTGAACTCTGAAACTCTATGACACTAATTTATGATTATTGTCTTCAGCCTATGACAGTACATTGAACACTTGGAAAAAATGCTAGATGTGTCCCATTTACTCATTTTGTACCTCAAAAACTTCACAATCAATGGGTCAGTTTTATTATTTAGAAAAATGTGCAGTTATAAGATGGGAACTCAATGTTGATTTGAGGAGTTTTGTTGCTGTTTCCTGTAATCAGTTCATCTGCAAGATTTTATGTTGCATGTAGTTTGTTACCATTGATCTCATCTGGTCTTTTCATTCTTTGCTGAGTGTAGAATTTCTTTAATTCTTCAGGACTCATATTATTTATAAGTTAGGTTGGCTTCCTGATCATTCAAAATTTTGGAATTTTCACTTTGAAGTCAATGCTGTAGGGTTTTAGGATAACAAATTCAATAGCAAAAGGGCTGACTTTCTATTTGACATCTTATAACTAAAATTTAATTGAGAAGTTTCCTTCACTCACCATAGGATTCCTTTCTCAGAAATGTCTCTATTCCCATTTATTTCTGGAGTGTATGCCCTAAAAATGGAAAGCATCATCTAATAAAAAGATACTTCCAAATGTCTTAGACAAAGTACCTATTTTTGTTCTAATTTAATATTTTAACAATTGTGTTATGAATATCTGATACCAAAGCATCAATTGTGAATCAGCGTTAGGTTCTAAAATAGAAACTCAGGAAGTAGAAACTGATCAGATGTTCCTGAAAAACCACATAGGAAAAATAAACATAAGGGATTGAAATTTGGATGAATTTATGAAAGTTTATAAAATTTTTCATATTAATTGATTTAAAAAAGACAACACATATATTGCATGAGTAATAATGAGCATTGCACAGTGAATTTGAATTTACATTCCCTTAATTTCCAGAAAGTTTTCAAGTTTATCTTCCGTGGTGTTTTCATGATATGCTTGTTTTACTAAAGCTAATATGCATACTAAGAATGATTTTTATATGTGTGTAATATTCCTTTCAATATTCAATACATTTATAATTTTATGATTTGTTGTTACTGACTCTTCCAGCTTCCCTATGGTTCTAGCAAATTAGAGTACTTCCAATCTCCTCTCATCAACAGCATCAACTATCTGGGGATTATTCTATCTCAGCTTCTTTCACTTTTCCAAATATTTCATTGCAAAGTTGATACTACAACCTAGTTGTCAGTTTTATTTCTATTCTTTTAACTTCCTATTCCTTTGTTATTTGGCATATTTGTTTTTTTCTAATATATCCATATAAAGTAAACTAATATCTATATTACTTAAAACAAACAAATTTAGATTAAGGAAAAGGCCTACAAGAATAATTTCAGTCATAAGGAATTAATATCCATGGGTAATATCTGTCATCTGAATTCATGGCTGATTAGGGATTATATCACTTAAAAAGATGACTGACTTAAGAAAGACCATCTGCGAAAAACCTACATCACACATAATGGTGAGAAACTAGACACTTTCTTACTAAGATCAGGAACAAGACAAAGATGCCCTCTCTCATAACTCCTATTCAGCATTGTTCTAGAAGGCTGAGCTAGTGTAATAAGACAAAGAAAAGAAATAAAATTATTCAGATTGGAAAGGAAGAAATGAAGACGTCCTTATTTGTAGATGACATGGTTGGCTATGGAAAGAATTCCAAAGAAATGAGCAAAAAACTCTGGAAATTAGCAAACAAGTATTAAAAAGTCATTCAATACAAGGTTAATATATAAAAGTTTTCCTATATACCATCAATAAACATTTTGAACTTAAAATTTTTTAAAAAAATACAATAACACCAAAAACCTTTTACATTGGCAACAATAATTTAAAAAGGAAGGTATAAATCTAAAAAATATACATAGGACCTGTGTATAAAAAACTACAAAACATTGACTCAAGAGCTCAAAGAAGATATAAATAAATGGAGAAATATCCAATGTTTATGGTTTGTAAGACTCAATATTGTTCAGATGTCAGTTCTTCCAACCTGGATCAAATGATTCAAATTCATCCCAATCAAAATCTCAGTAAGCTCTTTTATAGATATCAATAATTTGATTATAAAGTTTATGCAAAAAGACAAAAGACCTAAAAGAGCCAATACAATACTGAAGAACAAAGTTGGAGGATTCACTCCCCTGATTACAAGATTTGGTACAAAACTACAATAATGCATAGCATTGATCACAAATAGATGCATAGATCAGTGGAAGAGAATAGAGAGCCTAGAAATAGACCCGCAAGAATGTAGTCCACTATCTTTGACAAAGGCGTAAAGCAGTTCAAAGGGGAAAGAATATTCTTTTCAACAAATAGTGCTGAAATAATTAGTGTACACAAGCAAAAAGAATGAACCTTGAAACAAACCTGATACATTTCACAATAATTAACTCAAAATAGGTCATAGACATAAATATAAAATACAAACTATAAAATATCTGGCAGAAGATATAGAAGAAAAATCTAGGTGAATGTGGCTTTGGTGATGAGCTTTTAGGTATAACACCAAAAATTCATGAAAGAAAAAATTGATAATCTAGACTTTATTAAATTTAAAAAATATCTGCTCTACCAAAGACACAGTTAAGAGATATAAAACACAAGGCACAGACTTGGAGAAAATATTTTCAAAGCAAAAATCTGATAAAAGATATATTAAAAATGTACAAAGAACTTTTAATACTCAATACTAAGAAAACAAACAACCCAATAACAATTAAAAAGTAGACAAAAGATCTCTGAACAGACATCTCATCCAAGAAGGGAAACAGATGGCAAATAAGCATATGAAATGATGCTCAAATAATTTGTCATTAAGAAACTACAATTAAAACAACAATGAGAGACATACTTCTTAGAATGGCTAATATCCAAAAACCAAAAATACCAATTGTTAGTGAGGATATAGAACAGGAACTCTCACTCATTGGTGTTGGGAATATGAAATGAGACAGTCATCTTGGAAGACAGTTTGTCAGTTTCTTAGAAGGCTAAGCATAGTCTTACCATTTAACACACAATCAAGCTCCTAAGGTATTTATCAACTGATTTGAAAATTCATGCCCAAATAAAAACCTGCAGATGAATGTTTATAACAGTTTTATTCATACTTGCCAAAAATTGAAATTAACTGAGATGTCCTTCATTAAGTGAATGGATAAACAACCTGTGGTACTTTCATACAACGGCATGTGATGGCATGGATAAATCTATAATATTTACTGATAAGTGAAAGAATCCAGGCTGAAAAGACTATGCACTGTATTATTCTGTTTACATGACATTCTGGAAAAGACAAAATCACATAGAAGGTAAACAAATCAGTGTTTTCCAGGAGTTCAGAGTGAGAGTAGGGAGGCATTGAATATGTGAAGCACAGGGCATTATTTAGGGTGGAGAAATCATCCTGTGTGGTACTGTAATTGTGAATACCCAACACTATGCATTTGTCAAAATCCATTGAGACTTGTAACACAAAAAGTAAACCTTAGTGTATGCAAATTTAAAAAAAATTATTTAGAAGTCAAAGGAATCTGAGGATGGAATGCAGAACGTGGCACAACTATCCAACTATCTATGTTACAGCCTTACTGAAGGGAGCTGGGAGGTAAGGTACTGACCTAAGTAACTTTGGAAATGAGTAGGTACTGTAAGACTAAAGGCAAAAAGAACTATACATAAGTAGTGTAGACTAGTTGATCAAGTGTTTTTTGATTGGGATAGAGGTTAACAATTATGAAACTATATTCATATATACTGGAATTAAATAATTAACTAAGTGAATAGTAGATGATAGGAGCCAGGTTTCTGTCTGTTAGAATGGTAGGTCACAGATAAGCAAGGAGCAGAACATAGAATGATCTCTGTTGTAATGGATTAGACTTGGAGACATCAGTATGAACTCATGTTTAGCTTAATAGAGATACAGATGATCACACGTAAATATTTTTAAATATCTCTTTATACACAGGTTAGTATACACATACATGTTTTCTTGATTTGCTAGCTGAGAGAGCCTAGAAGCAATGACACTCCAGCAGCAATGAACACATCCAGGTCTCATCTCTTGATTTTTAATATTATTCTCCAATAAAAGAAATACAGATTTTATGAAGAAATGCTTGATTCTAAGAATGGGACAGAAGATATGCAAATAAACTTATAGCATCTTGCAGTGCCAGAAAGTAAGGTGCCAAACATACACACACACTCACTCACGCACACACGCAGACCATAGTGGGGATCTATGAGAAAGAAAAAGGAGCCAACTGAAAGAGCTCTCAACAGCCAAAACTGTATCAATCTGAGCAACAGAATAAATACAGCAGTACTGGATTGTAACCTAAAATATAAAGTAAATATTATGAATCCATACTGATATTTAAAAATAATTTTATAAATAAATAAATGGGGAAGAATAGACAAATAATGTTGTACAGAAGAAGTCCAAATAATGTATATAGATACTGTGCCTTCAATGAGGTGGAGCATATGTAATTTCCTATTCTTTAAATATACACTATACATAGCAAACCCTTGCCAAAGATTATAGTATGAAAATTAGAGGAAAAAAAAATGGCTAACTTTGCAGTGGAGAAACTTGGAAAACACTATGTCAGCCAGGTAATCAAGGCTAACGTCAACAGTGCTAAGTCTTGCTAATAGTACCTAGCCTTGATACCTTGTGAGAAGAATGGTATATTCTTCTGTGGTCTTCTTCCCTAAACATATAGCATCAGTCTAACTGTGAGAAAAACATCATGCAAATCCCAGCTGAGGGACATTCTACAAAATACCTAACCAGCACCTCTCAGAACTGTCAAGGTCATCAAAAACATAAAGATCTGTGAAACTGTCAGGGCCAAAAGAAGCCTAGGAAACGTGACAACTAAATGTAGTATAGTATTCTTGATGGAATCTTAGACAGAAAGAGAGCATTAAGAAAAAAATAATGAAATGTGAAAACTAAGGGCTTCAGTTAACAATAATATGTCAATAGTTATTCATTAATTGTGACAAATATAGCATACAAATGAAAGATGCTAATAATAGAGGAAACTGGGTGGTGTGTATGGAAATCTCAATTGTCCTCACAATTTTTCTGTAAATCTAAAACTGTTCTACAATTAAATGTTTATTAAAAATAAAACAGATTGATATTTAAAGTAGTATAATTACGCAGCTGATGTCATAATTGAAATATTAAGAATAATATAATAGGAGATCTCATCAAGATGGCGCTGTGAGCGGATGTTGAACTCGTCTCCTCCTATGAACACAACCAAGTTACAACAATTTTTGGAAAAATTACCCTAGATTGAAAACTGAAAACTCCATAAAAAGAACCCCCACGACAAGGGACAGTCTTGACAAAGAAAGAAGAGGCAGTAATTCCGGCCAGAGAGGAAAAAAGTCACCTTTGAGAGCAGCAGAGCTTCTCAGCTGGCCAGATGGGAGCCACCACGCAGCCCTCCCTGGAGGAGTGAGGTCCGGAGCGGTGGCGATACTGCTATAAGCATCCTTCAGACTCAGCTCAACTGAGACGGGGGTCTTACTGCCTGGCTTTGCTGGCTATTGACTGAAGCAGGAAAGCCGAAAAGACCCGGGTCTTACAGGGCCCACGCACAAACTCACTCATTGCAGCAACCTAAAATCACCAGAGAGAAGGCTGACAGTCCTTTGGTGAAACGAGACTCACCTGGTGGGCTCTGGGGGTATCTTCGTGAGAGGAGGGACCTCTCCAGAGACTGAGACATTGGTGGGGGCCATTGTTCTGAGCTGGTCCAGGCGGGCTGACACGGAACCCAGTGGGGGCCATTGAGGTTCATCCCTTGGGCTGTTAGCCCAGGGGTCTGCCACACCCACTAGAGCACAGATTTAATCCAGTTCAGCCAGGGCAGGCAACATGCCCTACGGACCTGCCCCACCTAACAGCAAGCCCTCAGGCTACTTTTCAGCCTGCATTGACTGGGTGCCTTGATCTTCTACAGGCAGGCAAGGATGTCTGCCTCTGTGGGGCAGGGCCTGTGTGAGGACCAGGTCAACTGTGGGAAGCATTGGTGGAGAAGTGGGGGCCCCTGAAGTGTGGCGTCGGGGTACGGTCCAGGGGGTTTAGAAGTGTGCATGACCAGGACTGTGTTGATGGTGTATGTGGTCCTGTGGGGGCTGAGGTTTATCATCTCAGAAGACCTGTGCTTCACAAACAGCCATAAAAAGGATCAGCCCCACCTTCCAAAGTCTGAAACAATTGCCTAGGGCCAGCCCCACTCAGCTGCACTCCTAAGAGAACTGACAACAGCCTTGTAGGCCTGAGGCCTATCACAACTGTACACCCCTGAGACTAGCAGCCAGCTACACTGGGTACCAACCCAATTAAGAGGAAAACTGGGATAGGAGTGTGCTGATAGACTTTGCAGCAAACAGTGTTGAGGCTCCCCAAACCAGATTTACAAACAGCTGGCCAGGGAAGGAAAGATCAGACTCCCTGGGTACCTGTAGTGGGAGCAACCCTGCCACAGCAGAAGGACACAAGTAGCTCACAAAGGGGTCACTCCTGGTTCTTATGGACTGATGACGAGAGGGGAGCACACTGCTGGGCCTCATGAGGCATCTCGTACATATGGCCACTTCTCCAAGATCAGGAGACATAGCCAATTCACCTAATACATAGAAATAAGCACAGAGAAAGAGGCATAATGAGGAGGCAAAGGAATACTTTCCAAGCAAGGGAACAGTACAAAACCCAAGAAAAAGGACTAAATGAAACAGAAACTAGCAATCTACTCGACAAAGGGTTCAAACAAAATATCAGGATGCTCACAGATACGGGGAGAAGAATGGATGAACACAGTGAGCACATGAGCAAAGAACTGGAGGATATAAAAAAAAACAATCAGAAGTGAAGAATACAATACTGGAAATGAGAAATTCACTAAAGGGACTCAATAGCAGAGTAGAGGATGCAGAAGAATGGATCAGTGAGCTAGACGAAAGACTAGAGGAAATCACCCAAGCAGAACAGAAAAGAGAAAAAAGAATTAGACAGAATGAGAACAATCTAAGGGAACTCTGGGATAATATCAAGCATGCTAACATTCGGATTACAGGTGTCCCAGAAGGAGAAGAGAGAGACAAAGGGGCAGAAAATTTATTTGTAGGAATAATAGACGAAAATTTTCCTAACCTGAGGAAGGAAACAGATATCCAAGTTCAGGAAGCACAGAGAGCTCCAAACAAGAGAAGCCCAAAGAAGCCCACACCAAGACATATTATAATCAAAATGTCCAAAATTAAAGACAAAGAGAGAATCCTCAAAGCAGCAAGAGAAAGGCCACAAGTGACATGTAAAGTGAAGCCCATCAGCCTATCAGCAGACTTGTCAACCGAGACCCTACAGGCGAGAAGAGAATGGCGCAACATATTTAAAGTGCTAAAAGGAAAAAACCTACAGCCAAGAATACTCTATCCATCAAGGTTGTCATTCGCAATGGAAGGAGAGATAAAGTGCTTCCCAGACAAGCAAAAATTAAAGGAGTTTATCACCAAGAAACCAGTTCTGCAAGAAATGCTGAAGGGACTTATTTAAGTGGGAAAGCAATGACCACAAATAGAGATAAAAGAAAATTATCAAAAAAAACAAAACAACAACAACAACAAAACAGGCAATAAAATCACTTGTAAGGTAAAAGTATAGCAAAGGCAGCAGATCAACTACCTGTGAAGATAATACAAAGGTTGAAAGACAAAAGTACTAAAATCACCTATTACAATGATAAGAGGGTAATGAATAAACCCACACTAAACAAGAGACTATATATGATTTGAAAAACATATAATGTGGGAGGAGGGGAGTGAAAAAGTAGAGCTTTTAGAAAGAGGTCAAGCTAAAGAGTCTATCAACTCAATATAGACTGTTATATGCATAGTATATTAAATAGGATCCTCATGGTAACCACAAACCAGAAACCTATAACAAGCAGGAAAAAAAGTAAGACAAAAGAAATCAAACAAATTACTAGAGATAGCCATCAAACCACAAGGGAAGAGAGCAAGAGAAAAAAAAAAGGAACAGAGAAGAACTACTAAAACACCCAGAAACAACAAGTGACAAAACGGCAATAAATACATATTTATCAATAGCTACTTTAAATGTCAATGGACTAAATGCTCCAATCAAATGCCATAGGATGGCCAATTGGATAAAAAAACAAGACCCATGTATGTGCTGCATACAAGAGACACACTTCAGACCTAAAAGACACTCACAAACTGAAAGTGAAAGTATGGGAAAAGATATTCCAATGCAAACTGCAAAGAAAAGAAAGTGGGGGTAGCAATACTTATATCAGACAAAATAGACTTTAAAACAAAAACTGTAACAAGAATAATACAATAGATCCATGTGTGCTGATGTGGAAAAATGCTCAAAAATACATTAAGTGAAGAAAGAAAGTCACAAAAAACATATTGTGTGATCATTTAATGCAAAAATTTAAACACACACATAAACATGCACAGTGGGATAAGTGGAAAGTGGACCCAGAGGAGCAAATGGAGATGATCCAGCAACCCCGGTGCAATGGAAGCTCCATGAGAGCCTGAGAGATTTCTTCCAGCTTACTGAGATATAACTGACATATAATATTCTATAAGTTTAAGGTGTACAACATGTTGATTTGATCCGCTTATATATTGCAAAATGCTTACCACCATATCTTAACTAACACCTCCATCATGTCACATAATTACCATTTCTTTTCATGGTGAGAACATTTAAGATCTACTCTCTTAGAACTTTCAAGTATATAATATAGTAGTATTAGCTATACTCACCACGCTGTACATGAGATGTCCAGAATTTATTCATCTTATAACTGGAAGTTGTGGACCCTTCCACTAAAAATCTCCCTTTTTGACCCACCCCCCAGCATGCTACTCTTTCTAGTCTTGGTTTCTGAGTTTGGCTTTTTAGATTGCACATATCTAAGATCATACAATATCTGTATTTCTCTATCTGACTTATCTTACTGAGGATAATGCCCTCAATGTCCATTCCTGTTGTTGCACGTGGCAGGATTTCCTTCTTTCTCATGGCTGAATTATATTCCTGTGTGTGTGTGTGTGATTTTTCCCTGTTTTGTTCACTGCATTACCTGCTGCATGTAGCACAGTGCCCAGCACATAGTCAGCACTAAATAAATATGTGTTGAATGTTTCAATCCACTCACTATGCTTTTGTTGCTCGCTGTAAACTCTTTCAGGACTGTTTGATTTTTGCCTTCCAAAAGTGTGAGGCGGTTCCACAATACAGTTTTGCACCACCTTGTGATGTTTCAGTCAATGATGGACTGCACATCCGACGGTGGTCCCATAAGATTAGTGCCATGTAGCTTCGGTGTGTAGTAGACTATAACATCCAGATTTGTGGAGGTACACGTTATGATGTTCAAACGACAAAATCACCTAACAACACATCTCTCAGAACGTATCCCTGTCATCAAGTGATGCATGACTATGTTGTGATTGAATGCCCCCACATTTTTTAAACGTTTGGTTATAGGGGAGTGTCCAAACTTCTAATAACCATGATACAAACTTAAAGTTTGGTAAAAAAAATAGTCATCATTTTCTCTTGTAACTCAATACTTCATTTCCTCTTCTAGGTGAAAGTATATGTGGGAAACTGCCTATTGCTGATATTGCTGGAGCCTATATCAGAAGAAGAATTATTAAATTGCACTTGACTATCTCTGTATTACTCACTTGAAAGAATCTTCCTGTCAGTATTTCGGGTTCCTATATTAAAATGTCTAATGAACATTTACTTCAATTTTGGATTACATCACATTTTTATTGAAATAGTAGTTTAACAAGGAGGATTAATTAAAAACAATATTCTTATGCCAAATTAAATATAATTTTCTTTTAACTCCATTTTTTGCATACTAAACTATTTTTACTTTCTGTTCTTCAAAACCATGTAGAATTTACCCAATTTTTGGTAATTTTTTACCATAGCCCTAGAAAACTAATATAAAATAAAGCAGTACTAAATCAGTTCTCATCTTCTGATGCTCATTTTTGGAGTATTGGTTCTGGAAACAGAATTGATTGCCACTTTTTGGATGTCGAGAGGAAAAGTATATACTCAGTTTGTATTAGCAAGTATTTCTCACTGTCAGCTTGTATTGAGCAAAATCAGAACGGACAGCTGACCAGAGGCTTCCATTACCCATATTTCAATCTGCAGAGGATGTTGATAACACAGAGTTTTCAAGTATCTTCTGTAGCAGCCTAAACTTATCTAAAGTCTAAAACAGAGGAAGAAGAAAAAGAAAAGTAGAGTCAGGATGCCAAAAAAAATCATGGATTTACTTGATTATTAAACCCATCAACCTCAAATTAAAAATAACAACTGTTTTTTGAAAGCCTGCTAACCAGCAAAGACTATCTTAGATCCTGGGAATATAAGGCTCAATGAGACAATGTCCCAGTCTTGAAGGAACTTGAAGTGTGGCTGTAGTGTACAATGCTTGAGCTGGGAAGGGAGAAATGAGGCTACAGAAGTAAAATATGGTGTCACATTGGGCATTTTGCTGCAGGCATTAGGAAGCCACTGAGGAGTTTGAAGCTGGGGAGCAACGTGATCGTACTTGTTGTTTAGAAGACCGCACTGAATACACAGTGGGGAGTAGTTTGGGCTGATCCAAGACTTTAGTGATTGGAAGACCAGCTAGGCAGCTAGAATAAATATTCTAAGAAAAAGATTTGTTGGCTTCAAATAGAAAATTGACAATAAAATGAAACAGTGAACAAATGGATGGATTAAAAAGATATTTAAATTGGGGGAAAGGATGAGTGGGAAGAGAGAAGGAGGAGCAAAAGGCAGCTTCCAGATTCTTGGAAGTGAGCGGGGTAGTGGTGCACTTTCTTGAGGCTCAAGGCCCAAGATGAGTAGGATCAAGTGTGAGAGAGAGAGGCAGGAACAATGGGCTATGGTCCAGGATATGGATTTCTTATTGTTTACATTTAATTTCTTTATTTACCCACCTAGTCACAAGCATGCTTTTTATTCTTTCAAATGAATAAACTAATTTCTATCTCTTTATGAAGATTTTTTAATTGATTTGGCTCATTATTTAACTGAGTTGACTGATAAATTCAATCAGTTTTCAAAAATAGCAAAAGCGTTCTGGGTATTGCCAAGTTGGAGTTAGGTATTTTCAAATCACAAGGGAGAAAAAAAACCCAAAGAATTGGAGATAATTTTAAAAGACATAATTTAAGCTTTAAACATCTACATGAATAGTCATTATTCTCACTAGGTCATGAATGTTTTTCTTAACTTTTCAGATTATCACGGAAACCCTAAAAGATGCAGGTTAATAATAAATATAATGACATAAAGTGGTAGCTCAGTTCTTGTGAGAGACATTAAAAGCAAAACACATAAATTTATTTAAATGTAAAGAAAAACTCATTTATTTCATGGAAATACTACTTAAATAAATAGTAGAAACGTTGTTCCCGAATGACACTACATCTCCTTCATGTTCTGACCCCAGGCCTCAGCCTTGCTCTCAGTTCTGATGTCTTTTCATTCTACGTGTTGGCTCTAACATTGGATCTGAGTCTAAGTTTTCTCCTGGTCCCAGGGTGTGAGGATGTAATAAATTACACAAAATAAAAGGAAAAATACCAACAACTAGAAATGAATTAGAGAAGCAACTGAGAGAGGTAGGTGGAAGTCAGGACCACTAGTCTTTTTTATAGGTTTCTTTTTTTTAATTAAAAGAAGTGAAGGAAAGGATAGATGGATTCTGTGAAGCCTCAGGGCTGTTCAAAGGCCATCCTTTTCAGTAGCATCAGAAGAGGTAACTTCAGTATAATCAAACATTCTGTTCTATGAATACTTCAAATTCTCCAAGATAAATCTGTGGAAAACAGGAAAGACATTCTTCACTCTTCAATTTACTTCTAATATTACATTCTTTTAACTCTTCAGCTGTTAGTAGAATCTCTATGCACAACCTGAGTGTTTGCTAGAAAACTAATAAAATCCGGATCATCTGAATTGCTTTTCTATATTTTTATTTTTTGCACACTGGTATGAATCATGCTGTAAACAAACATGTTCATTAATGCATTATTATTCTAACTTAGAAAACTGTAAAACTACCTACTCTAATATATAACACTGCAGAACTTCGCTCTTGTGTTTATTATAGCATTTCCCCATCCTGACATGTTTATCCTACATGCATTCTTCTCCAGATTATCACAGTCTTTCTGGTGTGTGTAGGCATTAGTCACTAGACAGGGACCTTCTTGGGGCAAAATAAATACATTGTTCATAATTCTATTAGCTGGCTTCCAGCATCCCACAAGAGATTAGTATTCTACATTTTGCATGAAATTTATCAGGGCCTTAGGAAACCATACAATCATTCATTCGTTTGCATTCTATTAGGAAATATTTAATATCAAACATTACTAAGTGCAAGACACAATACAAAGTACAGACCTACAACCTTATGTGAAGCATTTGGGGACACGTGCTTTGGAATTTAGAGTTTTAAAAAATATTTTGAATTTTAGAATGATGATGTCATGTGCATGGCATTTTAAAGCCACATCTATTCGAGCCCTGGACTGTACTACCTTTGAACTCATATTATTCCAGGTCAGGCTTTGCCACCAAATAAGTTTAGGTCAGGTCAAGTTTGGGTGCCAAATAAAATAAAAATAATTCAAAATCTGATTTTAAGAGTCTTTTTTTTTTTTAATTTGAGAATTATGGACTGTGGAGTATATTGTGAGGCAAACAATGGTGAATGGTACTTTTTTTAAGGATCTTAAAATTGTATGTAGGAAATAAGTCTTTAACAGGAAGCAGGAGATGTTTCATGTTAAATAGGGGTCACAAACTAAGCAATGGAAGGAGAAGCCATGGGGTCAATATCTACCGGGAAAGGCAGGAACAGGTTTCCATTAATGATGAGAGAGGGAAGGGATAGGCATTTCAAGGGGGAAAAAGGCATAAAGGAATAGAGAAGTGGGAAAAGAAAAGAAAAACTTCAGAAAAGGCATGCATCCCAGAGAGATGGGAGGACAGATCTCCAGGAGGGGTCGAGTCATGGTAAATATAGCTGGGAGGGTACATCAGGGTTAAATCATAGAGGACTTAGGATTTACTCCTATTTTTTTTCTTTAAATAGTTACTTCCAGGGCAATTAAATCTACTACCAGTTATGTTAGCCCTGATCTGTTCATGACTCCCAGATCGCTAGCTGTACACAGATCATCCCTAGGAAATCCATATTTCCGGATCCATATTTCCAGCTGCTTACTGGACCTATCTACCTTTGTATCCCATAGACATCTCAAATTCAATTTGTCTAAAATCTCATTCATCCACTAATTAAACAATGAGTTATTAGCCAGTGTCCTAGGCATTGGAGGTTCAGTGGTGAGAGTTGTATCCCTGACAGTGCTTATCACCTCGTAGGGAGACAGACATTACTCAAGTAATTACACTGAAGGTGTAAAATCGCAAACTGCAGGATGTTCTGAAGGAAGGAAAGAACGCCTTTCTGAAAGGGTGTTTAAGAAGGAAGCTAGTTTGCATTTGACTGGGCCGATGTTCACTGAGAAAGTGATCTCTGAGCTAAGGTGTGAGGTTGAAGAGGAAAGGAGAAGCAATGCAAAGTATCTGTGGCAAGGCAGAGGGGAGGCATGAGAGATATGGAAAGAAAGCCACTGTGGCTAGCATGCATAGCGTGGGGTGGAGAGGGTACACACCAGATGAGAACCAACCTCACAGCACCTGTGGGCTCCTTTAAGGACTTGAGCCTTTATCATTTGAGCAGTGAAAAACCAGGGAAAGGATTTCAGCATTTTTATCAGATTGTGTGTCTGTGTGTGTGAGTGTGTGTGTGTGTGTTGATCTTGTTCTAAATTGCATTTAAGTTGGAAACATATAAATTTAATCATAGTCCTTAATGATTACATAAGATGTCATCTTTTATTTCTATCATAATTTAAATATTTTCCTATTGCTGAACATTTAGATTGCTTACAATGTTTTGCTGCTATTGCCAACATGATTACAAACAGCCTGTGAACCTAAATTATAGACTTTATTTCTGATTGATTTCTTAGGATTACTGAGATTAAGGTGGGATTGCTGGAATAAAGTATCCAAATATTAAAACATTTTTTTCATATTTTGTCAAATTGCTTTCCAGAAAAATTGTACCAATTTAAGTTTCCATTAGAGGAACATTAGTGTGCATGCCCTTCTTGTTGGTATATGCTTTGTAATTTCACTTGAGTTTTCACCGTCAAACATAAATTCTCTAAGGATATAAAGCACATCCTCTATTTGATACCCAATATTTTTCTCAGTTCTGTTTATACTTGAACTCTCTGAGGATTTAAGGCATAAGCCGCTCTGTCCTTCTGAACCATTCTCTTGTATTTACCTCCTTGAAACTGCACTATTGTGTTTGTTCTTTCTCTTATTTCTCCTTTACCTCTTCCTGTCACCTTTCTTTCCTGTCTCTACATGTGGCACTTGTCATAGCTCTGTTCTTCTTTAGTGTCTTTGTTCCATAACTTATCTCTTAAAGTCCCCTCCCTGCCCCATATTCAGTTCTCTCACCTTCAACCCGAATCTCAAATCCATATTCTCAGTCTGCTATGTCTGCCAAGATCAAACCTTACTTTTCTAACACACCTGCTGAATACTTGCCTGCTTGGACCTACTGACAGCCATCAGGTCTAGATCTGAATTTGAACGTTACCCTTGACCCCAGCCTACCATAACTAAGCTCCCACTATGTTTTGATGTTCCTTTTCTGTAGTAATCTCATTGTTACTTTGGCTCAAAACCTCACTCTTTTCCTCTTTTGCTTTGTCTCACATACCCAGTCAGTCATGAGGAATGAGTGAATCTTCATTTGCAATATCAATCAAAAGCATGTCTTACCCTTCATTCCTGCTGCTTCCATGCTAGAACAGGCCCTTAACACCAGGGCAATTTTCCCCTAAGTAGCGCTCCGGCTTTTAGACTTTCCGTTCATTCATCTATTCTTCACAATACTTCTAAACTAATCTACCTAATTTATCATTTTGAGGTTACCACTCTCTCCATCATAAGTCTTCAGTGTCTCCCTGTTGGCTTCTCAGCAACTCCAAGTTCCATAATTTGTAATTTATCCAGACAGCCAGCCATTCAAAATTTAATAAGTGCCTCTGTGGAGTTTTTCTTCATAGCACTGCCATTCAGCTCTTGGAGCTATGTGGCTCTTGTGTGAAGGGGGCTGGAAGTGCCTGGGAGTCTCCTCCCCCTGAGGCTTCCACTAACCAATGACTGAGAGATGCAGAAGTAAGAAAGCCCCGCATCCACGGCCTGGATTTGACTAGCTCTGGGGCCTACATTATACTCCATCATTTCCTCCTAGCATCAGGTGGAAGACTATCCTCTGTGGGCTTTCTTACTGAGATCACACCCTTCCTGGCCTCCTCTCCTTCCTTGCCCTGCCTCACCCATTGTCTTATCTGACTACCCTGGGAGCATTTCCTTAATAAATGACTTGCACGTGAATTCTTTGCTTAGGGTCTGCTTCTGGAAAATCCTTAGTAAGACACTTTTATTCAAAACAGATACATGATCAATACTGTAAAGAGGCTCACACCAAGTAGAAAAACAAGCATACAAACTAAAAATTGCAATTTGAACATGATATCTGTCATAACAGTGGCATTTTTAAAGTACAGTGAGATGAGAAGAGAATAAATAAATACCTATCTCAGATGAGAGGAGAAAAACTTCAATGTCTGTATGCTGAAAGTAATGTCTGAACTGAAATTTGAAGAAGTAAGACTTTTTTTCAGGGAGAAAGCAGAGAGAAACTATTCATAGGGAATAATCTGGGCCAAATACAATACTTTGAGAATGTAAATTCCTTCAGGGGCTACAAATAATTCAAATAATTTATTATTATCAAAGGGCAAGGCATGATACAAGGGAGGGCCAGGGAACTGGTTCTGGCAGTTGTGTAAGATGGCAGAAAGGTGGACTCAAAGCATTCATTGAGTGCCACAAAAGAAGTTCGTCTCTTTTATCTGTCAAAGATGGTAAACAAATGAAACTAGGAAGGTGGTTCCATTATATCTAGAGTTTTAACCATTGCTGCTCTGGCAGCATCATGGAGGACTGGAAGAGCGAAGATCTGAAAGTTGCATGTAGGGCGAGTCCAGAAAAAGGATCATCAGAAATCCATGGTGGCTAAGAAATGCTGAGGAGGGAGATGATGAGAGCTATTGGAAGGGCGGACTGGCAGTAGTTGGTAATTCCTTAGGTCTAGGGATAGAGATAGAAGATTCTAGACTTTGGACCCTTCCAGTGACCAAATCCAGTGGACATTTGTTAGTCTTTGTCTTACTTACTCTGATGGCAGCATTTTCCTTTCCTCTCCAGGTTCTTGTTCAATTGTTTTGCTAGATTTTCTATATTTTCCAAATTCTCTACATTGACATTCAATTATTCATTCACTTTTTAAACTGAGTACCTGGTAAAAACTGGAATTATAACAAATAGACTACTGACTAAAGAACTGTTAGATTAATCACAAAAAAGGATTTTAAATACACAATATTTAAGTGAAAAACTGTCCAACCTCACTCATAACTGAAGAAATGTCAATTAATATCACATTAGCAAAAATTTTAAGTGTAAAATATCCAGTTTTGGTAAATATGGAGGAAAGAAACACCCTAATGCACTACTGGTGAGACTGTCATAGGTATAAATTTGTGGAGAGCAATTAAACAATATCTGGCAAATTAAAATGCTTGTTTCCTTTGATCCAGCAATAGAACTGCTAATAATTTTAAATAACAATTAATCTAGATAAATATATGAAGATGCTTATTAAAGCATATTTAATAGCAAAAAACTGAAAATTATTTAAAAGCCCATTCATAAGCACTGATTAAATACATTATAAAATGACTAGTCTATGGCATATTATGCAAATGTTATACAAAACGTACTGATATGAAGATGGCCAAAAAATATTTAGCTGCAAAATGACAGTGGAAATGAGTTTGTAGGGTATAATCCAAACACCACAAAATGAGAATATATATGCATTAAAAACTTGCAAACTGATGCACCCAAAAGTGCTAACATAGTTTTCCACTGGGGCTTGCAAACGAAGCATATTCGTTATTGTTATGTATATTTTTCCCCATGACCAATGAGTAGTTTGGGCTTAAACTGAATGAAAGGAAAGGGGCAGTAACAAGATAATGCAGGGAAGCAGTTTAGTTTTTATATATATGTGGACAGAAGGGACAGAAGATAGAAACTATATAATTCTGATGAAATTAAATAAAATTAAATTAAAATTAAATCCTCATAGTAACACCTTAAGATAGGAAAGTCATTTACTGATAGGAAAATGGAGGCTATTTACACACTCTATAAGTGTGTAATGGAGGACCAGAATTGAGATCTCTTGACCCCTGGCCCAGTGCTCTCTCCATTTTCTTGAGCAATAGTGTGTCTATGACAAGAAAATCAAATCAACTGAGACGCAAAGGTTCCCAGCCATTATTTCTGCCTTCTCTGAGTATATAGGATTGATTTCAAGCTCATGAGTAAGAAATTTTAGAGAGCTGGCTGTGGGATACTAAGATTTCAATGTATACTGAATCAGAATGTCTCAATTCAATAGCACTGCGCTAAAAGAATGCTTTCTAAAGCACTGAGAAATATGGCTCAGTTTATGTCCCTAATTTAAAAGAACAGATATTTTGAATTGGAGGCAAATAAAACACTGTAAAGCACTGTAAAGCTTGGGAAAGAAGAATATACCCAAGTACCTATTTCACATATAAGTTGACATGTCTCCAATAATTTTCCTCCTAAGGACTGTATAAGTGAAATATTAGTACATATTATCTGAGGCAGCACCAACTGATTAGTTTGTTGCTATAAAGTATAAATACCCAATCAAATAAAATTTCAAGTATGAATCTATGGAAAATGAGAAGGCATCACTGGAGTGCAAGTGAAAAGGCTATTATGTGCTTCACTTTGCTGTGTGCTAGAATTGCTCTATCGTGCAAAATAAATTAGTAATTTACTAACAACAAAACTCTTTTGATTAGTTTATCCATCTACTTCTAGGAAGTTACAAATAAATTTCATTACTTTAGGATAACAGGGATGGATTTTCTTTTGTGATTTTCAATATATTAAAAATTAACTTTTGTCTAGTTTTGTTCAGGATATTTGCTCCAATATGTCACTCAGATTGTTATTGATTTTTTACTGTGGATTGAAATTGATACATAGCAATCTTACATATATTCTTGCCAAATTCAATATTATTAATTTAATAAACTGGAGGAAACAAAACGGAAAAAATGGTGAATATTTAAAGATAAAACCTGGCAATATGTCAATATTTCTGTTTGCTTTTATAATATAATAAAAATCACAATTTCTTCTTGTAATTTAAAAAATACTCTCAGTAATTAAAATTCTATATTATGTGTAATCAATGATTTTGTACACCTATCACTTTTACAAATGTTCTAACTCCAGTTTTTTAGTAAGTTGATATGTAAATATGTTTTGAAGGTGGATGATCTTATAAGAAGATTAACTTGAGGTTGCAAGTAGACTAGTGAATTAAAATTTCCATTTCCTATCCTTGAGAGCACTCTTAATGCAATATGAAGTTAGTTGACACTAGTGTTCAGCATTTAAAATTTATCATGAGGCATTGGACCGACACCTCAAGTATATAGAAGAGGGGCATATATTTCCTTAAGTCCCCAACAGCGCACATGCTGCTGGAATGCAGGATTTCACAGGGAGATAAGTGTAACTCAATGGCTAATCACAAACACTTGACGGAGAAGCTGTATTATGGACCTTATATCTCCCTCCTCTTTGCTTCAGGAAAAGATCTCATTTGTCACTCCTTAGCATTGGACTCTGTTAAGTTCCTTAATAGGAAAAACTGCTGGCTTGTACTACACACATCTCAACATCATTGGTAGCATTATGCTTAATTTTCAATAGATGAGAATATATGTTTACCAAATAGTCATAAAAAGGTATTTTGCTCCAAATTGTCCTGAGATTTGTTGAAAGGAAATGCATTTTTGTTCTACTTCTTTTTCAGAGCTTTCTAGGATTCAAGAAATTGAACAGAAATGTATAAATGTGTGTATATGTGTGTGAGTGTCTGTATATACACAAGTGTACTGTGCTCAGAAAAATGCCACAGATAGTATTTCCAAAGCGAAGCTATTTACCAAGAGTAATGGACGCATTCTAGAGAGGAAGAGGAGTTGGGGGACTGATAATAGAGAGAGCTCTGGGAAAATAAAACTGTGGAAAAGGGGCCACAGTTGGAACGAGAAGCACTTACTTTTTCACTAAAATAAGAGAGAAGAGACAGAGACATGAAGATACAGAAGAATAGAGACAGAAAGAGAAAAATAAAATGGTAAAGATGGCACTACAGAGTGAAAGAAGAAGAGATCTTTTTCTTTCCTTTAATAGGTTTTGAAGGTTATGAAATTGAAGATTTCTACATAATCAAGAAAGGATAGCCCATAGCCAAGGACATACTTTCATCTATTAGAGAACTCTGAGAAGCTGTGGGAAGATTAGAGAGGATGGCTGTCATTGATGCCTTGGGGTAGATGCCCTAAGAGGCCTGCCACTCAGCCATGTGGATGAGGGGAACAGGTACTTATTTTATTTGAGGATGTGTTTGACATTTGATTACCAGTAAAACAAATAGACATTTTATTCGGATCATTCTGAACCATGATTTTTATGTGGATTGGGATATAGTCCAACCAAGACAAATTAATGAGAAACTTTACCCGAGAGTGGATAAATTTGTAAGTTACTCTAACATTTTTGTAAACCTGGTAAGCATATTTCCTAGAAATTTCAGATGAGCAAAAAGTATCAGAAACAAAATCAATCAGGAGTAATTTCTGCGTTACCTATAAATTATAGACACTGAAGTTTTGTTTAGAACTATAAATGGTCTTTACTTTAAAATTTAAAATGTATTTCCTTTAAGCTTCACTTTCATTTTCTTGGGCATTTGTATACATATACATGCATGTGACTACACATGATTTTTAGTGAAATAGTTAAACATTTTAAAATAAATCTTTGCTAATATTAGTACACTTCATTATGGGAAAATTTCAGAATTCCTTTTTCTCTGAGTATAAACTATTGTATTGTAGAAGTTCTGATATTATGAAAATTAGCTGAGAACTTTGACTTAAAATAAATCATCCTAAGGCAATGAATATATATTTTCTTGTTCCTATGTCATCATACTTATTTATAACAGAAACGCTGAGATCAAAAGATCCAAGTATCAAAACTTTGGAGGGCAGAGAAAATACCAACAATCTGCATTTTTCGGCTGAGTTTAAGCTATTTAGAAGCCAAACGTCGTCAGTACTCCTTGAGAATTAGAATATCACATTCAGCAAGAACATGTCTGGATGTCTTCACAGCTGTGTATAACTTTAAGAGATTGCATCATTAATGCAAAAATGCCTCTGACTATTATATTAATTAAGGTTTTTGATTTCTTCTTGGCTCAAATCCTAATTTCAGTTTTTGTTATTGTTTATTTCTTTTCATGGAAAATAATATTTAGCTTTATAATACTTTATTTGATGTTGAGGGAAAAAATACGATTTTTAACAAAGCAGCAATAAGCTTGAATAAGTTTGTGGTCTGCAATAAAAGTTCAACCTTATACATTTGGATTTTAAACATTTTGTTCCTATAAAATAATGATTACATAAACCTTATTCAAATGATTATAATTATAGAAATTAATTGTGAATCAATTAAAATATTTTAATGAATTTTATTTGAAATGTTTATGACTGGAAAACATACAAAAACATTAATGGTTATATCAATAACTGCTTATACTGTATATAAAATCATTTGTTAATTTTCAGAACATTTATAGCATGTTTGATTTTATTTTCCAGAGAATATGCTCATGCAAATACATCTTCATCTTAATTAAATCTTTTGCTAGAATAATAATACCACCATAATTGGAATAGACAAAAAATATATCAAATCATGGCTCCATGCATAATGCTCTATAAATTAATGTTCTGCCTTTAATTTCAATAAAGACCACGTATATTAATGAAATTTTTTTCATAGCACAAGGGTATCCCTTTTGTAACCAAGAGCTCAGCTGAGCTCCTATCCTATGTTCTCCCCAGGACACCTCTGCCTTAAGGATCTAATTCATGGTCACTTCCCATCCCATTTTTTTTCACTTTGAGAACTATGGATCTCATTTACATTTCATTTTTTGAAACTACCCTCCTTTCTCTACTCAAAGACTGCCCAGACATGACATCCCCTCTCCCAGGTTTCCATACCTTAATCACATACACATGAACTCTTTCACAGATGCATGACAAGGAAACTATGTTGCTGCATTTTTAATACTCTTGCCATTTCATCATAGGTTTGAATCACATCAGACTTGCAAGGTGTTTTCTCCAACTAGAAACATAGAGTCACGCTGCACACCTCACTCCCTTCGCTCCCACACTCTAGTTGTCACCAAGTCTTAAACAGCAGTTGAATCCAAACCCTTCTCTTCATTTTTCCTTTTGCCACCCCAACCTTTTCTGCTCAACCCTCCTCTGTCCATTTCATGATCAACTCCAGTACCATTGGCCTACTCTCATTCCTCAGAGAGAACAGAGCCTTTCTAATACAGAATTTTGTACAAGGTGTCCTGTCCAGGAGTCCTCTCAACTTCTCCATACCCCCTGTCTCCTCATATTGAAGCTGTTACATTAGTCTAGAAGTCACTTCCTCTGGGATAATATTCCTAAAACCATAGACAAAGAGCCTTGTTGTTTGCTATCACATACCCTATGTTTTTCCTATACATTTATACTAATAAATTGTTTAAATACTTTTTAATGCTTCAGTCCCTCTCCCCTTAACCTGT
This sequence comes from Equus quagga, assembly GCF_021613505.1. Classification (NCBI taxonomy): domain Eukaryota; kingdom Metazoa; phylum Chordata; class Mammalia; order Perissodactyla; family Equidae; genus Equus; species Equus quagga. Next base: position 19,540,334 of record NC_060272.1, on the reverse strand, counting down.
AAACTCCAGAAAATCAGTGCCTTGCTCACTACTGATGTCCATCACCTAGCATAGTCTTTGGTATGTGATTGGCACTCACTGAATTTAGGTTTAATGAAGAAATGAATTAATGAGTGCTGTACACATGTGTAGGCAGCCACATGGAATATGAATGGTGATCATTTTTGGAAGCGATACACCAAAGTGGAAACTTGCCAGACTCAAGGAATTGGAGCTAAATTGGGAATCAGAAAGCTAATCTATACGAATGTCAAGGCAATGAGTCTGGTAAACAGTGGGGACACAGAACAGCGATCAACATGAGGAAGCCAAAGTCTCAGGAAGTCCGGTGGGAACTCAGGAGCTGATTCCAGGAGTGACTGGTTGTCCCCAAACATAATTTTCTCATGGTCTAGAGATCTTTCCTTGCTGAAGGGTTGGAGACAAGTATGTGAAAAAGTGCTTTCTCTAAAGGTCTCACCCACTTGTGTTTTGAATATATAATTGTAGAACAATATAGGACCCATCTCTCAGTGCTGTTCAGTGTTTTCCATTCTAAGTCCTGTCTGTCTCCATTGAGACTGATTTCTCCTTCTTTCTAGCTAAGCTTGAACTAACAATGCAAGGGTGGTCATTCCTATGTAACTATGTCACTAGGATTACATAGGGTTTACTTGGCAAAAACGAACCATAGAAAGTTGAAAAAAAGAAAAGAAAAAGTCTCCCCAGCCTTCAAGGCAAAAATCAGCCAGCCCTCCCAATTATGCAGAGCTGTCTCTACTGCCTACCAGCCCTCAGCTTTTTCTTTTTTCTATGGATAGGCTCTCACCTTTTCAAACACTTTGCAATGCTCTGCAGCTCCACATATGTGAACAGGCTTTCATCTATTCTATCTTGCAGTCCTGAAGCTGTAACATGACTACCTGTTATGGCAAAAATGCTGCTCCTTGGTCTGATCAGCATTTTCCAGGTAACTTTCCAGGCAGCCTATGATCTATCAGTTTGCCCCTCACTAAATCTCAGGAAAAGAACACCCATAAGCATAGTACAAAGGTGTTCTGAAGTTTGACTATTATTTTAGAGTGTTGCAGATCCTAAGATGAAAGCAGTAAGGAAGTTGAAGAACTAGTGTTATTTATTCAGCAGACTTGCCAGAAATCTCAGATCTTCCCTAGTCACTACTCTCTGTCCTGTACATATAATATACAACTCTCCATGAAAGCAGAACCGAGTCCTCTGAGAGAACATTCAGAAATAACAAGACCAGCCTTGAGGGGAAGACCTAGGAACCCATGCTTTTTCCTCTTCTCCTGTTCTGCCTAAGATAGTGCCGAGATCAAAGTGGGTGCTTGACAATGAAACTCACTAAAATAATTCTTTAAAAGTGTATATTCAAAGAAATGCTCATCACTCTCTTTGGAGGCACTTTCAGTGACAATGACATCACCTGTTATTTTGTACTACCTCTTCTGACTGAAGTTATACCCTACTCTTCCTTATACTGGAAAATCACTTGAACATGCAAAGTGTAAAAACATATTCATTTAGCCATTGTTAATAGCTACTAAGTCTTATTAACCATTAGTCTTAGCTACTAAGAGATATAAAAGCAAAGCATACATATTTATATGTTTTTGTATATATAGTATATGTATATACATATTTATAAATAGATAAATATATCTGCACATATATATATATGAAAAGAGAGAGAGAGACATATCCTCCTCTATAATTTAGGATTCTTGTAGCAAGGAACAGGCAAATGGACTAAAAGTGTCTTTTTTTTTAAAGATTGGCACCTGAGCTAACAACTGTTGCCAATCTTTTTTTCTTTTTTTTTCCTGCTTTTTCTCCCGAAATCCCCCCAGCACATAGTTGTGTATTTTAGTTGCGGGTCCTTCTAGTTGTGCTATGTGGCGCGGCGTGCCACCTCAGTGCGGCCTGACGAGTGGTGCCATGTCCACGCCCAGGATCCAAACCAGTGAAACTCTGGGCTGCCGAAGTGGAGAGCACAAATTTAACCACTCAGCCACACAGCGGGCCTCTAGAAGTGTCTTAATCAGCAAAGAAACTGTCTTATTTTACATAATAGAAAAACCCAGAGATAGCATATTTTAGGGCTAGTTGATTCTGTAGCCTGATGTTGCTATGAAATGCCTAGGTTCTTCCTATTATTCTCAAAGTGTCAGCTGCTTTTTTCCATCAGCAAGAAATCACAAACTCGCTCCCAGCTTCGTAGTCTCACCAAAAAACATCTAAATAGCTGAAAAAGGTGTTCCTTTTGGTGCTAAGAGTGAGATAAACGTGCTTCAAAAACCCCCATCAGATGCTTCCTCGTATCAAAACTAGACTCCACAGCCGGATTAGCTCAGAGAACACATGAGTCCACCCTGGATCATGGAGCGGCACACCCTCTTCTCTAGCCCACAGCCACCTGCCATGAAAGCAAAGTTGGGCTTTTGCTAATGGAAGAAGGAAAGGAGAAGCTGGTAGACAGGCAAGAATCAGGATGTGGCATTTGTCTTAAAGGATTGTTAGAGACGCTGACATAAAGGACCCTGTATCAGTCAGGATGCAGTCAGGAAAACTGAAACCATGGTAGGTATTTCAAACAAGGACTTGGTCACCAGATGTTAGAAGGCTGTATTTTAGCAAGGAAGAGATGCTAAAATCATCCATACATTAAAAGCTACAGGAAGCAGCTACCACACCAGAGCTGGGGAAACAAGAGAGAAGAGATGGAGTTCCCAGAACACAGCGTCAGAGGGGGCTCATCACAACTAGTATTACTGCCTCTAAAGGAGATGCCACGCAGCTGGTGCTCAGACCAGCTGAAGGGCATGTGAATCGGGGCAATGCCATTGAGGAGGCACAGAATAGCTGGTGCTTGGTGTGCCACGAAAAGCTGGGTGCCGGAGCTGTCCTCTGTTGCCTTGAGATGCTGACATGTAGTATAAACAGAAGAGGCGTCCCTTCTGCCCTGCTCCTGCCTTCCAGTCTCCCTGCTGGGCTTCCTACTAAGAGAAAGCCAGCTGGCAGGGGAGTCATGTTTGCAAGTCAAGAGATGTTTGCAAGCCCAGCAGTGCATAACAGAATATAGGCTGGTGGACTTGGAGTTAAGAGAGACAATACGTGACTCAATAGCACCTCATCTGGAAATCCTGAAACGCTTTGAAATAGCAGCATATATATATATATATATATTTATATATATGTTTTCGTTTTATAGATTTTTTTTTTTTCCTTTTTTTCCCCAAAGACCCCTGGTACATAGTTGTGTATTCTTCGTTGTGGGTCCTTCTAGTTGTGGCATGTGGGATGCTGCCTCAGCGTGGTTTGATGAGCAGTGCCATGTCTGCGCCCAGGATTCGAACCAACGAAACACTGGGTCGCCTGCAGCGGAGTGCGTGAACTTAATCACTGGGCCACGGGGCCGGCCCCAGCAGCGTATATACTTTTAAAAATTATACAAGAAAAGGCCTTTGTGTTTTAGCACATGATAAGATCTCTGCCTAGAATGCACTTTTCTACCTAACACTGTATTCTCTATGACTCAGCGTACTATCGAATGATGTTTTAAAGACTTCCCTGAGCGTCATTAACTCTAGCACCTACTGAGAGAATGATTTAGGCCAAGTGGCTTAGTCATTTTGAGCATCTGTTGTCCTGTCTATAAAATGGGATACTGGTACATCTACCTCAAAGTCTTGTATTGAAGATCGAATAAGATTATCAAAGGATAATCTCTTTGATTTAGTCACACATAAAATGCTCAATTGATAACTGTTACCTATTAGTTTTATAGCTCCCTTAATCTTAATTTATCAAAAAGAAAATCTTTTTTCTAGTCAGTCACTTTTCATATGCACAACACAGGCACTTTATGCGAAGTTATTATTATGTAAATGTTTATTCTGTTTTAAATTATTCACTTGCATATTTATGACTGTCACTACATAGTGTTCCTAGAGGATATGACATATTCTCATTTATTTAGCACAGTACTTCACACATAATAGAAACTACAATCAATAAAAATTTGAAAAACTTGAAAATTCAAATGAATGACAGTGAATATATGGTATAAATGTGACTATACACATAAGTCCTATTTACCTTAATGAAGAAGAAAGTGTACCTTCTTCTAGGTTACTGTGCTATTTTCTATGGGAGGTGTAGTTCTCATACTGTATAAATGAAAAATACACACAAGGGTAAGTCTAAAAAGAGAAATATCAACACTAGGGCTCTAGTTCTTGAGCAGAACGTATGAGTACCTATTGTGGTCAACTGATCATGAATGGGCAGAATTTATCAGGTAACACAAAGAGACGGGGAAGATTACTTCAAGGCTAATAATTGTGGGCTATTTAGTGTTGGAAAAAATAGGTAGATAGAAATGCTAGAAATAAGCACATTCTACCAGCTATGAGACAACAAATATGGGAGTTCAAGTCTTCCATGTTGGTTGGGGTAAGGTTTAAAAGGGCTGTGCTTGATCCTGTAGGCAATTGAGAGTGACACAAGTACATAGTATTTAAGGATAAATAAACTATTCTTGTGAAGGACAAATTAGAAGACATTGGAGGCAGAGAGAAGTTAAAGAGAATGTTGGAATGGTCTTGAAGTGCTAAGAGACTGGACTAAATGGATTGTAAATTCATTGCCATGGAATACAGGGTAGGACCATTGACTGGATGACCCTAGGAGTGGGTGGAGACTACTCAGTGAGAAAATCTGACAGTCCACAATTAGCAGAGAGAAGAAAATCAGCATTAGCTACTGATAAGTTTAGAACTTCAGTTTTTTTTTTTTTTTTTATCTCTGAGGTAGTTTATATTGGCTCTAAATTTAGCTCAATCTCTCCCAACTTCATTTTGTTAATCTCTGCAATCTTGCTCCACAAAAGCCATTCTTACCCAGTTCAGAAAATTATGTATTAATTTCTCTTCATAAGCATGCAAGATTTTAGCAGAGTTTTCAAAGACAAGGTTACATTTGAAATGAGAAAAGCTATTTTAACATCTTGAGGCATTTCTGTTGCTGTGCAAGTTGGTGTTTCAATGAATTACTCTTAACGGTGCTTTCTTATATTTTTGTGCTTTTCTGCGTTTTCTTTTTGAGGAACCAACAAAAATACCTGATAGATACAATGACAACTTGAAAAGCTTTATCTTAATAATTTCAGTTATTATTCTACAGTAAACTAATACTCTAAAATAATGAGAAAATAACATCTTCCTCCAAAATTAGAACCTAAAGATACACTACTGACCCTATGTTAAGATATTTTACAGCATAGAATTCTTAGAGAATGGGTATTAGCATAACTCCAGAAAGCAAGCAGTTTAAACACTTTCAGAACAAAGTAGACTATTTATTAAATAAATAAGAGAATGAGAGAAATACTAACAAGATTGGTATTCCGTTTTTAATTTCAAAAAATTGACATTTAAATATAGTGATATAACCATTAATTAAAAATATTTTCATGCTCAATTCTGGAAGAGGGAGCATATACCATTTAGGTTACCTGTTTAAGTCCCTATTAAAGGAAACGACAAATATTTGGACTGGATTACTAAATACATTGCTTTTACTACATGGACTGTATGCCCTTGTTTTGTGGATAACAGTTTTTCTTCTAGCCTGAAAACCCTTTGGAAAAGAGTAGACACTCAAACTTGGAGCCTCACATGTAAGTCTTGAAATATTCCTTTCACTGGCTTTGTCCGAAGCTTATAATGAGTCTGTTTAGTCAGCAACTCTGGAACTATGGGCCAAAGAATTGTCTTTATCACAGTTTGAATTTTTCCCTGGGGCACTTCATCCAGTGGTCTTTGGTGTTTCAAACAGGCTTAAAAGTTATCTGGCTGACCTTTGAGGAGTTTGCACAGAAACTGCTTTACTTCAAAGCAGGTAAAATTATGGTTTCTGTAGCAAAACTATAGGCGTTGTATGGAGTTAGGACAAAGACCAAACTTACTCTTTCCGTGTTGCTGGGTAATAACCAAACAATGGTAGGATCAGCAGCTTCTAGGATGGCAGATCATCATACCATTATTAATAAAGAATGTTGTTAATTTCTAAAGGGCTTTATGTCATGATGGTTTTACCCTCTTTACTCCTTCCTTTTGTTGAATTTTTTAAATGCATTTCTACTTCAGGGTATACAAAGGAAAGGAGTTAGCACTAAAAAACGAGGGCTTCCTCACAACCTCAAGTTGTATATTTCTTTCAGCACTTCACTTTAGAGAGAATGACAGAAATTCCGCGTCAACAAGACACTTTGCTAACTGATCAAATTATAGAAAAAGCAAAAAGTAATTACATCAGTTTGTATTCACAGCACATGTTCACCTATTTGTATGGAAGAAAAACAAACATCTCATAAAAAATAAAACTCTTAAGGTGATATGCAGCTTCCATTATCTTATATATATATAAAATCAGTAAATAAAAGTATACCAAATTCTTTTTGATACTAGCTCAAAATATTGCTGACTTTTTTGGGCATAAATATTTATCTGATGAGTATATTTTGAACTGTTATCAGAGAGTTGCTACAACAGTATTTGGGAGGTAAGGAAGGCACCAGACTTAATAAACTTAGATTAGATATTTTGTCACCAAATTTATATATTTAAAAATTAACTTCTTGCTATTTTATTTCTCTTCCATTAATTAAAAATTAATTGAATTCACTATAAAATAAAATTTTCCCAACACTTAAATAATCCCTCATCTCTAAGCTTTTCACTAGGTAGTTTGAATTCAATTGCCCATTGCTTCAATAAAGCATGGTCGAGTCTTGTTGAAATCTGTTGACTGAGATGATTTAAGAAACTTCTTGCTTATTTCTTACATATTCCATTTGACGTTAGTCTTGTGTGACATCACGATGCAAAGGAAAATGACCCTATTATGATATGATTCATACTTCCATTAAAATATCTTTGAGGCTTAGAAGATTTGAATAATTTACTTCTCCAAACATTTTTCTCTAACTTTTAAAGCAAGTACATCTACAACAATGCCATTTTTCAGTCCAAAATAAATAAACACAGCTCTAGGACATTAGTTTCTTCTATGAGTCTTACAGTTTACTTAACACATGCTTTACATTAATAAAGTTCCATGTTCAGGAAAATAGAAACTTGTGTCTGGTGTAAGATTGGGTGTCTTGTCAAAAACATATTATCCATATAGCCGGGCTTTGGCCTTATGCCATGAACAAACAGGAGGTGTTTCTGTAACTGTCTTATTGTTTTTCACACATTATTTATTAGAACTGACCACTGCCATTCCCACATAGTGCTAAGTGTGAACATTTACCATGTGTATGTGGCCTAAAGTTTATTTTGTTGTTCACAGAACAGCCTACATCCTTCCATTGAAATATTGTCCTCCTCTTGAAAGCAAATGGTACTATTTTTTTCAATGGTTTATATTTTGGAATCCTAACCAGATATTTTTTGCATTAAATAACAAGCACCGCATTAGTTCCAAAGACATGCTATGATTGTAAGAAAATTAAAACTCTAGTAAGTCTTTTTAGGCCAAGACTTTGAAACAACAGTGCTATCACATAAATATGTAAGCACAGGCAATTGGCAGTTGGTCAAAACTACACGTAGGGTAAAAAGTGATGAGCATCTTTTGAAAAGCTTTTTGTTTTGTTGTTCCAATATCACATGGCAATTATTTGTAAGCCTAAACCTACAGACATAGTTCATAGAATGTACTACTCAGCATTTCTGCCAAATCTATTCTCCCTCTAAAGTTTTCAGGAGATCCAATTGCCGTTACTATATGATATTATGAATTCAGATTAAATTATTGATTGACTGGAAAAATCAAAGAATGGGACTATTTTCTAAAAGATTTCTTCAAGTGAAGAAATGAAACAAATTATACTGTGGCATTGTGAATAAGACCAAGATTATGGAATCAGGCAAATCTCACAGTTCTACAATTAACTAAATAATCTTTCTAAGGGTGCCACTTTTTTTCTTATTTCCCTTCCTTAAGTTTGTGAAAAGTGTGCAGACCATTAGCATTCCACAGACCAACTCTGGCATAGCCCAAGATCATTCAACCTGCTCTTTATTGGGTAGCTCACAAATAAGCAATTGGGAGGAAAACTAAGATCTATTACAAGGACATTATCCTGAAGAATCATACAATCCTGTTGAGGACACAAGATAGATGGACAAGTTAGATAACAGTAAATGTAGAAAACTTTTATTCAAATGTAATTGGAACCAGTTGTTTGATGGTTAATATAAAAAGCCAAAGAGGGGAATTTTAAAAAACATACAAATGCACAGTCATTGACCAATATTTTGATGTAAGGTCAGGACCCCTTTATTATCACTCTATTGACTGGAAATTTATGCATTATCTTCCTTGTATAAATCACAATGAATCAATTATAATTTCCAATTTCAATACATTAAAAGTAGAACAAAAACAATAATATGAATGCCAAAATCTTTTAAATTATTATAATTTTATTATTCTAATCTAATTTTATATTTTTTTCTTCAATTTTTATAGTTATTTAGCCCTTACATAATTCAACATAACTTTTTCAAAATGCAATATATTTTTATAGAAACAAAACTTCTCCTTTAAAAATCATATTATTGATGTTATTTATGTAATCATAAAATTAAGTTACATGCAACTAAAAGAAACAGGTAGTTGAAAAAGCACATCTCAATTTTGGTAATGTAAAACTAAGTTGAGCAGTAGACCTGCATAGGCATAAGATAAAGCATGCTGTTATTTTACAGGGAGAATGTACAGCATCAGTTCTTCCATCAAGTTAGTTAAATGGAGCCAATTAAAACAATGTCTTAAATTCTGTTTTGCTCCAGGACTTTTAAGGCAATAAGAGTTCTGAGAAGGAAGAAATAATTTAAGGAGCTTCCTTGGCAGGTCAGATTTACACTTAGTCTCTTATTCATAGAGATGGAGGGATTTAAAAGAAAAGAAATACTGGGAGGCTTTCCCAGATGAAGAGGGAAATAGGATCAGAGACACAGGCGGGGTAGAGATGATCCATGGCCTTGCTCAGGAGGAGAGCATCTGTTGCTGAGCAAAGGTTGGATTGGGCCCATGACTGTAAAATGACCCCTGACCACATTAACAACTGGAAATCCACGCTTTTTACTTACACTGTCTGCTGATCCAATCTGGATTCCCACACTGAGATCAGGAGACTGGGTGTCCTAGCTAAGCCACAGCTTGGTTGGTCCCACAGTGGCTTCAGATTTGGAAAAAATAGAGTGGGCTTTGAATGAAAAGAGCTGGAGATGGAGCAGGGCATGTCTGCCAAGCTTTCCCTCAACTGAGATGAGAAGAACAAGTATATTTTCCAAATTAATTATATTGGAACTTACCAAGTATCTAATAAATTTGTTTAGAGAATAAAAGTCTTTTCCTGAAAAATCAACTATGCTCACTTAGTTCTTTCATTCAATGAAAGCTTAGTGTGTGCTTATATATAATACACACTTTTTAGTCATTAGGAATACTATTGTGAATTAAATAGATAAGAATTCTCACTAACCACATAACCACCAGTTGTAAGGGGAAGTAAACAAATGCAAAAGAAATAAAATAATTAGGAAATAGATTTTATTTTGCATTAAGTACATCAGATGATAGTGAGTGCTATGGGGAAAACTAAACAAGAGAAGTGGTAAAGAGTAGGCTAGGTATGGGGCTAAGCCTTCAGTTTTAAATATGGTTGCTAGAGAAATCCTCACTGAATAAAAGAATGACATTCCATGCAAGAATTGAAGATGATGAGAAGAAAAGTCATCAAGCGGATGTAGGAAGGAAGAATATTCCAAATAATGGGACCAGATGATGAAAGACCTGGATAGGAGACGGTATGTTCAAGAAACAGCAGAGTTTCGATTTTACTGAGGGTGAGATGGAAGCTTTGAATAGAGAATGATACAATTCACAATTGAAATGATCTCCTGGCTGCTGGGATAAGAATTGATTACAGGGAGCAAGGATAGAAATAGATTCATGGTCAAGATGCTCTTGCCATCACCCAGGAAAAATAGTATGATTTGCACTGGGGTCATAGCAGTGAGAAATGGTCATATTTTGGATATTTTTAAAGTAAAGTTGATATGATTTGCTGATGGGTTTAACATGGGGATATCAGCCGAATGTTGTGGCCTGAGCCAAAAGGAAGTTAAAGTTCTTATTTAATTAGGTGTAATAAGAAGGAAACGATTGGGGGAGGAATGGATTTAGGGAAGGAAGAATAAGAGTTTGGTTTGAGACATGTTAAGATAAAAAAACCAAGTGGAGATTTTAGAAACTTAAATTCAGATACTTAAATTTGAACTCAGGGACTAAGAATGCATAGAAATTTGTATCATTAGCATGTCACTAGTATTTGAAGCCGTGAGACCGAATGAGGTCATTCTAGTCTGGTATATTTCCACATATCATTTTTCAGGTGCCATCAGAGATACTTAACTTTTTTGGCCATAAAAAAAAATCTTTGGTAAATTCCTCAACAATGAGGATCTGATTTTCCTGTTGTTCTCAAATGTATGACTTCAATAGGGTGTATTATTTCATTATACTTAATCTCCTATGAAATTTCAGAATATCCAATAGGCTCTATATTTATTAGCAATGTTTTCCAGGTACAATACTCTTAATCAGAACTCCATCACTTAATTTCACAGAAATACAGTTTCATGGCTTTAGTGATGCTACTGTTGCATTATAAATTGTGCAATCATGCTTACTAAGGGCAGCAAGAGAGCACACATTCTGATGTAAGTTAATTTGCATGAATTACCTAAGTTATGAAAATACACACCTTCAGAGAATAGACAGATTTTATTAATTCTGAATTATGTCAAGCTATCATTAAATAATTCTCAAAGGTCCAACACTGGCAAGACCATATGCTGCAGTGCGTTTCCTGTTTCCTTCTAATTTTTTTCATTATGGTTCATGAGTGAATGCTATGAAGTCTAATTAATTTAATGAATGGATCTCAGGATCATTGGTGCATGCGTTCACATGAATTGCTCTGCGAAGAAAGAGCTGTCTCTCTCTCCTTTTTTTCAAGAGAAAAAGATTTTAGTGACCTCCAGTCACCTGGCCAAAATAAGCAACAATTTCTTTTGGAACAGACAAAATAATGCACTGCTAACAAGCCTCAAGCATAAACTATACCTCTACCACTAAAGCTTTTGTTCACTTTGTTCCAGGGCTAATACAATGGAATATTGTAATCCAACCCTGAGGAAATCTGAGATAGTCTCGTATTTCCTCAGCTAACCCAGAAAGTAAATAATTATAGAGAAGTGCCAAGAATTGCCCTCATACAGTCAGTCTGGAAAATAATTTCTGTCAATCTTCTTTCTATTCTCTGTTTTGTCCCTGGCAACTCTTTTTTGTCATTCTTATACAACAGTTCTCTGGCTACTTAATTTTCCTGCCATCTCAGATCAAAAGTTCTACCTACAAGACAGCAAGTTTTCATCTTTTTGCTTTTGCAACTATGTCTGTGTCAGCTATAAGATTGTAAGCTTTATAGTCATCTGTGTGTTTTCATTTATAGTCCCTCTCATTCAAAGAAGGGTTTCAGGTAGCTAAGTAAAGAACATGTAATAAGACGAATAATAAATAATACAAATCAATTGGTGTAAAGAGAAAATAAAGCCAACGATTGATGATAGTTGATTATAATCACTTAAAGACCTCATTCTTCCAATCAAACTGCATAGTGTAATGTGTAGAATGAACCCAATGGTTAATCAATGTATGTATGTTGAAGATAGTACTAATGAGTAACGTAATGACCGAAAAACTAGTATAGAAGATTTCTACCCTCCAGGAAATAAGTAATGGATGTATATTGTAACTTCTTTCCTAAAAAGGTGAAAGCAAACATATATTGATCTGGCCCATAAAATGACCGGGAAGTCTCAGAGAGCAATAGAATTATGATCACATATGTCTTTCAGTCCTAATGCATCTACAAACGGTATTATCAGGAGACTTCTTCAGATCCGTATATCCAATTGCTTATTTGTCATTTCTACCTGGATATTCTTCAGGTACTGCACTTAACTCATTATTTTCCTTCAAACAAGTAACAGCATCCAAGACTGAGAACTGCGTGAATTATTCTTCTATGTCCTCTCTCATATCTCTGGTCTAATTTAGAGGGTCAGATGATATAGACAAAAGGACACTAGCTCTGTGTCCAGTCACGTCTAGTTTCATCCTCATTCTTTGACTTAAAATCTGTGTGAGCTTCAGTAAGCTACTTACCTCCTCTGAAAACCAATTTATGAAATAAAGAATTTTTCCAGAATTAGTTTTAGTAAGGACTACAATAACGTGTTTGGTACTTCATGAAATCTCAATCAGCTATCATTGTTTATTCAGATTAGTTCAACATCCTATCAATTCTACCTCCTCTCAGGTCTATTTTCTCTCTCTCTTCTCACCAATAAATGCCTTAATCTCTCCTACTCTATCACCTTTTATGAGATCCCCGCCCCCTTCAGCTCCTCCAACCCCATCCATAGTCCAGCCTCCACACCGCTATCAGAGCAGAGGTTCTAAAACGCAAATTTCATCATTTTTCACCTCATTATATCCTTCAATGCCACACATTTGTCTCATGATAAAATCTAAAATGCTTAGCTTTAGATTGACCATGACCATCTATAATCTGACTGCACCCGTCTCTTCCTCCTAAATCTTACTTCTCTCCACCTAATATTTCACCCCTTGGGTTAAAAAATTTGAATTTACTTGCATCTCTTCACCCTATCATATTGTTTTATTACCCCTTAACTTTGTACACAGTGTTCCTGCTATCTGGAATAGCATTCTCCCTTTTAGCCTGGAAAATTCTACTCTTCCTTCATGACTGAATTGAGTCTTCTCTCCTCCGTGAGTGACTTTCCCATGACAAATTGACTATATCTTATTTTGTGGTTTCGTAGTCCATTAGGCATTCTTCAAATGTCCGATATAACAGCATATGATATTTGTGGTTTATATGCCTATTTCCCCTGCTGGCTTTGAGAAACTCAAGGACAGTGTTGTAACCACTTTGTACTCCCAGTATCTAGCATACTGTGAATACATTTGTGGTTTTGGATAGATGAATAAATGAATGAGTGAATAAATGAATGGATGACGAGAAAGCAAAACTGACACCTGGTCTCTGCCTCTTATTCTACATTATAGACAAACAGATTGATTCAACTGAAGATTCCAGTTCATATTTTTCTGTTTGTTTGTTTTTGTTGTTGTTATGTTTGTAGCAAAAAGCTTTGTTCCTCCCAAAAATTTCTTCTATGGTAGCAATAAATTCAGCGTCTTCTGGGAGCAACATCGTGCTGTCTCTTTCTCCTTTTACCTATTGCTGCTTTATAAAGAATATGTGTTTATGACTTTGTAGATTAACTTGTTATAGTACATGTAATAGGAGCCCTGCTATTTCTTCATAAGTAGTTATGATAAAATATTCATAGTTATGTTTTGTGAAGATCTATATGTGACAGAGCGCATATTATTATAATCTTATTTTAAGAAGAAATATAGATGAAAGGAGCTTCTTTTATTGTTCTTGATATAAAACTTCTAAATTAAATATACAAAAGTGCTCTTCTAGAAGATAATGGAATCATAAGCAGAACACAGGAATAAGCTCACAAAGCACAAAATACGTCAAAAAATGTTAGTTTTATTCCAATAGAATTACTGAATTAGTACATGACGAAGCAAAAGATGTAAAACAAATTTACATGTCACTAAAATAATACAGATTGTATAAAGTTTACCTACAAAATTCTATCAAATAGCTTATGATATTTCAAGAAGTTTCGGTTTCTCATGTTCATCACAAAAGTAAACATAGATTAAACATAAACTAAATGGAAAACTTCGATATTTCATGGCTTTCTGCAAAATATGTAAGATGCAGGACAATGTTAAAATGCAAGAGAATGTTCTCCACCTCACTCACCATTCCTAGGATCAGGTAAAAGACACTGATTGGGCCAAGAACAAGACTCAATGTGGCCATGGGAGTGATGATTCTGAGGTATGAGATGAAATTTGGTTCTGGGAATTTTGACTAACAATGGAGTGAAGTACCCAGACCAGAACAAGTAGAAATGAAATGGGTAAATTTGGGAACAAGGCCAACTTCAGGGATGGGGCCATTCCCAGCATGATAAATGAGGTCCAGCCCTAGGGCAAAAGGATTGACAAAAATCACTGATCAGTGAGGGGAAATTGTTAAAAACAAGAAAAACAAAACGTAGGGGAGAAAATGGCAAAGAAGAAACCAGAGAATCCAGATCAAAGGGTTTGCCCGACAACCTGCTCCTAGGGAATGTGGGTTACAAAGAAACCTCGAAGATCATGCCACTCCCAGGCCCAGGATTCTGTCCATCTCCATGACTTAGGACATTAGTCATGGGAAAATAGAGCACAACATTTTTTTTCCCTAGAGCTCGTGGTTAGTTGAAAGAACTGCTACTCATGGCCTGCTAGAGGGAAATTTATCATTTCTAGGAATGAGTGAAATTGAACCTGCTGGAGGCCTTTAATTACTATGTTGGCATCAGAGCAGATGAGGACTGATGTGTGTTATTTGAATAGTCAAATGTTATAAATAATTTATATATAAAACATTCATTAACTTTTCCTATTTTAATTTATAGTTAAATTCATTACTGTCGTATTTCAACATTATTATTCAAATGAAAAACTATGTCAGTTCTCAGTTCTCAGACACAATCTCTCACTGTTCCTTCATTTCAATGAGACATAGTAGTAACGATATATTTCTTTTTTTGTTTTTTTGGTGAGGAAGATTGGCCCTGAGCTAACATCTGTAGCCAATCTTCCTCTTTTTGCTTGAGAAAGAGTGGCCCTGAGCTAAACATCTGTGCAATCTTCCTCTACTTTATGTGTAAGACGCTGCCACAGCATGGCTTGATGAGCAGTGCTTAGGTCTACACCTGGAATCTAAACCTGCAAACCCTGGGTCGCTGAAGGAAGTGTGCGAACTTAACAACTATGACACTGGGCCAGCTCCCATATATTTCTTTTAACTAATAGACATTATTTTTTGAGCTGTTTTAGGTCTACAGAAAAAATTGAGTGAAGAGTATAGAAAGTTCTCACATACCCCTCGTGCCCCCATTTCTCCTGTTTTCAATATCTTATGGTATTTTTAACATTAGTGGGTTATATTTGTTACAATTGATGAGCCAATACCGATACATTATTATCAACTAAAGTGCACAGTAACATTATGGTTCATTCTTTGTGTTGTACATTTTGTGGGTTATAACAGGTGTATATTAACATGTGTCTACCATTACAGCATCATACAGTATAGTTTCACTGCCTTCTCTCTCTCCCCAGGAGGAGCCTCTGGCAATGGCTGATCTTTTTATTGTCTCCATAGTTTTGCCTCTTCCAGAATGTCATATAGTTGAAATCATACAGTATATAGTCTTCTGAGATTGGCTTCTTTCACTTAACAGTATTCATTAAGGTTTTCCCATGTCTTTTTGTGGCTTAATATTCATTTCCACTTAGTGCTGAATAATATTCCATTGTATAGATATACCATAGTTTGTTTATCCATTCACCAGTTGAAGGACATGTTGCTTGATTCTAAATTTTGGTAATTATGAATAAAGCTGTTATAAACATTTGTGTGCAGATTTTTGTATGGATATAAGTTTTCAACTAACAAGCCCCACCCTGTGCATTTTTAAAAACTAGGTTAGTTTTATGAGCTTAAATTTCTGAGAATTGAATTCTCTATGAATATTTCAGAGTTAAATATTTCAATTAAAATCAATGACTATATTAGATTTATTGGGAGAAGTTATATAATTTAATGTTAAATTAACATGACATATTTCTCTATTTGGAGAATAAATTGGGTCATCTTTTAGATCAAATCAATTTCTAAAATTTTGTATATAGATGGCTTTAGTATTATTTTGTAGGTTAGCTACAAGATACTCTGCAGTGTCTTAATTTCTATTACAGTTTTACACCTTCAATTCAATTATCGCTGATACATAAGGACATTTTGGTTGTGTGTATGTGTGGTTGTTCATCATTTATGACAGTCTTGCTAAATTTGATTATATATTCTAATGTCCTTATGTTTACTTGATTTGGCTTTTCAATGAATGATCATCACATTTACAAATGATGACCCCTCTGTGTTTCCTTCCAAGTACTTATGTCTTTTTTTCCTTCATTTTATGATATTGACCAAGCTCTCCTATACTGTGCTGAACAGAAGCGATAATGAAGCTCATCAAATATTTTCCCAAAATTAGAGGGAATGTATCCAAAATATATTAAGTATGATGTATACTATAGATTTTTGATAGATAAGATTTATGAAGTTCAAGAAGTTTCCTTATATTCAAATTTTATGAGAGTCTTCAAAAACTAAACACTAAACTTTTTCAAATGTGTTTCTGCTTCTATTACCATGTCTGCCTAAATATTCCCTTGTGGTATATGAATGTGTTGAATTGAATTATTAGACTTTCTAGTGTTGAACAATCTACTGATATAGACTTCCCACCTAAACTTGTCTCCAACAATTCTCTGAGATTTTAATTGATTAACTTTCTGTTATATAAGTTTTAATGGATTCCTGGAAATATCCATTTATAAATAGAGAACTAAAATAGATATTTGAGGCTAAGTAAATTACCTAAAATAGTACAAACACTATGACACACACTAGAATTTGTTTAACACTTAGTAGGTTTTTAGAGCTTCAGACTTCTTACTTTATTCTCTCTTATTCTGCTAAATGCCATTTTTCCATAAAAGGAATCAAATGTATGTTTGGTGCATAATCCTCTTGATACCATTATACTTTGATAATTCCTTTCATAGAAATAAAATATGCATAAAACTGGATATGTAATAAGGAGTATTTTTGCCGTAATATACAGACAGTCTTGGCTAGATGACCCATTAAGTAGTTTCCCTTATTAGCATTGGAAGGTTACGTTCCCAATTACATTTAAAATGTTTGGCTAAACCAAGAAAACAATGCTTAGTTAAATTCCAATTTTCAAAGTCTCGTCTAACTTTTTATGCTCCAAAATAACCTTTTGTCTCCAAGGCAACAAACTTAGAAAAATTAACAAAGAATTACAGTTACTGTAAAGCTAGATAGTGTTAGGGTTTCTTGCTTAGACTACTGTGAACCCTGAAGTTGCATGATACTATGAGAGAATTTCCAAAAATTTATGTTGACCAGTAGTTGAGAATAGGGATTTGTGATTCTCTGACCAAAAACTATAAAAAAGGGAATTTAGCTCTAGGTTTTTATCTAAGCATTTTTGAAGATTATTTTCCCAATTGAAAAAAAATCAGAAGCAAAATCCCTTCAAGAATATATGATTTAAAATTTCACCAAGTTATTCTTTACACATGGTTGCTTTTTTAAACTTACAAAACGAGTAATGCATTTTTATCAGGGAGGAAACCAATATCATCCTGATATTGAATGATGATATCAATGATGATGATGAATGAATGATGATCTGTTGGGTATTGTGCTTAGGTTTAAAAAGAAAGAGGAGGAATTCTGCTTAGGGTGGGACTTTTCCTATACATTTTTTATCTTAAGCAGTGAATTTTGCATTATTGAGCATAGTAAGATAATAGGAGTTCTATATATTCAAATACTTTGCTTAAGAGATTACATATATATATTTTTGAATACATAAATATATGTGAGTATACAAGTATTATGTACTAAGAAGTTATCTAAAGATCTTGATGTGTTGGTTCTTTATTAAGAACAGCACTTATCAATCTGCTAATGAAATATGAAATAATGGGTTGTACTAGAATTGATGTTATGCCTAAAAATCCAGAGTGTGATTTACTCTGATTAAATTGAGAGTATCTGAAACAATTTCTAGTAGTATTTTATTTTGTCCTGCCAACAAACCCAACTAACATTTTAAAACTGACTTCAAAGAATTTCTATTTGGCCATCCATTAAAACACAGTTTTAAACTAGTGCAGTAAGGTAAATACTATTTCCAGTGAGGTTTTATATTCCAACTTTGATTTCCACTGATAATTAATTTTTCTACTCTTTCTACAAGCCAGTTTATTATTCAGTTAACAAAGGCTAAAGTATGAATTTTATTCTCAATAATAGGGCAGTGTTATCCAATACAGAATTCACTAGCCACGTGTGGCTACAAAGCAGATGAAATGTGACTGCTCCAGAATTAAGTGTAAAGTATACACCAGAACTTGGAGACTTAGTATGAAAAAAATATAAAATATCTCATTAATAATTTTTATATTGATTATATGTTGAAATAGTAATATTTGGTGAGTTAAATATATATTACAATTGATTTCACCTGGTTCTTTTTCCTTTTTAATGTTGCTATTCAAAAATTTAAAATTATATATGTGGCTTGTATTTGTGGCTCACAATATGTTTATCCTGGACAGCACTATATAAGGTTATTGTTTAAACTTCCATCTTTCTCATATTAAGCAATATCAAACAATTAGATTACAATTTTTTTAAAGGCAATAAAAAGGTTCTTGTTCATATTGTATTGTCCCCCTGCTCTCTCCAGACTCCTAGCCCAGAAGTAATCCATCAGTAAATATTAATATCCAATTAAATGGAGAGAAAAACAGTTTCTTTCATGTCTTTTCTCCTTTACTGTATGATTGATTCATTTGCCATACTTGTAGGGCACAAGCATATTGCAAATGTCTTATACATGATCAGTATATATAAACCAGAAATTAAAAATGACAATTCAAATTGTATATAAATTTAACATAAATATAGCTTAACCACATTTTTGTTCCACCTTGTTAGTGATTATATCCAGCATGCTATTAAAACATATTGGTCTGATAATCTGACTGAAAGTGGATTATTGACTGACTAAGAGGAGGATTTTCCACTGGAAAAAATATTTTCCTAAAATAGCAACAGTATTGGGAAACAAGGGTGAAACAATGGCTCCAAGAAAGTATGGAGCCAGCTCCATACTTAGCTTCTACTTTGCCCTAATATCAGTGGTCACTACTTACTGCTCTCGGCCATCAGCTGGCCTTTAGACAGCTCCTCATTGCGCCTGCCCATGAGCTTTCTGGTCAAGAGAGTTGAACTACCAATCCAAGTCCTCTACTTCCAGGATGATATTGGCCTCCCCCTGGTAATGAAACACTCACCAATATTTTCCTCTATATCAGTGAGACAAATTGAGTACTCACACAACATTTTATGAAACATTTTAATTAAACTATACACACGTGGGCCAGCCCCAGTGGCCTAGTGGTTAAGTTCAGCATGCTCCACTTTGGTGGCCCAGGTTCAATTCCTGGGCGTGGACCTACACTGCTCGTTAGCAGCTATGCTGTGCTGGCAGCCCATATACTAAAAACTGGAGGAAGTTGCCACTAATGTTAGCTCAAGGTGAATCTTTTTTAGCAAAAACAAACAAACAAACAAAAAACCATGCACACTTGAAGTAATTTGTGTTTCACGTTCCATCTCCTTGTTCTACCACTCTGCTACCTTGGAAAATCTATTTGCTAGTTCCATTCACCAAAGTCCAAGATATAAAGTCTTTTAGAGTTGGGTAACAAAAGTTGACCTTAGTAGGGTTGGAAAACCACCTGACAATCTAGTTGCCCCTCTAGTATGATCCAGAGTCAACTCCATGAGCCTGTGTTTGCTAGTCTCCTAGAATCTGTTTCCCCTGCTGTTCTTTTTCTCAGCTACCCTAGCTTGACAGCAAATGAAACAAGTAGAAGAAGAGAGGCCAGCTGAATAGTACAGATTTGCCATGTGGTAGTGTGCAAATAGCATGCCACTAAGCTTAATTGAGAAACACAGCTAGTTTTCCCACGTAATTATAGTTGGAGCAACACTTAATAATTATGTAAAATGCAAGCTTTTCTTTTTTGTACGTGTACGTACAAGAAAGACCAGCCAGGTTCTATTGAGAACCATTTTAGTCTTTCTAAACTTGGGCTACAATTCTCTAAAATACGCAGTATATCTGGTTGGAAAAAATAAAAATGTTTATGACAAGAGGTGAGGCCCAATATGAGTGGCAAGGTGATTAGAAGGCTTTTACTTGGTTGGATCTCTGGTTCTTTTTCCAAAAGTTCATTGAATTAGACTTTTGGCAGAGGCAATGAGCCAACAAACTCCAATCAGTTTCCAGATTTCAAAAGCTTGTGAGCATGGATGATCAAGTGTTGCAGGGGTAAACGAGCTCAGTGCATAATTAGTTTTGGAAGTTTGTGAGCAAGGCAGGGAATAGAGTGTTTTCAAAGATGGAGTGAAGATATAGTCGTGGACTCTGTCATGTTGAATATGTATTTTAAAAATATCTTTTTCCAATTTCCAACAGAGGTATAATCAACCATACTCATATGGTTGGATTATTTTTCAACCAATTTCAAAGGATATAAAACTAATTTTTTTCCAATTTGATGATTAGGTGAGAATAAGAGCAGACTAGATGAAACTCATAGCTTTTTCCAAGTTCATAGAACATTTTTCCGTGATCTTGGATCTATCAGTGCTCAACTTTTTGACACATCAGTCTACTTTAAGTGATACTCAAAAGTTTCAAAGACAATCAAAATTCTTATCCTCCCTATATGTTTCTTCTGGACTATATGCCTTGTACTGCTTCGAATAGAGTAGTAAGTGTACTTGGATGCTTAAAACATATTTTGTGATTGTAATCTTGGGCATTTGAAGTGACTCTCCATTCTACTGCAGATATAAACACCATAAATTGGAAAAGACATACTTCAATTGAAAGGTTGAGAGTCCTTTTTGGACTTTTCCTGACAGTGTTTATGAGAAAGACAGCTCTAAATTTATCGGTAGAGCTAAATTTCTTGTACAGAAAAGTCAGAGAGTGAAAGTTCAATAGTGGGATTGGAAAAAATTGTGGTTGTATAAGTAACATTGGGGACAAGAGTTGTTATTAAGAAGTTCAGCAAGTGCAAAACTATCCTTAAAATATTCGCTATAAAATATGTTAAAGTCACAGGGATATCAGTAAGTGTAATTCACATGTACCTACCAGCAGCATATTAGCTGTTTATGGAAACCCTTCTCCAGATACTAGCTCACATCAATATAGTACTAATGCTCATATAGAACTTGGATATATTTCCCCATTCCTTTGTAGTAATAACCTTAAATCTTGGTGATTTATAACAGCAAGGAGTTTTTACAAGACTTTTTTTTAGAGCAGTTTTAGGTTCACAGCAAAATTGAGAGGAAGGTACAGAGATTTTTCCATAGAACCCCTGTCTCAACACATGCATAGCCTCCCCCATTATCAACATCACTCACCAGAGTGGTACCTTTTTCACCAAGGATGAGCGTACATTGACACATCATAATCACCTAAAGTCCATAGTTTATCTTAGGATTCACTCTCGTTCTACATTCTATTGATTTGGACAAATGTATGACATGTATCCATCATTGTAACATCATACAGAGTATTTTCACTGCCCTAAAAATTCTCATGTTCCACCTACTCACCCTGTTCACACCACCCAACCCCTGGCAACCACTGATCTTGTTCTTTTCTCCATAGTTTTGCTATTTCCAGATGTCATATAGTTGGAATCATACGGTATGTGGTTTTTTCAGATTGGCTTCCATCACTTAGTAATATGCACATAAGTTTCCTCTAAGTCTTTTCATGGCTTGATAGCTCATTTCTCTTTAACACTAAACAATATTCCATTGCCAGGATGTGCCACAATTCATTTATCCATTCACCTACTGAAGGCCATCTTGGATACTCCCAAGTTTTGGCAATTATGAATAAAGTGACTGAAAACAATGATGTGCAGGTTCAGCTCCCTTGGGTAAATACCAACACGCATGATTGCTGCAGCATATGGTAAGAGTATGTTTAGTTTCATATGAAACTGCCAAACTGTCTTCTAAAGTGGCTGTACCATTTTGCATTCCTAGCAGCAATGAATGAGAGTTTCTGTTGCTCCACATCCACAACCTCACCAACATTTGGTGTTTTCAGTGATCTGGATTTTGGCCACTCTAATAGGTGTTAGTTATATTTCACCATTGTTTTAATTTGCATTTCCCTCATGACATATGATGTGGAGCATCTTTTCCTATGCTTATTTGCCATCTGTATATCTTCTTTGAGTAGTTTCTGTTAAGGTCTTTGGTTCATTTTTTAACTGAGTTGTTTGTTTCCTTATTATTGAGTTTTAAGAGTTATTTGTGTATTTTGCATAACAGTCTTTTACCGGATGTGTCTTTTGCAAATATTTTCTCCCAGTCTGTGACGTGCTTTATAATTCCCTTGACACTGTCTTTGCAGAGTAGAAGTTTTTTATTTTAGTGAAGTCCAGCATACCAATTATTTCTTTCATGGATCATGCCTTTTGTGTTGTATCGAAAAAGTAATTGTCATACCCAAGATCATCTAGATTTTCTCCTATGTTATCTTCTAGGGGTTTTATAGTTTTGAATTTAACGTTTAGGTCTGTGATCCATTTTGAGTTGATTTTTGTGAAGCGTATAAGATCTATGCATTGATTAATTTTTTCCTGTGTATGTCCAGATGTTCTAGCACCATTTGTTAAAGACAAGCATTTATTTTTCACTCATGTTATATGTCAATGTTGTATCTTTTCAGATACATATAGTATTTTTAATCATTGAAAAAGAACAAGGAAATGGAAGGAATTAGTCTGATTTCAAGATTTATATAGCTACATTAATCAAGATGTGTAATATTTGAGGAGCAATAGGCATATAGACAAGTAGAACATAACAGAGAACCCAGATATAGCTCCACACAAATATGCACAACTGATTTTTTACAAAGGTGCAACAACAATTGGATGGAGTAACAACAGTCATTCCAAACAATAGTACCAGAATATTGGATATATATAGGCAGAAGAAAAAAAAATAATAGCCTTGACCTAAACTTCACACCCTATATAAAAGTTAACTCAAAACGGTGAGAAACATAAACATAAATGGTAAACCAGAAAACTTTTAGGAATCAGCAAAGGATAAAATCTTCAGGATCTAGACAACTGACGAATTGAATTTCATCAAAATTAAAAATATTTGCCCTGTGAAAGACTATGTTAATATGATGAAAAAACAAGCTACATACTAGAAGAAAATATTTGCAAACTACATGTTATGGACTGAAATGTGCTCCCACGCCCCCATCCACCCCCAATTCGTATCTTGAAGTTCTTTACTCCCAGCCCCTCAGAATATGACTCATACTTATTTGGAGCTAGGATCTTCAAGGAGGGAATCGAGTTAAAATGAGGGCATTAGGGTGGGCTTTAATTCAATATGACTAGTGTTCTTTAAGCAGAGAAGGTTAGGGCACACACACAAATGCACACACACAAACACACATATACGCACAGAAGGCCATGTGAAGACAAAGAGAGAAGACAGACATCTACTAGCCAAGGAGAGAGTCCCTCAAAAGAAACAAATCTTGCTGACACCTTGATCTCAGATTTATAGGCTCCAGAATTGTGAGAAAATAAGTTCTTGTTGTTTAAGCCACCCAGACTGTGACACTTTTTTATGGCAGCCCTAGCAAATTACTACACCATATATCTAACAAAGGACTAACATCAAGAATATATAAAGAACTCTCAAAGTTCAGAGGCAAAAAACCAAATAATCAATTAGATAATGGGCTAAAGACTGAAGAGACATTTCACTGCACAGAATATACAGATAGCAAATAAGCACATGAAAAATGTTCAACATTATTAGCCATTAGGAAAATGCAAATTAAAACCACAATGAGATAATGCTACATCCAGATCAGAATGGCTAAAATAAGGAAAGATGCCAACACCAAATATTGGTGAAGATGTAGAGAAAATGGATTTCTCAAACATTGCTGTTGGGAATATAAAATATTACACCCACTCAGTAAACACTTTAACAGTTTCCTGTAGAACCATCTTTTGCCCCCATAGCTAATCAATGAATTTCATACAATGCTTGCTACTCAAAGTAGCTGATCCTATTTAGGGGATGGTCTCTCACTTTCCAGTTTTATTTCTGATCTGTACATTTCTCATTTGTGAGCTGAATTTCTTGCTGTTATTTGCCATGTAAGACTATGGAGGCAGATTTAGAGCATTTTTCTACCTCTAGATGGGAAGAAAATCACTTCCAGGCTACATTTGCTATGACTTCATGGAAGTCACTGAATCTAGGAACTTCCTGGGTCATGATGTTTAATGTCCTCTTTCCCTCCCTTCTGATGCCCAAAATTTTGCTATTCTACCACATTATACGTCTTCCTGTCCTAGGTATGTATACAGGTTTTGAAAGGGCCTTAAAGCACAAAGCAGAGCCATAGAAACTTTGATACTCAGAAGCTATTTTTGATGTGAATATGAGCAAAAGAATTATTGCCAGGTAACCATGAACCTTAAAGAAGCTCTCACATAGGTTTGGATTTTTTTCTTTGTCTTCCTTTGTGTTTGGTTTGCTTTGGTTACCTGCAAAAAGAATAATGCTGCCAACAATCGTGGAAAAAAACCAACCTAGATTCTTGCAAAATCTCATAGCTGACAAAGCTGTTCCACCTCCATTATCCATTTAAATTTAGGTATTTATCATTCCTGCTTTATAGTTAAGCAAAATGGTCCTCTGGGAGATAAAGTGACATATGCAAAGTTACCCCAATTGTAAGTGGTGGAGTCAGCTCTTAAATATGAATATTCTTTCCATACCCCCCACAGCAATGCTTCCCTAAAAAGGACTTGGTCAAGCAATGCAATCGCTCCATTTCTTCCATGGTTGAATGCTCGGGCACTATGTCTACACATTCTGTAATGAAAAATAAAATCAAGCATTATTCTCAAAAGATTTGAATAAAGTTATCATGGCAGGTTCCTGGAAAATAAAAGATCTGTCTTTTCAGTGAAAGTGTGTGCATGTTTCTTATTCGGAAGTGATGCTGGAAGTATTTATTATAGATTACAAAGATTGGAAAACTTTTGAACATTTCTTAATAACCAACTCTTCAAGGCTATTTATGAATCAGAGTTTGCTGCTGTTTCTCCCTTTCCAGGCTTGAGCTCTAAATTCAAGAAACAGAGAGCTTAAAGGAGGCTTTGGAAGGGAAAAATAATTCCAAATGATTAACTAAACAAGATAATTTGATCAGTATGTCTCTAGTCTCCTGACAGCAAATAATACAGAGAATTAACAATTAACGAGAAAATACAGTGACCTCATTCATGATCAGTCACAATGCTATCTGGACTGCATGAGGTCCTTGACTTGGATGTTTACAACTGCTTTAAAATTTTGTCTCTCATAAATTTTCTCAAGTCTGGAGAATTCCATTTTACTCTTATTATACTGTACTAAGAATTAACCACTGTAAACGGTAGAGGAATTACAGGCATCCTGAACCACAGCTGACCCTAGAGTTTACATGGAAAAGGAAAAGCAGCGAGGAAAAGACAGTTATAGAAAATGTATGTCATAGCGGAAGCACAGGGATTTACACAATAAACACATAGTCTGTCTACATGTCAATTCCTGAGCTACAATCCGATCGTGTGTGTGCGTGTGCACACAGAACACATACAGAATTAGTTAGTGAAGAATCTAACCTAACAGATGATATGCAAAACATGGCTATATTAACAAGTATCTTGCCTATCAAATTCTTTATAAAATGCACCATACGCTTCTGCTTATTGAGTTTTCCTTCTTTGTCCTCATTGTTAAAGACAGAGTGTGGTAGACGGTATAAGATGCAGTGACTGAAGACTTTGTCCCTCACTAGTCAATTCAGTGAATGTGCCAATAGTCATTCATTCCATCTCTATCTGGAGACTCATCTCCTAAGACTTTATTCTTCATATAATCTGAAACTGATAATAATAACATCAATGAAGATAGTGAATATTTTCTCATATGTATATGAAATGGGCTCCTGCTACTCCCCCTTCATCCTCTGCTAATTCCTGCCTCTTAGTTCATATGCCAATAACAATGACGTAGTTACGTACATTTCTCTCAATAGCCCAGGCTTGTGATTACTTTCCTAATTTTCCTCTCTGAATGTCCTGAAAGTCAAAAGCAAAACCCTTGAGAAATAACTTAGGACTAGAAATTATTCTCTCCTTCTTCCCTCAATTTGTACAAACAATGAGGGTTGGTTACAGGTAGCTTAGAGACTCATTCATTACTATTTGGTAGTGATCATGATTTTTCCATTTGAAATAATGTTGCTCTAATTGCTATAAAATGCATTAAAAATACATAGATGACACCTATAGTCCTCAAAATGATTATTTCATATAGTGAAGGTGAAATATAAATTCTAGTGATCTGATTTCTGACTTCTCAGTATCTACATTTAGCTTTCACAAATGGCACATAAGGTAAAACAAAGGATTTGGGTCTGTTAGGAAAAAAAAAACTATGTTACTTAACAAAGTAATAAAGCCATTCACTTTTAAGCTAAAAAAAATCCAGTTCTCAAAAAAAGCAATATTGCTTATAATGCATTCTCTACATTATTCCCACCATGATTTCATAATTGGGCATTGAATAATTGGTTGTGATTTTATATTCTTTTAGAATGTATTTCACCCTGCTGCCTACTAACTGTCAATTAAAATTTCTAAACACAAATTATCACACTTCGTAACTTTCCAAAATTATCAGAAACTTATATTCAACATTGCCCTAAGCTAAAAAGACCTACTTTCAAATGATTCTAACAATCCCATATTCCTAACAATTCAAAAGAGTAAAATGTTATGCCCCAAAATTTGCCTAGGTCACTTATTTTTGTTGTTATACAGGGAAAGTCTTGGGGTGCCAATTAAAGCATGGTTTGCTATAAATTGATGTCACATATTGTCATTAAGCTTCAGAAAAGTAAAGCCCTTGTAGACTACACAGCTTCTGTTTAAATATTTACAATAAATTTTGCTATAGGCACTAGGATATGAATTTAAAAATAAAACTGTAGTAGATTAACAATCCATTAAGAAATAATGGAAAATGAAGATTTTTCCCTTGCTTTCTCTTTGTTGATAAGTTTCTCTTCCACATAGGCCACATGAAAGCACTGAGATTCCTGCTTCCCACACCAAAGAGTGCTTGTTATTCTGTTCTTGAAGCTGCCACAGTAACCAGTGACCTGTTCGAGAACCTGCTTTGACAAGCTCCACAGGTGTCCTGTCTTAATATTACTCTAGAGTGCTTTTAATAGATAAGCATACTCTATCTGCTTTGGCAGAGAAAAATAGGACAGGCAATCAGACAACCATCTTCTCTAACCTGAGGGGAATACTTAACATAAGTCAAGGGGAAAGAAAAAACACTTCTTCCACAGTGCCCTGAGATGCCACTGGAGGGCTGCCCTTTACTTCATATTTATTTATCATCCATATAGGCAGCAACCAGTGCATTAAATAAACTAGACAGAGAAAATAATGATTTACAGAGGCTTTCACAAACACCATGACCAGAGGCATTTGTAAATGTTATGAAAAGAAAGTCAATAATGGATCTTACTTTAAGGGCTGAGCCTTTAAAATATTAGATTTTTTTATAGAGCTATATTTGATTTCTGATAGGTAAAATTTTTGGTTAATTAAGTGTTGCTAAAACAACTAATAGAAATTTTATTTTATAATTAATCTCAGGGTTTTTTCTTTGCAGTTGTCAAAAATCAATACTGATGAGCACAATGAGGAAAAGTTCCATCATACATAATATACATAAATTCAAATATATTTTTAAGTTAAATCCATTGCTACTTTTTTTCATAGAGAAGAAATGTTTATTAGTTCTTGGCTATTGCCTGACAAATGCGGCCATGATCATATGGAAAAACATGACAAGATGACATGGAGAGAATTTCCGAAGTGTAAAAGATAGAGTGCACTTCATCATGTTCCTATCCACAGAGGACTGCAAGCTTGTGCAAAATATTTTCCTCCATCAAAACTTATCTTGTGGTAAAATCAAGGATGAGTTGCCCACGGGGACAAAGTATAGGAAAAATGTCTGCATATTTATCCATGGAATGGGCCTGATGATCTGCACTTGGTGGAGTGATTCCCTTTCTGGATATTTGTAGTGCTGTATATACTCTGTCTCCAAACCACTGTTGAGACAGGCTTTGATAAAGACAGAGAAAATATCCATCCAGGGTCAATGGATATGTATGTTTCAAGAGTGTTTCCCCCTCTCCATGGAAACAGAACAACTCCATCAATTATATAAAGACCTGGACGTGTAGGGAACTGAACGTAATGCCAAAAATTCTTCCTAGTGCACAGAGAAGACCATCAAAATCTATCCTTTCACTATCGATGTGATGTCCAGAAAAACTGTACAGCTGGCAACCATTAAGCTGCAAGATAATGGTTCCAAATGCTACCCCATAAAAAGCAGAATTTAGACTCTGTAACAGAATGTAAGATGATGAGAAAAAAGGTGACTTTATTTCTAGACTTGAAGAACGAGTATTTCTTAATGACTTAGTTAGAAAAAAACTCAGATTCTTAAAAATTTGCATCCGAAATCAATTTATAATCCAGATAAAGCTTAACCACTGTTTTAGGCTAATCAAAACAAGGAAGAGAAAGGATTGCTAGTTTCAAAACCCCAAATGCTGTGACCTAGAAACTCACCAAAATCTTCAGCCCTTAGACTATCTCGGTGCCTTTCTATATACTGTGAACGTTGTTGAAGTGCTCAGAAAATGATTATTCTGCACCCTACTTTCAACTGCTGGGCTCAGAAAGGAACCAACTCTTGTGGAAGTGATGGACTGGAGTCTCTGTAATAAAAGGGGTGTATATAATTTGGGATTAGTATTGTCTAGGGAAAAAAACATTCCAGCATGATGGATTAAGCAAATGCCTTATTCACACATGCTATCAAGTCACTGCCTTATGGAAGGAAATCAAAGAGGCTCATAACACTCACCTCTTCCAGGTTTAATGAGGCAAGGAAAAAACTCCGTATGTCCTATTTAGGGGTCATTTCCATTATAAAACTATCATTAAATATCTAGTTCAAGGATAAATTTGGGAAATGGCTATTTAGTTAACACAGATGGGCACCTAGCTGAATCTTTGATTAGAAACACTTAAGATGCCACCCTATTATCTTTCTTTTTCACCCTATTATCTTTTTTGTATCAAAATTATTTTTATTTTTTATCATATCTCTTTATCTTTCTCTTGATTTTTTCTTCATTCAAGGTAAGTTTTGACTATATATCTCAGTATAAAATAGATTTCACCTCTACTTTTCTTCCAGTTTTGGAATAACACAGCATTGTTCCAGAGAGTTTGCAAAAGTCTTGTCCCCAAAGTTCTTTGCAGGGAGAAGATGTCAGCTTATTTCAAAGGATCTGAACCAAAAAAAGAAAAAAAAAATGACTATAAAATGTATGTAGTTCATGTATGGTTTAAAAGGAAAATACTTTGCCTCTGTTTGACAAGATACAACTAAACATCATTGCATTTTTCACCCAGTTTATTTATGTAGACACTCTCAAGAGAAAACCACGTGTCTACTGGAGCAGTAAGTAGTTTTTAACTTTCTTTTCAGTCAGAGACCCCTTTGTAATCCAGTGAAATCTAACGGGCCTATGCAAAATGTTACATATATTTGCAGAAAACTTAAGCAATGCATGGGCTCCAGTTGAGAGTTCCCAAACACAAAGGGAAAACATTCCATCAAATCTCTCTTTTAGATTACAGAACAAAAGGAAAAAGACTAATGGGATATAGGCAGGTCCTTTACTGTAATAACAAAAAAAGCATTGATTTGTTTTGTTAGAAATAAGGACTAGAATTCCAGAGTGTGATTTAATCACACAAAGAAAAGCCAGTTTGGTCAGGAATGCCTTAACTCCAGAATGTCTTTCATATTTTAAATATAAAGTTCAGATTGCTTGCCAATTTTAAAGTTGTCTTCAGCAGAAATGATAAAAATTGCTACTCAGTAAATGATTCATATTTCCCATTATGTATTTTCACTTTGAATCCATATAAACAGGCTAAGCCAAAAAAATATGTACTTAGATGATATGTGACATAATGGAAATATCATGGGTTTTGAAAAAGGTTCTAATCCCAGCTCTGCTACTTATTAACAAAGTAACCGTGAGCATATCTGAAGCCTGATTTCCTCTTCTATAAAATATGAGATAATAAAATCTACCTTGAGAGAGGTCAGGAGTAATTAGAGATAGCTATATAAAACATCCAATCCTGGTCCTGAGGATTGTAATTAATTTTTCATAATTCAAACAATTATGGTAAGATTTATATTAACTTAGCATCACAAGCACAGAGTCAACTACACATCTACCCTGATTCACTAGACCAAACGGAGATTGTTAACTGTCCAAATCACACGTTCTCCTTAGAATTCATTGGACAAAATGCCATTCCTGATTTTCTTTTTCTAATAGAAAATCTTTAAGATAATCAAAGAACCATAGTCAAATCTGATAAAGTAGCAAATGAACCTCGTTATTTCTGCTACCAAAAATTTGTCCTTAGAGTGCCTCAGTATTATAGCCATACTAGTATAACAGCCATGTATCACTTTAGCCAGACATGACTCTTCCAGTTTCGTAAATTCTCTGAAAAATCACCACAACCCTTCTCACCCGCCCAGCCCTCCCTCAAATAAATTCCACGGTTTCTCGTTTTTACAGGGAAAGGAGCTTGGGTGAAAACTTGTCCTTGATTCGACAATACATATTCCTGTAAAACATTCTTTTTCTATTGTTATTTTTCCCCTTTCACATCTGTTGGGATGTTGCTAACGCAGAAAGTAATAGGCAATGTGTCTTTGCATGCCTTGTGAGATTTCTTTTTAGCTTAGTTTCTTCAGGCTCCTACTACACATATGTTTTCAGAACTAAAAAATTTTAGGTCAGTTTGCGGTCAGAATAGTGTATATCTTGTCTGAAATCAAATTCTACCATATGATGAGAATCTTCTACAGTAAGATAATTAAAGAATAACAGACCACATTGGAAAAATCTATTTTCCCCCTTCCTGTTACTCTCATTTTAAGTAATAAGACTGGCCTAATTGAACAATTTCCTTGTGTTTCATAAATGGAGTTGGAGGCTAAGAAAGAGTAAATTGGTTTTTTTTAACTCCAAATATGGTTGATTCATCTTGCTGATTTTATTGCATAAGTTTAAATTTCATCTTATGAGAAAAAAATAAGTTAAATTATCATTATTGCTTTCACAGAATTTTATTTAAGTACTAGAATTATGCTAGGTCAGAAATAATTTAATATTACTTCTTCAGAATCAGTTTTTTCCCTCAAAAGTAAGTTCGATTTTGTTTTTAATTTTAATCTACCTACACAATTTATATTTCTGGAATTCTTAGAGGAAACCTCTTAGGAAAGAAATCAGGCCCACCAATTTCTTAATAAAAATAAATAAATCATTAACTTTCTTGATCATGTTAGAGCAAGGTACTGTCATACCTGTTTAGAATGCGTAGTTAGTGATTGAGAAGGTGTTGGTCTGTATCACCAGTCAAACAACAACTTCACAAATGCAGCAAAAAGAAGTTTCATATGTAAGACTGTAGAGTGGGTTTTAAGTCAAAACTTGGATCGAGTTTTACAAAAGTCTACTCTATAAATTCAACCACAGTATCTACAGTTTTATCATTTCCGAATGTTGGTATTTAGATACCGAATTTTTGAAGATATATAGATGTATAATATTCTTTTGCTATGAGTGCAATTTTCTTTTCATTTCCCAACTATTTATGACAGCTATATTAGTGCCTATTTATTTCCTAGGATTATAATCTTGCTGTATATTTATTATTATGCTGCCTAATGACACAACTGTCCAAGTACACATCTGTTCTTCTACTCTTCTTTTACATTGAAATGCTTAGAAACACACAATTCACTTTCAGAATTGAGCAGGCTTAAGCAGAGTTTGTGACTCCCCAAAAAATCCTTCTTTAAAACAAATAAGTGGCATTAGTTTGGCAATTGTGAACCTAGAATCAATTTGTGAGTATATAAGGAACTCTACTCTAGGAATTGACGAGAATATATCTAGTCAGTTTATCTTTAGAGATTATCTCTTGGTGAGATTAGCTCTATTTTAACATTTGTTACTCTTAATAATCCAATGTGTTATAAGAATATATAAAAAGTAAAATTCACGTATTGTTCACATTCTCATGTTAAATGTTAACAAAAATTGAGTATTGCTTCAGACTAAACAGATTAGAAATGACCAAAATAGAGCCCTTCAGCTTAATTTTTGAAACAGATAAACTGAGAGAAATTTAGATCTTAAATAGAATCAAACTGTCATTGGCTTTTATACTGTTTGTTAACACTCCTAATATAACCTGAAAGTATAACTGATTTCATATTGAACTTAGTTTTCCAATCACAATGTATCCAATTAACGGTTCCCACCAGTTTTTAAAGTGGCAGATCATGTGCTAGGTAACAACTATTTCCTGGAGCGACTGGATGGTATCAGGCTTCATCTTCCAGCACTGATGAACCATCCTGAATGTTGCCCCAGGCCAAGTCTTCTAGCGTCTGCCAAAATTCGCATTATTTTTTGACATAAACTTCAACCACTTCACAGAAGAGCTACAGGTTGGAAGCAGAGCCCCAGAAGAGAGGGGATAATCTGTAAAGTACTGGAAAAGGTGGTGCTTTTATTTGAATTCTCTCTCCCATCCCAGGTTTGATATTAAGTGCATTTAATCCAGTTACTCTTCCCATCATAACGTCCTGAAACCACAGCCCATTAATTTAAGGTTAACTGAGGACACCTTCATTTTATAGGACTAGATTCTTTTTAACATACGAGAGATCAATGCATTTGTGCTTCTCCTTCTATTAACAGACGATCTGTTTAAGTAATTGAAAGACAATGTATATATACGCTCTTGTCACCCTTAAACTCAGTTGTTCCTTTCCAGAACCAGGATTTCTGAACTATTTCTTAATAAATGAAAAAGCTTCCCAAAGTTTAACTGTTTATCCTTGTATTCAAATAAGCTCTCTTTCTTGATATGGGATCACAGTTTGTTCCCCAGTATGTGTTTCTTGCCTTTGTTTCCTGGTTAAAATCAGGTGTTGCAATCACAAAAGCAGAAGGTCAGATTCCAAAACAAGGTCAAGCAACAAACAATGCATTTTATTAGCGCTATATGAGATTTCTAAGACCCATTCAATATGGACAAGGAAAGTTGAGATTGTTTCTGTAAAGATAAATACTCTGTTCTGAATTTGCTAACAAATCAAAGCCCCACATACATTTATTTATGGAAGGAAGAGGGGGAAAAATTTTTTGTGAGAGCTATAATCCCTAGGAATAAAGATGTCACCTGAAATGCTATTGATAGTGGGAAAATAAAATGTAAATATACTTCCTAACCGTGTTTTCCCTTAACTGTGGTAGAAATTCATTCAAACTCTTTTTATCATAGTAATAAACAAAAGACATGGGATATCTCTGTTTAAACCACCTTGACTTAACACAATTTGTAATGGCCATCATTAGGAATTTATGTGGAACCCTGTTTTATGTCAACCACACTAAGATAATGTAGCTTGTGGTGTTACATCCATGCTCTTTGAAATGTGTGTGTAAACAGACACTTTTTCCATGTATCTGTTTTGTCATTTATTCTGCTGTGTAAACACTGTTATGAAATTTAGTCTAATCTTTTTTGGTTAGTTCAAACATTTTCACTATGTTCAGATAAATGTAACCAAAGCCAGATGTTGGTATCTGTACTAAGAGAGCTCAGTTAATGTAAACACAATTCTACTTCCTTCATTTCTCTTTTCAGTCCAGATGTTGCCGTTGTTCACAATACTTTTCCCTTTGCCTCATCACAGACCTCCCAGAAATTGAGAGCCTTCCTTCCAATCAATTTGTGTGTGTGTGTCTACCTTTAAATTCCTATTATGTCTCACAACTTCCATAATAATGTCACAAATGGCCCCATTCAATCTTGGCAGAAATCCCAAGCAATACATCCCCTTATTATCAACTGTCTTCTTTACGGATTCTCAATTCAGTAGACAATTCTTCAGGCTTCATTTGCTGTGCAGAATTCTACCCACCTTTTCACTTGTGAAAAGAAACATGCTTTTAATGGATTCTGCTGACTCTTCATTCATTTTCAAGACTTCATTGGAGATGGCCTTGTTTATACAGTAGCCTCCCTGAGAACTGTCTCCTTCATTCTTTATCTGCCATTACCATATCGTTCTGGTCTTTCAATCACCACATCTCTGCATCTCCATCTTCTCTAACATGCATTTTTCCATCTTCAATCATTGAAGTTGTTTTCATACTTCAAATGAAAATATGTATGCCTTTGTCAACACTATACATTTTCGCCTTCTTTGTTTTTTTGGTTGTTTGATGCCCTTGATGATTACTTTTTCATGGCCTAATTTAACTCTGACTACCAGTTTCTAAGAAGGTAGCATATATTGACCAGATAATTTCTAGTATGTTATCTTTTAGGACTACTCACCTCATACATAGCTTGTTTCTCAAGGCCCTATTTCCCAGAGGTATTTATTTGTATAAACAATCTTTCTTTATCATTGTGAAACCAGACAGTGTCTTTCTCTTCCAGGTGGCTCTAGGAAAGACTGATAGGCATGACTGTCTTGATGAAATGTCAGCCCACAGATGATTTTGATTCGCTTAGATCCTTCCTTGTGGTTAATTTCTTTTAAATTTCCACAGTTTTCTTCACTATTTAACTGGTCTTGAATGTACAGAAATAGACATAGAAATTGAATACAAATTATTGTTGATTCCCTATGAGTAAGCCAATATAATATTTTCATGTTTACTTCTGAATAATGTATTTTAGCAAAATATACAGAGATTTAGTGGGCTTAAATTCAGACTCTATTAATCATAAAAAAAACGAGAGAAAATACCATGATTAACTATGTTAAAATAATTTTCCCTTCCAGGAAAAGGGGAAGTAGGAAATTATGACACTTAGAGAATATAGCATTGGCTGTTATTTTAAAATTCAGTCACTATCTTAATGTTTTCCCAGAATAGACTTAAATAGCCATGTTACATAATTATACTGTTCCACCTTCTAAATACAGTACCAACTTTGACATTTCTGAATATATTTAAATCTTGAACCATTTTAATTCATATTTAGCGATTTTGCATATTGCATTTTTAATTGGAAAGAAAGTTAGAGATTATCTAGTTCAATTCCTTGATTTTACAATTGTCTAAACTAGGAACTGGAGATACTAAATTTAAGTGACTTAAATCAGGTCACATATTTACTTAAAAGCAGTACGAGGGCAGAGAGACAGTTTTCTAACCCTCTCAGAAAAGCTTTTTCTGGAACACTATCCCCAGATTCAGTATCCATCTTGGTCTTGTGCTTTGCTTGCTTCAGCTCCCTCTGCCCATTCAACACCCCATTTAGGTGCACAACATTCCCTGAACAGTATAGACGGCTTTTGTTTTTCTATTCCCTTCACTTGGAGTGCTCCCTCTGCTCAAGTATCCCCACAGGCTGCTCTTCTTTTGATATCTGCCATGTCTCTACACAGCCTTCAAGTTTCACTCAGTTCTTATCATCTGTGAAACTTTCTCTAAATCCCTAAGATGACATAGAAATGTGTTCTGCCATCTGTGCATCCATCAAACAAATTATCATTTTATGTTTTTCCCAAATCTATTCTACCTCTAGATCCATGTTATTCAATGTAGTAGCCACTAGCTACTCGTGTCTGCTGAGCATTTGAAATGTGACTGGTACAAATTGAGGTGTGCTGTGAACACACATTGAATTTCAAAGATTTAGTAAAAAAAAAGTAAAGTACATCATTATCACGTTGTAATGACAATACTTGGTACATTGGCTTAAATGAAATATATTCTTAAAATTAATTTTACTTATTTCTTTTTATTTTTTTTTTACATGTAGCTACTAGAAAATTTAAAATGACATGCGTGCCTTGCCTTATTTTTCTATTGGACAGTACTGCTGTAGACCATAAATTTATTAATGGTCCCTGGAAATGACCAAGGCTTTTTGTTTTTGTATACCCATCACCTGAAGCTTTAGCAATGAGCTGATGGATCACTATCTGTTTGTTGATGTTGATTGATACAGTTTCAGATGTTGCTTGCATTGTAGTCGCAAAAATAAGACATGAAAAATAAGCTTGGAACCCAGGTCTTCTGATTCATCCTACAATGCTTTATCACCACAAACCAATTTATTATTGTATGTGGCCCCTTGTTTTTCTATTATATGTATATATAAAAAATGAAATTAATTGTTTTTGTTAAAATGATTGGCTACCTCAAAACAAACCAGTCTTGCAGCTCAAAATGGTTTCCATTTCATGTATAGCTCAACTGAAGTCTACATTATTAAGTATGCTAGGAATATTTTTCCCTTAGCATGTCCCAAGACACAGAAATAAAAATATAAACTAATTATAGCTTCTTTGGCTTTCTTCCTGACTCAGTATAAAGATGATGAGGATGTATTACCTGGCTTCTTAACACTTCTTCTAGGAGTGCTCCATTATATGCTGAGACAAAGGATAGTCCCCATATCCTCCCTCATTCCCCCCACCCATTGGTTCCTGTATTATTAACATCCTGCACTAGTGTGAGATTTTTGTTACACTTGATGAGACAATATTAATGCATTATTATTAACTAAAGTTCATGGTTACATTAGGGTTCACTTTTTGTGTTGTGCATTCTATGGGTTTTAACAAATGTGTAATTACATGCATCATACAGGGTAGTTTCAGAGCCCTAAAAATCCCCTATGCTCCACCTATTTATTCCTGCCTTCCTCCCTGCTAAGCCCCTGGCAACCACTGATCTTTTTACCTTCTCCATAATTTTGCCTTTTTCAGAATGATATAGTTGAAATCATATCATATGTAGCTTTTTCAGATTAGCTTCTTTCCCTTAGTAATATGCATTTAAATTTCTTCCACGTCTGTTGGTGGCTTGATAGCTCATTTCATTTTATTAATGAGTAATATTCCATTGTATAATGACTCCTAGTTTATGTTTATCCATTTACTGAAAGACATCTTGGCTGCTTCCAAGTTTAGGCAATTATGAATAAAGCTGCTACAAATATTCACCTGAAGGTTTTGTGTGAATTTAAGTTTTCAACTAATTTGGGTGAATACTAAGGAGCAAGATTGCTGGATCATTTGCTAAGAGTATGTTTAGTTTTGTAAGAAGTTGCCAAATTATTTTCCAAAGTGACAGTACCATTTTGCACTCCCACCAGCAATGAATGAGAGTCCCTATTACTCTACCTCTCTGTCAGCATTTGATGTTGTCAGTATTCTAGATTTTAGCCACTCTAGTAGATGTGAAATGATATCTCACTGCTGTTTTAATTTGCAATTCCCTAATGATATGTGATGTTATGTATCTTTTTATAAACATATTTGCCATCTCTATGTCTTCTTTGGTGAGGTGTCTGGTCCGGTCTTTTGCCCATTTTATAATTGAATTTTTTTCTTATTGTTGTGTTTCAAGAGTTTTACATATATTTTAGATACTGATTCTTTAACAGTTATGTGTTTTGCAAATATTTTCTCCTAGTCTGTGGCGTGCCATTTCATTCTCTGAACATCGTCTTTCGCAGAGCAGAAGTTTCTAATTTTAATGATGTCTACTTTATCAATTTTTCTTCCATAGATTGTGCTTTTGGTGGTGTGTCTAAAAATCGTCACCCAACCTCAGTTCACCTAGATTTTCTCCTACGTTTCCTTCTAGGACTTTTATAGTTTCGCATTTTCCACTTAGATTTATGCTCTGTTTTGAGTTAATTTTTATGAAAAGTATAAAATCTATGTTAGATTCTTTGTGTGTGTGTGTGTGTGTGTGTAGATGTCCAATTATTTTAGCACCATTTGTCAAAAAACTATCTTTTCTCCATTGTTTGCCTTTGGTTCTTTTTCAAAGATCAGTTGACTATATTTGTATGCATCTATTTATGGGCTCTCTATTCTGTTCTATTGATCAATTTGTCTGTTCTTTTGCAATACCACACTGTATTGATTACTGTAGCTTTATAATATGTTTTGAATTTGGGTAGTGTCAGTCCTCCAAATTTGTTGTTCTCCTTTAGTATTCTGTTGGCTATTCTGGATCTTTTGCCTTTCCATGTAAAACTTTATAATGTTTGGTGATTTCCACAAAATCTGGCTGGAGTTAGATATTTGTCTTCCTTAAGGTCCATTAGGCTATGGTGAAATAGATTCTCTTGAATGCAAGCATTGTGAAAACGAAAGGAATAATCTCAGCTTATTTCACAACAGCTACTTTCTCCCTCCTCTGCCAGAAGAATGAGGACATTTTTCTCTGATCTTCATTGTGAAAACCTGGCAGGGTTCCTGGAGGTGAAACTCGCAAAAGTGTGATAGTTGCCGTAAGACTAAGATCCTATGGAGTTTTTAACTCTCATTCTTATCTACGCTGAGCCTCCATTAATTCATCAATTATAGTTAGGTTACCCCAGTAATGGTTCTTAGGGGAATTTTTGCTCATGAGCTTCAGTTCCAGCAAGTTCTGTTTCTCTGTATCTTTTTGTCTGTCTTTCCAATTTGAGGGACAGTGGTTTGCTATGATCTCAATTTTTGGATAGATCTAAGAAGAGCTGTTGATTTTCAGTTTGTTCAGCTTATTTCTTGTGTATGATTAGAAGTAGTAACTTCCAAGCTCCTTACGTATTGGATCTGAAACTAGAAATCTCCACATATATTTTTAAGTCACTCGACTTTTTACTGTTTTCTTTTCTCCTATATACATGGAAACATAAGTATAATAATAACAAAGTATGATAACCTTTTATAGACAAGATTAGAGGAAGTTGATGACAGAGGGTAGAACATATTTGAATACCACATATTTAGGTTTTTTCTATCTCAGGGGAGATAACAAGAGCAATGGTGCCCACTGAATGTTTTGGGCTTTAGAATATTATGATTTGAGTCATAAGAAATATCAAGAATACTTTAGTTTGATGTCATGAAAGCCAAAGGAAGGAGAGTTCTTAAAATGTCAAATACCATTGATATGTGTTCACTTTTGATCAGCTTCAGTAGACTCTGCAGCCAAAAGCTCATTGAAAGGGCTTAAGGAATGAATAAGTATTATGAAATGGACATAGTGTGATGTACTTCTGCAAGATATTTTAAATTCTGAAAAGATGGCAGCCTAAAAAGTGTATTTGTGATCCTTTCTCCCTATAAGCATCCTGCTTGAGTGTTCAACAACCAAAACAAGGCTATTGGTGGAGCCTTAGGAGAGAGACTCCCATATGTCTGAGGTTATGAAATCTCCAGATGAGAGATTTGGTTCAGGATCTCATTGCTTCCTTGGGGAGGAAAACTGAGGCCCAAGGGCCATGGAGACCAGAGCAAAGACTGCAGATTTAAAGACTTCTTGAGGCTAAACAACTGGCAAGTACAAGTATGTTCTCTCATGATATGGAGTAGAACTGAAACTTTCCTTCCTGCACAGGCACCCCAATTTTGCAAGTACCAGAAGTCTGGTTGGGGCTTAGGTGTAGTCAGAATTGTTCCCATTTTGTGGTATTATGCAGGTACTACCTCTCTCTCACCAGCACTTGGAGGGGGTTGAGAACAGGGAGACCTCCTGCAGATAACTCCAGAGATGGGTCACAGACTGTTCATATATTCTGTCTAGACCCACTGGAATAAAAAAGAGCAAATATTCTTCAGCTTTCTAGTGATGACTATGGGAGAAACTCCTACCACTTGACCAACATGGGAGCTGCTAATCCACCCCAACTAGTCAAAGGAATAGAAGAAAGAGAGCTCAGTAAGTTAAGAGAGACTAAACAGAATAATTAGAACATATTGCTCCTATTGAGTAGAAATAATGGAAGAGGGAGAAGAAAACATTAAAAACCAAGGATAAAAGTAACTCAATGTCATGCAATTAGAGCTCAAAATAAACTTTCTGGAAATAAAGATCAGGATTTCTAAAGTGTAAAAATTTAGTAGAATTGAAAAATACAATGGTACTATGGAGAATTAATTTTGAAACATAAAAAATATGTAAACATAACATAACAAGAGAAAAGAAACGTGGAAGAAACATATTGATGAATATATAAATAATATCCAACTACCATGCAAATTATAGACCATTTCAGAAAGAAGAAAATAAACGGAGGAAAATTAAGAATCAAAAAAATAGTAGAAGAAAACGTCCCTTAAAGGCTTGAGTACTCAGATTCCAAGATATCATTAGGATCCTAGAGCAATTAATGGAAAATAAAATTACCTTGTCATAGCATAGGAAAATGCCTTAAATTAAGGGTAAATCTTACAAGCTTCCAGACAAATAAAACAAATTGCTTGAAAAGGAAAAAGTATCAGACCTTGTCTAAGGAAAATCCAAGGAAGAATATTGTAACCTTATGAAAATTAGAAATAAATAAATAAAAGGTCTCAAGATAGGTAAAGAAAAAGTGTTGTAAAAGAGTATTAGACCACAAATTATTTATATAGATGGATGTCGATCATGTGACTTGAAGTTATAATACCCATATCAAGAAAGATTCCTTAAATTTGGAGAGCTATACTGTAATGGGCAACCTAGTAATTGGCAGAGGACGTAGGGTGGGGTTCTGTGAGAATGTGTGGTGGAGGACAGAGAGAGGATAAAAACACCCTAAAAAATCTGTCTCTGCAGAGGAGACCGATTCTGATTTTTGGTGGCAGCACACATTTCATTTAATTTTGATTATTTAATAGAAATATATGCCATTGACTATAACTATTAAATATCAAAAGAACAATATGAGAGATCTGAGTACCTAGAATCAAAGAAACAGCAATTCTCTCATTCACTTTCAAAAAGACATCTTCTACTTGGTCACAAACAAAACCTTAAATTAAGAGTTTTCAAACACTAGAAATTTTACACTCACATTCAAGTACCATAATCCAATAAATCTAAAAAACAACTTTAATATGTCCATCATAAAAATCTTTCATACTCTCAAACTTGCTACTGTTTTAAGCTAATCTCTCATCTTTTTTCCCTCCTTCAAACACCAAACTTTTAAACATTTTATTTATAATATTTGGATATTTCTATTACTGTTGTACTTAGATTTTTTTAAATCAGGAGTAGCCACTAAATTTTATCAAATATGTTTCTTTGTATTTATTGATTTAATTTTATCATTTCTTTGATTTGTTGATTAGATTTCTTCCTAGTTCCTTTAATCCTCCTGTAAATTTGGAAGTTCTATTATACGTATCTGTGTATAACTCAAAGTAAGAAAAGAAAAGAAAGCAAACAAGAAGATCTTGAAGTTTAAAGTAATGCTAGATCTAGAAATCTCCTGGAAGATAATTTGCATCTTAAAGAATGGATGAAGTTAAGCCGTCAGTCCCTAACAGCTTCTTACAAAACTTACTGCACAATGTACTGAAGAATGGTTTCATTTCAGCTGAACTCACCAGGACATCTGTCCTATTTTGGTCTTCAAGGTTCAGATAACTCACTGGTTTGCTCCTTGGACACTGTTTGCCTCACTTACACGTTTCCTGACATGACCATCTGGTTCCTGGTTCTTTCTCATGCTGACAGTCTGTTCTTCCCACTCCAGTTTCCTCCCAGCTTCTTATTCCTTGCACCAAGATGCTGCCTCAGAACTGATTTTACTCGTTTTTCCTGAGGTTTTCCAGCACCCAATTTCTTTCTGCTGTTTTTTTGTCCAAAATTTCCTTACCGACACAGAGGGCAGTAGAAGGGTTCTTCATTAGATAATCTTGTTCTCAGTAATTGAGTACAAGTTTATCATGAGGAACAATGGTGTCATCATGCAATTTATGGTTTGAGGGAAGTAGAAATAGTTGAAGGACCACAGTGGAATTTACTCAT
Source organism: Equus quagga (assembly GCF_021613505.1). Lineage (NCBI taxonomy): Eukaryota > Metazoa > Chordata > Mammalia > Perissodactyla > Equidae > Equus > Equus quagga. Next base: position 19,498,233 of record NC_060272.1, on the reverse strand, counting down.
AGAATCAAAAAGGGATACATGATATTATTGTTGAGTCAATTGATATCACAGTGAAAATGTAGAGGATCAATTGAAACCCAATATTGTGCTTGTCTTCAAAACCTGATATGCAAAGCATTTGCCTTATTATATTGGAATTTGATCTTTTTTTTCCCACTTGTATTTGAGGGGATTGAGTTTTTCGGTGGTAAGTGCATGATCTTTGTTTTCAAATATTTTGTCTTTCATTCATTGGTACCAATAGACAGGAAGTTGAAACTTCTATCGTTACTCAAAATCATTCATCCATGACTTGTGAATGCTGTCCTTGTTAAATTGCTTGGGTTAGACACTCTCTGAGCTGTAACTTTCATCTTGTTCAGTTGAATTGATTAAAACAAGTTGTATGAAAATTAAAAGCAAGCCATATTTACATAATGAAAAGAGAATGTGACAGAAGCTGACAACCTTTAGAATTTTAAATGTAAGGATTATTTTACTGTTACAATCAAAGTTCATATTTCTCTGAGGACTGAATTCTTTCAGCACAATAGGTACTCTCCATGTGGTTGCAAAGGAAGAGGATCGTGTTTTATTTTTTCTTTAAACAGCAAAACATGTATTTTTTTCCTTATCTCTTTTTTATCATTATGGACAATGTTTTTCTTAACAATCAAATTAATGCAACAACATGATGTTTAGTTAAGCTTCAGCAGACCATTAGTTCTATTTAAAATATGTCTTTTTGTTTAACTTTGGTGCGAGAATTTGGGAAAGAATTGAATACATTGGCAAATCGCTTCACTAAACATTAACTACTAAAATCTGAAAGTTTTACGTGTCTGAGCTGCTCTCTAACTATCAGAGAATGGCTGAGACAGCAGGGGAAATGTGCTGAAGTAATTGCTTTTCTCTTCTTTATGTTTCCATGTAAATCTCTACTCAGATTTTTCTTTGTAATATGGGCCTGTGGTCAGCATACACCGCTCTGCCACAAACACATCATGTCTTAGGTAGATTGCATGCCTTCTCTGATTCTCAGTCTCTTCACGTAGAAAGGATGGATTTGGGCAAGATCTCTAAGGTACCTTCCCGCTTTGAATTTTTCAGACTGTAAGACTCATTAACTCCTTTCTCATTCCCAGGTTAGCCCTGGCCGATCCACCAGTGAGTGTTTGCACTTCCTCTTACTGCCATCCCTCTGTGAGCTCTCAGATAATATAGATATTGTTAATGTCAGTCTGCATCAGATACAACAAGGATGAGGACACAGCCACCAGGAGATATTGCATGTGATGACACTAAGTTTTGTATAGATAAATACACAATATACTCAATTTTTTAAAAATTCTCTTTGTTAAGAGCAAATGATGAATTATAGGATAAAAATAACAAATAATTAATTCCAAGCTAAACAAGATAAAAAAACATCCTATTTTATTTGTAGAATTATATCTAAAAAACTATCATTTCTAGTTACAAATAATGAAGTCTTTCCTCTGTTCGCACTGACAGTCTATATAAACACTATTGTTTTGGTGTTTACAAAATACAGCATTATTTTCAAATTAGGGAATTTGGTGTCCTCAATGTTTTCTTTTTCTCACTTGGTTGTTTTTCAGTGGAAAACAAATTGCCAAAGAAGCAGCTTTACTTTATGTGCCTCTCTCCCTAGACTCTGCCTCAGAAAAATATCCAATACACTGTGATTCAAACGCAAACATTTTGGAGTCTTCCTAAAAAACATTAACTTTGTTATTTTTTCTCCATTCTACAAAAAATACAGTTGTAAATGCACATAAACATTTTTAAAAAGTGATCACCACAGCAACGTTTTTAAAAAGATGCTATTTTATTATCAATAATTTATGTTGAATTTAAATACAGAAAGGACAAATACAGGCTTGACAGTGTTTCTTTCTCAGTTTCTGTGCTTTAGAATCAACAAATCGGCTCTTTTATCAAATTCTCTTTTAACTACCTATTGTTGACAAATGCATAGAAACATATTTGCTTAAAAATCAAACAAAGTACACACATATTGTAGCATTTGTAGTCTCTACAAAGTCTCAAAAAGCTTTGATTTTGCTGTTGTTTGAATAGTACAGGATATCTTAAAATACAGCCTGCTTGTTAAAATAAATTTCTGTTTATTTCATAGACTGCTTTGCTTTTACCAGCATGTCATCTCCATTTCTTCAACCAAATAATGCGTAGTTGACTATATTTTCCTCCTGGGCTGTCGCTTTTTCATTGGAGTCATGCCTTGGCCAACATTTTTTTTTTTAAGGAAGACTAGCCTTGAGCTGACATCTGCCACCAATCTTCCTCTTTTTTTTTGCTGAGGAAGACTGGCCCTGAGTTAACATCTGTGCCCATCTTCCTCTACTTTGTATGAGGGACTCCTGCCACAGTATGGCTTGACAAGCAATTTGTAGGTCCACACCTGGGATCCGAACTGGTGAACATGTGAACTTAACTGCTGTGCCACTGGGCTGATCTCCTTAGCCAACATTTTAACCCACTAGCCTGTGCTAAGGAATGAGCGTAGACTATTGCATCCAATGGACTTGATTTCATTATTGATTCTGCTTATTGGTAGTGTGAACTTGATAAGTTGCATTAAATTTTTTGGTATCCATTTATTCTTCTTCAAAATTTATTATCTGCTTCAGAGTTTGTGAGAACTCCATTGAATGAGAAAATACTTGCAATACTTTTAAACTACAAAGCACTACACAGAATCAGTTCCTTCAGTGACAAAAGTGAAAGAGGAGTGTTACCCATGTCCTGGTTTTCTAAACAAGCCAAAGCCCATGTCTGGAACTAGATCCAGGCCTGGGTTAAGATCCAATTCCTGATACACATTCCTTGAATCAACACAAACTATGGAGCTTCTCTATATATCAGGGTCTTTATCTATACAACAGGGATTAAAATAGTGCCTTTATCATGGGGTTATTGTAAAGGTTAAACAAGAAAATGTGAGTAAAGCACCTTTCTCAGGGCTTGGCATTAGGAGGTGCCCCTGAGTGGTAGCACGACGTAAAGAAGAATGTTGTGTGTAATGATGTGGCCTCCACTGTATGTAGCTGTGTGATAACTCCCATTATGTAAGTATGCTGAAACACACAAGAGCACAAGAAAATGCTACTCACTCAGTCTTCCCCAACTCAGAGAAATATGCCTCTTTCACCCAATTGCTCAAACAAACAAACCAACAAATCTAGGTGTATTATTATAGATTGGTCCTGAGCTAACTTCTGTTGCCAACCTTCCTCTTTTTGCTTGAGGAAGATTGTCACCGAGCTAACATCTGTGCCAATCTTTCTCTATTTTGTTTGCGGGACACCCTCACAGCATGGCTTGACAAGCTGAGAGTAGGTCCAGGCTCAGGATCCTCACCTGCAAACCCCAGATGGCTGAAGTGTAGTGTGCAAACTTAACCACTTCGCCACTGGGCTGGCCCTGGAATAATTTTTTTTAACGTACTAATTGCCTCCAAACTAGATGTCCTGCTCGCCCTTTTACTTCCCTTCCTCACCCACATGCATTCTCCTCAGAGCAACCAGGGTTACCTGTATAAAACATAAATAAGGTAGTCCTTCTCATACCTGCGCCACAATGGAAGCAGAATGAAACTAAACTCCCCTGCTGTAGTCTAGGCTTCTATCCTATCCTAGCTCCTTCCTCCATCTCCACGGTCAGCCTATCCCACCATCCCCCTTCTTCATTAGGTCTTTGCAATATTATTCCACTTGAGGGCTATTGAACTTGACCTTCCCTTTGCCCTGATCATTTTCCCCTCATCTTCTCACACCTCCTTTTGTCTAAGTAGCTCATTCTCATACTTTGCAAGTCCACGCTAGTGTCACTTTCTCAAACAAGCTGTTCTTGAGCTCCCCAAAAAAAGCAGCTCTCAATGTGCTGCCCAAATACTCCCATAGGATCCTGATTAGATCCTCCACTGTATGTAATCTCAACCTAACAGATGGTTTTATTTATCCCTATATGTGTTTTCTATATGTTGTTGCCATGCCTCCCTTACCCCCAGAATATAACTTACATGAGGACAGCATCCTTACCTGTCTTGCCGAGTACTGTAACTACAGCCCGTAAACAACTGCCTAATATGTAATACATGCTCATTAAATACATATTTAATGATTAACGGACTGAAGTAATGAATAAATGAAAAATTTAAATGATTAAATTCACATGTACATAGGCTATATTTTTCTGTAAATAGTCAATCACTTCTTGCTAAGCTACTGGATTTGAGCTAGGCCTAACATTTTAAGTAGTTATTCAAAGGCCACCTCTGTGAAGATTTCACCGACTGGAGACAAAATTAGTCACTTCCTCCTTTACTTCCAAAGCAATAGTATAGAATTCTTCAAATTATATAATATCCATCATCGTGTACCTACATCCTAGAGTCTCTCTATGCAACTAGATTACTTGCAATTTACAGGCAGTGAATATATAGTTTCACTTCTTCATCCCTAGTACCCGGGTCCAGTGAATGTTCAGTAAATATATGCTGAATTACATTTAATTTCTCCCATGATTAATATAAAACTAAAATAGTTCAGAAAAGAATGCAGAAGGAAGACATGACTGTTTGAGCAGCTCGTACTTCTGTGGTATTTGTGAACCAGCTTTACTCTCAGGCCTCCAGGAATTGCACACTAATCCACCAAAAGAAAGATCTGGACCAGAAGATGCATGGAATTTTACTTTATTCCATCTTATCAACTGTGCCTTAAACAGGATACTGGATTCACTATGAAATTAAGAAAACTGGTGATGTAGCAAGTTTGAGCGAAAGTTTAGTTTTCAGTTTGAAGTGTGATGTCAAATAGATGTATTTTTTCCTCTTTGAATTGTGCAGAAAATGTATTTGTTTTTACTTAAAGCTTTGCTTCCAGAGTATTAGTAATACTCAAGACTAAATACCACCTTCTGAATTATGTGGCAAATCTAACTCTAGGATGAAAAATGACATGTTTTCCTAGATGTGTGTTACCTCTAGAATATATTGGTTTAGGGAATAACATTGACCACAACCATACTGAAATATGTTTTGTATCATATATATCAGCATCAGCTCTTTGGCAGAAGTTTTAACCTTTTCCAAAGAGATAAAACAGCTATACATAAATTCTTACAAATTATAAAAATAATTATAAACATCCTTAATAATTACAACTCTAATCATTAAGATCCTTCCCTATTCAGCAGTAAAGACCACTTTTCAAAATATATAAAGGATGACAGCTTTTTATCATTCCATATACTTTTTCTAGATATTGAGATTAGCATGTATTTTTTGCATGCATTCAAAATTTAATTTCTTCACTGACTCTTCATCACTCTCCTGATGAATTATTTCAAAAATCAGAAATCTGAGAAGACACATACATAGGTAGGGATGCTTCTGTTAGGCGAGGATCATGTCGTAGTTAATGTTGAAAATGTGCTGTCTGAGTGTGAAGAGAGAATAATGTTTAGTGAAAAGCAAGCTATTCAAAAATAATAACTTGGAGCTGAAAGGTCTTTTTTTAAAGACCAACTCTTGCAGTGCTCATAATTCAAGGGAGTATTTTCTTTTCATTTTTGCTTATGTTCTTCTGTTTCTCAAAGCGTCACCTTACCCAGCATTTCTCAAAGTATGTTCAGTAGAGAAGTAATCCTGTAGGGTTTTCCGTGGAAAAAGGGTTATGTGGTCCAGTAGGTTTGGGAAGCCATTCATGGCCTATCTACCTCTTGAGAAATTACATTCATAAAGTAAATTAAAGGGTCCCAGAAGTCCAGGAGTGAAGTTCTTCATTTAACCTAGAATTTTAAAGCTTATTTGACCATAGTACTCTTTCACTTATGGTGTCTGTCAAAATCCACAGGAGCAGTTTTCTGTGGTCCTTGCCTTATCATAATAGCCATGAAGATCACATTATGTGAATTACGATTTTGCTGGCCACAATCAATTTTCATAGCATTTATTCTTAATAAATCAATTTCCTGCTGCCACATGAAATGTTAATTCCACAAGTCATTACAGACATCTAAATACACATATAATGTCCTTCTTATTTAGAGGTAAACACGTGTCTATATGTTTTTAGTAAGTTCATATGTATAAAATAATTTCAAGATATTTCAGAGTATTTATTCTCCATTCAAAATTTAGAGATTCCCAGCTGGGTGTGACAAATTAGTGTGTTGGAACAGAGCCAGAAACTTCAACTGAAAATTAGAAAGATGTTTAATTAGATAAGGAAAAACAATAATTGACCTAAGTGTTGAAGACCATGAGGAGAAAGTCAGAGTTGGAGGCTGTATGTTGTAGCCACTGATAGGTTTTGTTTTTTATGTCTTTGAAAAAAGAACAATTTTTTTTTTCCTGCAGATTGGCACCTGAGCTAACAGCTGTTGCCAATCTTCTTTTTTTCCCTTCTTCTTCTCCCCAAAACCCCCCAGTAGATAGTTGTATATTCCAGTTGTGAGTGCCTCTGATTGAGCTACGTGGGATGCCTCAGCGTGGCCTGATAAGCGCTGCCATGTCCGCGCCCAGGATCCCAACCGGCGAAACCCTGGGCCACCGAAGCGGAGCGCTGGAGCTTAAGCACTCGGCCACGGGGCCGGCCCTAGCAAAGAACTTCTTAAGGTCACTTTTAGATCTTTTAATGAAGAGGAGCAATTGGATGGGACTTTCTGCAAGCTCACATCACATGTTTGAGTTTCTCTGCCTTAGGACCCATACTGAAGAGCTCAATTATGAATAAGACATAGGTTTATTGATTTTGTAATAGTATTACACTGGCTCAGAGCACCAGGCAGGCCTCATGGATGCCACTGGACTACTCCTGAAAGATTGGTAGGATATCTGCACACGGAGGTGCTTTAGAATTTCAATCCTATAACAAACAAAGCATATAATAAACCAACAAACTTTGCTACAAAGGAAGGAAAGTGTTGAGGAACCAGCTGGCTAGTTTGTCTAAAGTGATAATGTGATTGAGAATAAAAAGAAGCAGGCAGAATATTTTTTTCTGAATTTTTTGTTGTGGTAGAATGTACATAACATAAAATTTTCTATCATAATCATTTTTAACTGTACTGTTCAGTGGTATTAAGTATATTCATACTGTTGTGCAACTGTCAGCACCATTCGTCTCCAGAATTGCTTCTATCCTGCAAAACTGAAACTCCGTGCACATTAAACAACAACTCCCCATGACCTTCTCCCCCAGGCCCTGGCTACCACCATGCCACTTTCTGGTTTTTTTGGTTTTTTTTTTGAGGAAGATTAGCCCTGAGCTAACTGCTGCCAATCCTCCTCTTTTTGGTGAGGAAGACTGGCCCTGAGGTAACATCCATGCCCATCTTCCTCTATTTTCTACGTGTGACGCCTACCACAGCATGGCACCCGGGATCCGAACTGGCAAACCCTGGGCCGCCGAGGCGGAACGTGCGCGCTTAACTGCTGCGCTACCAGGCTGGCCCCCCGCTTTCTTTTTTTTTAATTTCCCCTTACTCCCCATGCCCCAGCCTCTGATAACTACCATTCTACCCTCTGTTACTGTGAGCTGGGCCTTTTTATTTTAGATTCCACATAAAAGTGGGATCATGCAATATTTGTCTTTCTGTGTTTGGCTTATTTCACTCAGCATAATATCCTCAAATTTCATCCATGTTGTCACAAATGGCATGATTTCCTTCTTTTTTAGAGCTGAGTGATATTCCATTGACATAATGGAACATTACATATATGTTATATATAATAAACACATGTGTAGATTACATGTAGGTTGTTTCCATACCTTGGCTACTGTGAATACTGCTGCAGGGAACGTGGGAGTGCAGATAGCTCTGCACTGTACAGGGGTTCTCTTTTCTCCACATCCTTGCCAACACTCATCACCTGTCTTTTTGATGTTAACCATCGTAATAGGTGTAAAGTGATATCTCACTGTGGTTTTGGTTTGCATTTCTCTGATGATTAGTGATGCTGAGTACCATTTCATGTACCTGTTGGCCATTTGTATGTCTTCTTTGGAAAAATGTCTATTAGGGTCCTTTGTCCATTTTTTAATCAGGTTATTTGGGGTTTTTTGCTACTGAGTTGTAAGGCAGGTAGAATACATTGGGAAAAAAAAAAGCAGCCCAAGTATCAAAATAGCCTTCCTCCTCCTTTCAAATATTTGCAAATCTATTTCTTTTTTTTTAATTTCAGAGACAGGCATTATCTCTACATTGTCTGTATCAGTTGTATCAGCCTTACTAGTTTTACTGATTTTACCATGACTATCGTTTATGTATTTGGGTATATTTGTGCGTATGTATAAGTATATATCCCCGCTCTAGAAGAAGGTCCTCACAGGTGAAAGCCACCTGATTCCTATACTTATTTCCGTTTATCCCTAAGATCATTCCATCCTGGTAGGCACTAAACAAAAGTTTATTGCATTAATAAAGGCAGATATCTTTAAGTGCAAAGGTGTCGAGCTAAAATATTGAAAAGGCAGCCTGAGAAGAGATTGTATAATTGTTCCTTAGTGCCAGAGGGGTTGAGTTTGTAGGTGGGATATAGAAGCCTAAACAAGACTTTTGGACTTGAAAATCACAATGCAACCTGTACTTTAGGGAGACCAATCTAGCGTCATAGACGTTATTACAGCAGGGAGATTTCAGAACAGGGAGACAATCTGGGAGATAATTCCAATAGGTAATTCCAACTAGTCAAGAGGTAATGAGTATCTGAAGTGGAGTGGAACAAATGAAGATGGAAAAAAGAGGACAAAAAGACAGACTACTGTTTACATATCAGCTATAAGACTTAGGAGCTGATCTTTTCAGGGAACATCATAGAGTGCTTGATTATGAAAACAGAATTTTAAGTTTGAGAGATTTAAAGAATAGTGGAGCCAATGTCAGAAAGAGGGAAATGTGAATTTTTTTGGTAAAAGATGATTAGGGGTTTAGACACATGACCTGGGGGTGCTGTTGGAAATCCAAATAGAGATGTTTAAGGAATAGCAGTTACAGTATATTTGAATTTAACAAAAAGAGCTAAAGATTTTGGGTATGCCTGCAAAGAGCTAAAGATTAAAGCTCTGACTGATTATCCTCATTGTTCTTCTTAGGATGAATTAAAGTAGAGTAAGGAAGAAAAAATGTACAAGCTAGCTTTTGAATTACTGCAGGTGTGATTTGACAATGAAAATCCATAACAAAATGTAAGTAGAAACACAGAAAATGAGTCAAGTGAATCTGTGGATAGAGAATTAGGAGAAATTTGGGTTAAACTATAAATAGTAAATATACTTAAATAATAATTAAAAAATAATTATCTCCACATAGAGACAGAACTTAATAATACCATGGTGGTCGTGTTTCCATGCATCACTTTAGAGTTAACTTCCACTTCTTATTTTTTGTATGGTATGATCAACTAATTATTAATTCATGTCAGCCAATGTTCACTGTGGTCTTATTTTGTGCCAAGTATTTGGGCAAAAAGTTTGGTAAACTGAATTCTGCCTCTCAAGTTTCTTTCTATCTAGTAATCATAGACATGTAAGCGAGAAAATATGCCATGTATTGCTTTTGATGCTAGACATATCTGTATATTCCATTGAGGGCTCCATTGAACCAGTGGTTGGTTCTGCTTCTAGAGATAAATATGAGATTTCAGAAGAAAGGTGTTAAATGAGTTGTCTGGATAGAAGAATATGTGCCCTCTCTTCTGTCCCTTTCAGGTTTGGGAGAGAATGTGAACAGGAAACCTGAGATTGGGTTTTCTGGAAGTCATAGCACTGTAAACAAAAACTCAGATATAAAAAGTAGCATGACATTTAGTAGAACTTCCAGCATATTGTGCAAATATAGCACAGGTTGCTATGGCATGAGATGAAGCTAGATCAGAGATTGGGGCCCTGTAGGGAAAGTCTTTGTCTTCTCTGATAAGGAGTTAGGACATTGTCCTATAGGGAAAGAGTTTTAAACAGGGGAGGAACATGATCTAATGTGTACCTTAGAAATGTCTCTGGCTTCAATGTAGTGTGTAAAACAATGGGGAAGGTGGTAGAGATGAAAGAAAGATTGGGAAGAGTATTGCAATAACAAGACAATGAGCCTGATTCAGACTGTAACAAACCTCTGGGCTAGAAAAAATTAGTGAAGTTTATATAGAGACAGAGAGATAGATAGATGATAGATAGATAGAGAGAGAGATAGACAGACAGACCTACAGACATAGATATACCTATAGATATCCATCCCCCTGTATGTCTGCACATACTGATTCGTTTTGGAATTTTGAGATTCGTTCGAGACTTGTTTTGAGATTCGTTTGAGACTTGTTTTGAGATTCGTTTTGGAATTTTGGCCCATGATATCGATCAGCATGTTACGTGAGAATGACCCTATTTGTATGGGAAAAGTTGCCCAGAGCAAATCAGGACTCTGTTAGTCCAGCAGAGACACAATGCAGGTCTTTTGACTCAAGTCTTCTAAGAGGTGATTTACACTTTGAGATGCCAGTAGCAAGAACCACACGCTCTTCATATTTTAGCATCTTTGACATCTCCACACATTGGTTACATCTCTACAGCACACCTGGCACCTTTGAAAATGTTAAGTCACATCAGAACCATTATTTTGAATTTCGGTCCTCTAGAATCAGTGGTGCAGAAGGTCTCTTGGTAAAGCTTGCATCTGAAATTATCGTGTGTTTCTTTCCCTCATAATTTGGACTCACATGGTTTATAGAGATTTGGCATGGTCCTGAAACCTTCCCTCCAGCCAGCCTGCCACTCCAGATGGCCTTGCCTTTCTGAACAACCTGAATCCTCTGGTCACGAAGGTAAAATCGCATTGATTTCTAGGTCCTTGGCTAGTCTTGCGTACCACCATTATTCACTTCATTGATCATGAATACACGGCTTTTAACTCTTGATATTCCTGACTGGTGGAGTCATTTTTAAAATTCTCTAGGCTGATCATCAACAAGTAAAAACTAATGGTTCAATATTTCAAAGTCATGTTAGTAAATTATATACATGGATTCTGTAAATGTCAAGTTTAACATAAAGTTTACCTTTAAGTAGCTTACACTCTAAACCATTATTTGAATTTTTTAAGAATATGATTGCTGCTTTTCCTTTTTAATTGAAATTTTCTGCTTTATAAATTTGGGCTCATCATTTATGTGTTAAACAACTCTAAAAGCATTCAGCATTACTGATGAACACAATTAGGCCTTTAGAAAAACACCTTTTAATCCATTAGATACATTTAGTCAGGTTTTTTTTTTTTTTTTGAGTTCTAAGTTCTGGAATATTCATTTTATCTATCATTAGTCCAAAACAGTGAAAATATTGGTCCCTAACCTGTCATGTAATTGTTTCTTCAAAATGGGGTATTGACTCAGCACATACATCTAACTTAATAACATTGAAAGATTGAGTCATAAAGAATGTAGTAGCTGTATAAAGGCACGTCATAGGGATACCTCAATTTTCATTTGAAATTTTAAATATTTAATAATTTCTGGCTTTCATCTTTCTGCAAAATCAGCTAACTTCAACATATATATTTTGCTCACTATAATTTCAAGTAAGAGTTTTCAAATAATAAAAAAAAGTAATAATTTTTTATAAACTTAGAACTAACAATATTTCTTTAGAACCACCTACATTTGGTTAATTTTTAGTTGCATTTTATTCTAAGTGTCTCCACCCAAATAATTGTGGACATCATGCGTCTTTCCAACAGTCCTTTTGCAGGTACCTCTGAAGGCAGATGAATTCTTGTAAGTTTCTCCATCCGCCTTCTGTGTGAGATAGCTTTAATATCCAATTCGGCCGTCAAAAACGGCAGGTCACATTTTCAACTTACTCAGAGTTTACTACAATACTGTTTACTTACTCAATATGGAGGGCCTTCTAGTAGATTCTAAGGACAACGTTGGATATCTTGATGAAGACTATTTTCTATTTAAATAAAAGTATTTATCTCATAACTTTATTGATATGATATCTCAAAAGCTCACAAATGGTAGGATTTGGCTCCTGAGTCATTATCATATATGTGAATTTCCCTCATAGACACATCTACTTTTAGTATTTCGGTAAACTGGCTAACAGTTATTTGTGCTCTATGTGCACAAGGTAAGTTATATTATCCCAATTTTGTAGATGAGCAAATAGTGTTAAGGAATTTAAGACATTGCATTCATTTAAGCCCAGTGGTGTTCCCTTGGATTATACCTTTGAACCAGAGAGAAGAGAAGTCAATAAGAAAAAGAAGAAAAGAGTACAGATCAAAGGACAAATGCATAACAGTTTCCTCCAGCCTATGAGTGGTTATATTTAGTCTTATGTTGGAAAAAGAGAAGTCACTTTAGGTTTTAAAGAGAGAGTACAAGCGAGACCTGTGGGAAATAATAAGCAGGTCACTGGGGCATGCATTGACCTCCTCCTTTCTCCTTTAGTAAATGAGTCTGAACACTGGTTATAGATTGTATTGATCATATATTAAAATGACAGATGGCCTTCACATTAGCTTACACACAAGTCTCTTAACGAAACCCACTGTAGCTTGTCAGATGCAGCTTAAGAACTGAACTAGACATTGATGGACAAGACCACTGACCATTGAAAACATGTAGATTCTCCGTGATTCAATTGATGCTTCTGAATTTAATGAGTTGCTATTGATTGAGTGTTTACTGCTATAATATGTTGTTATATTGCTGCTCAAAGTGCCATAGTTAAGAGGTTGTAAGCATTTCTGTTGTAAATCCTTTATTTAAAAGCTTGTAGCTCAACGATAAAATCAGCCAGTAATATGATACATGACATGCCGAGTCACTTTGACTGCCAATTATTTTCTACAATTAAAAAGTATATATATATTTAGTAAACTTAATTTTCTTTAAGTCACCAGAAAAATGAAGGCCTGAGATAGTCTAGGAATTGTATGAATATCTAATGAAGAGTTTTTCTTGTTGAAAAGATTTAATGTGATATTCTTACTGAACTACCTCATAAGGCAAGAAGAAACAGTCCTAAAAGTGGTAAATGGAAAATGACATTTTATCAGTTTCTTCTTGAGCTTTTAAATCATGGACTATGAACATAGTACTTAAGCAAGTTTGATATACACCATTGTTATTAAAATAATAACAATGTAAGTCAAGGATTATTCCAAACTGAAAAGCTGGAGAAAATGACATCTGTCATTTTATTCTAAGTAATTTTTCTGAAACTTGAGAACATTGAAAAATACACAAACATGTTATTTTATTTAAATCATAGAAGGCTGATTTTGGAGCACATTTTAATTTATTTTTTTTAAGATTGGCACTTGAGCTAACATCTGTTGCCAATCTTCTTATTTATTTATGTATTTATTTTTTCTTCTTCTCCCCAAAGCCCCCCTGTAAACAGTTGTATATTCTAGTTGTAGGTCCCTCTGATTCTGCTTTGTGAGATGTCACCTCAGCATGGCTTGATGAGTGGTGCCATGTCCACGCCCAGGATCCAAACTGGACAAACCCTGGGCCACCGAAGTGGAGCGCACGAACTCAACCATGGCCACGGGGCCGGCCTCAGATCACATTTTAATTTAAAAGAGTATTTCTGTCTTTAACTTTTGACAGAAATACACTTTCCCCACACCATTACATTCATGAATCTAACACTATTTCAAGCACCTAGTACATTTTCTTCCTTTCTCTTTCTGGAGTAGGCATTTAGACGTTTGCTGGATGATTTAGTGAATGGACAAATGAGTGAAAGTTATGAGAATCTTGATTTTATCTACCAAGTTCTAACAAAATTCAGAAATTACTTTGTCAGAAGAGTATCACTTTCTGCCTTTATTTAAAACTTCAGTTGTGGATTTACCTTTTAGAAGTAAAAAAAACCTGCAAAAACAGCTTTTTCAGATCACTTGCACCATTGATTTTGGGCACCATTCCAGATGCAGTAAGGGAGTTCTTGGCCAGGCAGCTACACATTGATGTAGACTGGGACTCCTCTTATATTCTAAGAGATTTCAGTATATTTATTGGGTTATTAAGTGTCACCAGGAAACCCAAGTCAACAGTACAGTTGCTTTACACCAAACTGGTAAAATCTGAAGAGAGTTTGCTTATTGCTTGAAAAGCATATTTTAGAAATTAATTAATGAAACCTTGGGACATTCTTTGAGTATATCATGAATTATATAATGTCTTAAATCATTGTTAAGCATTCCTAACATAGGTGGAAGTTTAGCAAATTATGTCATATTAATAGCTACCTAATTACCATTACATAAGAGACACTTTCATTGTCCATGAGAAAACATGCATGCCATTTTATGTTTCATAATATCTCTAAAATCACTAGTTTTTTTTTTAGAATGATTTTTTCTTTTTTTTTTTTTAAAGATTGGCACCTGAGCTAACAACTGTTGCCAATCTTCTTCTTTTTTCTGCTTTTTTTTCTCTCCAAATCCCCCCAGGACATAGTTGTATGTTTTAGTTGTAGGTCCCTCTAGTTGTGGCATGTGGGACGCCACCTCAACATGGCCTGATGAGCAGTGCCATGTCCGCACCCAGGATCCAAACCCAGGGCCGCCGAAGCAGAGTGCGCAAACTTAACCACCTGGCCACGGGGCCGGCCCTAAAATCGCTAGTTGTATGGATAGTATCCTGTTTGATTTTGATGTAATTCAGTGAAGACACCTTTTAAATGTGACTATTAAGCACAATAATCCAGATACAAAGTAATTGATTCTGAGAAAACTTTTTAATGTTTTTCAAGTATTTAGAGGCATACACTAACATTAACATGCTCCTGTTGACTGATTTACATGGTTTCCAACAACATCTTTCAGTTGACCTATTTGCTATAATTTTAGTTCAATAAAATGCAGGAAGTGCATGAGTAGAGAGTACGGCAAAATGTAATTACACTGAATGACATCTACAATTCAAAGAACCTCTAGTTTTTACAATTCAATAAAGGAAGAAACATATTCAGAAAATTCAACTCACCTTTCTCACAGTTAGATAATGAATGAAAGAGAGTGATGAAGAAAAATTAGAGGGCCAGATTCTCTGTTCACTGAAATCAATGGGAGTTTTACAGTAAAAGTGTCTGAGCCAGATTGTTTCTGTCCCAGCTCGAGTCTGGTTCACTGAGCTATGCAGCTTTATAATTGCCACAAGGATTGAAGTCGGACTGAATATTTTTCCACTTCTATCCACAGACACAAAAAGCAAGCTGAACTGGAATAATCTTAGAGCATTTGAATGAGTGTCTCCATAATGATCTCTTCAATTTCCAAATAATATTTAGAAAAGTTTTAAGCCTTCTTTTTCCTACACAATGTGAGAGAGTAATAAAAGGAAGAGACATAGTAATGCTAATTCCCAAGGTTCTAGGAAGAAATGTTTCTCTCCATCATTTTGTAGACTATGAGAAAACTGATTAGATCTCCAACCTGCGATGATACTCTGTAGACAAATGCATCTTCTTTTACTTTGTCTTTCTTAATAGTTTATGTAAAGCTGATTATATCTCAGTGAATTCTATCATTCTCAGTTTTCTTTTTTTGGGTTAAATCTTGAAACACTATTATGGAGGAGAAAAGTTAACGATGGAAGAGGAAAAGAAAAAAGCAAAAAGCAGGACAGAGAAAGCAGAAAATGAGACGACAATAAGTCTCAAGAAGAGGAGTTAACAAAGGGAAAATAGAGCACGTAGAGCTCCGCTACTACCATCCTCTACTGCGCATGACAGAAAATTGTCTGTCTCAATTCTCTGGCGTCTGTACTTCCTTAGAGCTCTCAACTGCTGAATCACAGTTCCACTCCTAGTATTTAAATGTTTTTCTATACTTAGGTAATCACTCGGGCTCAGAATTTGACCCTTAGGCCCGAAAAGGGCTAATTCTTAAATTCAGTTCGTTCTGAATTAAGCACAAACTCCAAAACAGTGGAAAGGTTGTAGGTCTGTATGGTGTGACATGTTATTGCATTGTCCCCTCTCAGAAATCTGAGCCCTTAGCTAACCCATCATCTCTCTTGTTTACAGTTAAGTATAATATGTATGTTTTCTGACCTTCAACAGTGCTGTGTACACAACACTCCTACACTAAAAGCATTTCTATAGAAACAAAAAAGAACGAGGAAAAAACATCACTTACATTGTTCTAGGATTTTTATGTTCACCAGTTGCTTAAAAAAGACATGCTGGTAGTAGGAAACAGCTCCTTTAAGGTACAATGAGGCACAAAATGTACTGTTTATGAAAAATTGATACATACAAACCCTTTTACTAAACCATAATACAATTTATCTTTTATTACAAGTGCAACCTAAGATGTGAAAATTTTCCTCCAACTGTGAGCTAACACTTTCTAAAGTGTTCTAAATAGAGAAAGCAAACTGTTTCATGACTGTGTCATGAAACGTGTAGAAATGTGTAGAAATATTTGAAAAGGTACCTACATAAGAACAGTTTTGGGGAAAATTCTTGGTCCATCCATAAGCTAGTTATTTTTCAATAAAATGAAATAGAAAGGAAAGATAGACATGTATCTTCCAAACTCATAAAGTCTTATTCTTTTGTTCTTCATTTCTCCAGTTGTGGAATCTGTAACTAAAAGTGAACATTAATTTTGTGAAGAAGAAGGAAGACTTTCAGTGTGTCACTCTAACAAATGCAGGAAAAATTCTCTAGCTAAAAAGAGACACTAAGGAGTTAATCAGCAGTCAAATTTATACTTCAAGTAACTTTCAGGCTTCAGATGAGTCTTGATCCTTCTAAATTGTACGTTGTAGAAGTTAAAAGCAAAGACTCTAGAGCACAGTTTCTCACTCTTAGCACTACTGCCATTTTGGGACAAGTGATTCTTTCTTGCTGGGGGCTGTCCTGTCTATTGTAGGATGTTTCGCAGTGTCCCTGGCCTCTACCCATTAGATGCCAGCAGCACTGCCCTTCCTAGAGTTATGACAACTAAAAATATCTCCAGACATTGACAAATGCCCCTGGGAGACAAAATGGTTACACTTCTCCAATTGAGAACCACTACTTTAATGTAATACTAGCCTAATTTCTTATTTTTTCCATTCCTTGTGAAACAATGCAAATAATAATTGTACTTACTGGATGGAGTTGTCATAAAGATCTAAAAAATTAAAGTACATAGAACATTGTCTGGCATATAGTAAGTGTGTGTGGGAATTGTGTGACTATGATTACCATGGGCAGAAAATTATGAATGACAATTGCTTTGAATGTAGGGTGGCCATTCTTTGCTGCAACCATTTGGTCATGAGATGGGTTGACATGACCTGTGTTTATGTTTATTTTCAGGATTGTTATACTTATTATATTGATGCCATTCCCTTTCTCTTTTTAATATTAAGCAATGATTTCCCCTTTATCTGTAACAAGTAATAAGCCAAAAATTGCAATGGGAATAAATTCATCAATTTGTGTGGAAAAGATTCAAGACAAATTGATACATTACAATGGATGAAGTAATTTCACTCTCCCATTTCTAAGCACAAATAATAGAAAATTTGAATTTAACATGGTCAAGACCAAGGTCACATACTTTGTGGAATTTAATTGCAAAAATAGCTCTGTGATCCTGGCAAAATTACCAAGCTCTTAGATTTTTGAGGGATTTTTGTTTTCAATTTGCAGATTTATTCAAAAGGTTTATCTGAGGGAAAAGAAAAAACACTATGAGAATGAGACGCAATGTGCAGGTTGGTGATTTTGTTGACATTGGTGTGGAACAGGCTCATTAGATTAATAAGCTGCCATGAAGAACTCACTGCATAGGTATTTTCCCCATGGTCGTCTTATTGATTCAGGGCCAGACACATGTTGCATACAGGCTGATGAATTTAAGAATAGATCTAATGACTGCTTAATGTGGCCTTGAAAACAGCTTTCAAAAGTCATTAGGACTGCAAAATGACAGAGTTTGCACCCTTGAGACATCGTTCTACAGACAAATAGATTTCAGTTTCAATTTCTTTCTTAATTCATTACAAATCTGTACATAATTCATTAGTCCAGTAAAAGTTTTGTTCTGCTGAAAATACCTGAAGCCAAAAGCTTATTTGAAATATGCTTTGAAATCTGCCACTTTATAGCTGGGACCTGGGCAGGGTGACATAATTTCTTGGGCCTCAGTTTCCTCCAGTGTAGGAATTGATCTAGTCCAGAGGTTCTCAATCTGTGATCCCATGGCCAGCAGCATCCGCATCACCTGGGAACTTGTTAGAAATGGAAATTTTCAGGCCCCAAACCAGGCATAGTGAATCAGGACTCTGGGCATGTGACCAAGATATCTGGGATTTAAGAAACCCTCTAGGTGATTCTGACTAATGATACAGTTTGAGAACCACTACTCTAGGTCAGGGATCAGCAAACATTTTCTCCACAGGGCCAGGTTAGTAATATCTTAGGCTTTGTGGGACAGGAAGTAAAATCAAGGATATTGTGAGGATATTTACATAAAAAGAGAAAAATTTTTCTTGACATAATTTAAAACAATAATAATAATAAATAACAGGTTTTTTTGTTATTTATGCCTACTAATGGAAAGAATGGAATTCATTTTAGGAAACATACTCTTGCAGAGTTAGAGTTCAAAGTTAATGTTCCCTATCAACAAATTGATTGCATTATTCATCTGTAAAAGTCATTCTTTGCTCATGGGCCATACAAATCAGGTGGCAGCCTGGTTTTGGCCTGCAGAACTTGCCACTCTGGAGGATCTCTGAAGCCTGCTCCATTTCTACCCTTTTATGAGTCCACCTGCAACAATGCTAAATTTCTTTAACTTCCTCTGCTTATTTCCCCTCTTTGGGTAAAATTAAGAACACTAATTACAAATCCTGACACTTCATCCTCAACCTAACCCTAATCACCCGATCACCACTACATCTTTCAGGAAAATTAAACAATAAGTGACTAGGCAAGATATAAGTACAAAATGAGTTCTTGTTTGCCTGATCTGATTTCTTCTGAGTAAAGCCAAATAATAATAGTGGTTGTATAAATAGACTTTAAGTATGAGGTATATCCATCGACAACATTTTTCCTGCGTTCTTTATTGTTTGTTGGGAAAAAGACTGTTAAAAGTCAACAGTATTTCAGAGCTTAACCAAAAGAAAACGTATAGAAGTCATGTGTTCTTCCAAATAAGACATAAGGAGGAACTTAATATCCCAAGCAATTAGCTGTTATAAGACCCTGAATGAGACATATTATTCAGATTCTCTTTTATCCATCCAGGTGGGAATACTAGAAACAGATATCTTTTTTAATCAAAGTTTCCATCTTAAGTGAAAACGGAGAGAGGGCACAAATTAGTTGAATCAATTCATTTGCTTTTGCCGGAAGGTTGCCTCCTGCAATTAATTCAATTGACTAGTTTAATTTCTTTATACATTCATTAGGGCATTGATGAGGATATGATTATTCAGTTTTCAACATCACTTGGGCTCCATTTTCTCTAATCCCCTTGACTGAGAACCACTGCAATGCCTCTCGTTGCTGTGCTCTAGGCTATGTGGAGAAAGAACCTAGTATTCCCCCAAAAGTGTGTGAATAACGCAATTCACCCACGCCACTCTAGTCTGAGCATATCTATCATGGGTATTGTAGACTTGTGCATCGGGTCAAGAACTGAGTTAGGTGCTTGGCTTGAGGCAGAGGATTGGCTACGTGGCAGAGGCAAGAAGTGATAAAACATTGGTTTTCTGTTCATAATGTAAAACCTACAAATTCTTCCTTCCTGCATGGTGGAAAATTAGTTCCTTTCACTTTCTTTTAGTATTTGCATTGGATATTGCAGCAAAATTTCCAAAAGCAGGGATAATGATAACTTCAACCACTGGTATTTCTTCTCACAGATAGGTAACGGTCTGTATTCCTGCAGTCTCTGTTGGCTACACTGACATATAGATAGATTAACTCTTTTTATTTGTTTGTTTGTTTGGGGGTTTTTTTGTTGTTGTTTTTTTGAGGGTTTTTTTTGCTTGGAAGATTCACCCTGAGCTAACATCTGTTGCCAATCTTCCTCTTTTTTTACTTGAGGAAGATTAGCTCCCAGCTAACATCTGTGCCAATCTTCCTCTATTTTGCATGTGGGTCACTGCCACAGCATGGCTGACAAGTGGTGTAGGTCCATACTGGGATCCAAACCTGCAAACCTGGGCCACCAAAGTGGAGTGCACTGAACTTAATCACTATGTCACGGGGCCAGCCTCTAGATTAACTCTTTATTCTTTCTTTATTTTTCATTTTCTAGTGAGGTAAAGTGTACACCCAGTAGAATACATAAAGTGCACTAATCTTAAATGTCCATCTCAATAATTTTTATATATTAAAAAATATACCTGTGTATACCCCACCCCTGACACAAGAGAGAACACTTTCCACACTAAATGCAGTCGGTACCCACCCCAGAGGTAAACACTATTCTTACTTCTACCACCAGAGATTAGATTTGTCTATTTCTTAAAATTATATGAAATCATAATTATTTAGTCTTCTGTGTGCACCTTTTCACTCAAAATTATGCCTCTGACTAGATATGTTTTTAACTACATGTATAGAAACAACCACAATTTTGGTTTCACAATTTATAAACCCAGGTCGTTCATCTTCCTGGAGAATAAGTGAAAATGTCTCGTCTGAATGAATGAATGTTAATAAAATGCAGTCACCAAATATAAATAATGAAATGCTGTTTTTCTTCTGTTATCTAACATAACTGCAATTTTCTCATATGTTGACTCACAAGGACAGTTATAACTATTCATTGAAAATACAAATTAAAAGATGAATTGTAGGTTTTGCATGTTTTAGTGATTATTGATACCCTGTAGATTTTAAAACCTACCTAGGCATCCATAATGATGAATTGCTTTCCCTTAAGAAAATTTATAATTTTCATCTACTTTACTCCACACTTTATGAGCCTAACTTTTCAGGGTTCATTAATTCTCTTTTCTCTGGTGGCTGTTATATATTGTTTGGATTTCCACTCATGTCATTTCGTCCTCTAATCTATACTGTGCTCCTTTGCAATTTGTCGTTCTTATTTAACTCACTCCTTCCATTTTTGAACCATTTGCTATGCATCCTTAGGTTTAAGGATGATGTTTTATTGTTCCTCTTGCTTGATTTATCTCATTTTTCTAAAACAAACAAACAAAACCAAAAAAGTCATTCCCTCATAATCAGTTTCCCCCAGCTACTCCTTCATTTCTCATATTTACCAGTAAGCTGGCCAGTGGGAGTCCTTGGACTGCCTTTCCACTGTCTTCCTTCTGCTGCTCATAATTCACATTCTCATCGCTGGACCCCTGATTGCACTGATGATCTAGCATGGCTGCCCGTCCACCCTCTCCCCACTGCAATTCATCTACATGCTCCCTAAACCTCTGAGGGTATTAGACAAGTCTTCTGCTGAACAACTTAAATCAGTATTTCTCCGACTTCAAGATTGTGTGTTTCCATTTTAAAGGAAAAAAAAATATCCTATAGACCACCAATGTTAACTTAAATTATTCTTATTACAGTACAATTTCTTAAGCCTATGTATAAAATTCTTCTTAGAGATCCTACATAACTATAAAATCAAATAAATTGTCAACTAACAAAATTATGAAACTAATCTAAATCAAATGATTATGATGAATGAAAAGAAATTTCACCTCACTATGAGAATATTGTACTAATTGCTACTTTTTGTACATTGGCAAGCCTAAGAAAAGTATTGGAGGACTGCATCACCTCATGGAACACAGTATCACGGCAGGACTACAAATAATGCCACGCAATGTGAGATGAAGTAATCCTTTCAACACTTCTCCTCATTCAAAATATTCTGAAACATTCATGCCTTCTATATGCTGCAATGTCATTTACCTTCACTGGTTTCAAATGCATCATTTACCTCTGAAGTCCACCTGGATTCTTTTCTCATTAGTTCACTAAAATTAAAGCCGTGTTACCCGATTACCACACAGTGAATGATAGACACCCACAAATGAAATAATCTTGCAGTCTGTAGATGGATGCTGGCATCAGATGGCACAGAATATGTTTACATTATTTTATAGATTATTATTTTAATGAAAACCCAAAATGTAGTATATCCAAAAAATATACCAAAGTACCTGAGTTTAAACACATTAAGTTGAATGATATTATACTGCTTATTTATTCACACCCAGATAATCAAGTAGACTTTGTTTTCTTTAAATACGTTTATATGTGTGTGATGTCTCATTAACTAGATTTTAACTTTCTTAAAGGCAGAATCATAGCTTAAACCCCTTTGTGTTTTCAGAGCCTAGTCCAAGACTTGTACATATTAATCTTCACTAACAGTTCTCATAGATTGAGTTGAAGGATGCCTTTTATAGCTTTTTCACTTTCTGCTTTCTTCTGTAGTCACAGTGGACTCTCCTAATGGCTCACTCTTTTTCTTACCCCAAAACCTCTCCACCTCAAAAAAGGCACCACAAACATTCTCACAAGCATAACTGTTTAAGATATTCTTTCCATTTACAATAATTTCTCTGCTGTCTTACATATTACTATATCTTCTATTTCTTAGCTCATCTTCTTTATATCTTCTATTTCTTGGCAGAGACTTTGTATTTTTTTCATCTCACTCTAGCAGGTTCTTAAGTGCTGGTTGAAGCTTTTTTATGATGGCTGCTCTAAAATCTTTCTCAGATACTTCTACCATCTTTGTCATCTTGGAATTGACATCTATTGATTGTCTTTTGCGTTAAGTTGGACATCTTTCTGATTCTTGTTTTGATGAGTGGTTTTCATCTGGAATCCAGACATCTTGGGTATTATATATCAGGAGACTCTAGATCCTATTTCAACCTTCTGTTTTCACTGATGCCACCCTTGCCGGAGAAAGTACCACCTCATTATTACTAGATGTGGGTAAAAGTCTAGGTCCTCTACTTGGCCTGTTGACGCTCTTCATTACTTCTGGTAGTGTTGGGAGTTCTAGCTTCCCACTAGGCCTCCACTGACACCAGGAAAGTGAAGTATCCTCATTACCACAGGGTCTGTGGTGATAGCCATCACCCTCCACAAGGCTTCTTTGACACCACCCTAGTGCAGAAGGGGAGGAGTGCCTCAATACTGTGAGGATGATGTGGAAGTCCAGACTCCCCCTCCCCGGTCCCCACCGACACAACAGAGTGGGACTGCATTACAGTCCAGCAAAGATAAAAGTCTAGCCCTCTCTTCAGCCTTGTCAGCCACCATGCTGGTGAGGAATTTGAGGGGCTTCCTCACAGACTGGCAGGGGTGGAAGCACCCATCTCAATAAATAAGATCTATACCTTTGGCCTAATTTGTCTTTCAAAATATCTTCCTTTCATATCTATTTTTCTGAATAATTAATTATTCACAAGGATCCCTCTAAATAATTGTTTCCTAGTGCTTGGTCAACCGTCTTGACCTCTCCACCTGCACTCACTCCTTAGGAGATTTCATGAAATCCCATGCCCAGAAACACCTCCTAGATTTCCCACAACTCCTAAGTTTGTTGGTCCAGCTTCAGCCTCTCTTCTAAAACCCAACTTACATCTCCATATTGATATCTAATAAACAAATCAAATTTGATTCCTCCCATCTCTACTACCTCTCCTAAATCTGCTTCTCTCCCAATATCCTAACTCAGAAAATAAAAACTTCATTCTTTCGGATGCTCATGCTAAAAACAATGAATTCCTCTGTTTTTTTTTTTTTTCTCACGCACTGAGTTAATCTCACAGAAAATCTTATAGGCTCAATTTTCAAGATACATACATTCCTAACTGATTTTTAAAACCTCCACTACTAATATCTTAGCCTAACCACCATCATTTCTCACCTGGACCACTGCAATAGACTCCAGTTCTGTGTTTCTAACCTTCCTTCCTACTCTCAGAGCCTATTTCCACAAATGCAAGAGTGATTCTTTTAAGACGGAAGCTAAGTCATGGTAATCCTCTGCTCAGAAATTTCCAATGTCATATCATTTTCTCAAAGAAATATAAAAAGTCCTGCCTCAACTCCTACCAGCATCCATTTTGCTCACAGTTCCACCACATTTCTCGCCCCCCACAAATCAATGACCAGACCAAACACTCTATGACCACAGAACATTTGCACTTTTGCTCTACATATGTAGAAAATTCTTTTCTCAGATATCCTTACATTACTTTTTGTTTAGGTCTCTACTCAAATGTCATCTTATCAGAAAGGACTTTTCTGATCACCTTGCCTATTTTAGTACTCTCCCAATGTCATTTTTCTATCTCGTTCACCCTGTTTTATTTTTCTTCAGAGCTTTTATCACCACCTGACATAGTGTACCTTGTTCCTTCATTGATTTCTGATTTTCTCTATGGAAAGTAACCTCCATGAGAATTTCCTGCTTTATTTCCAGTGCCTAGAAAAGTTAGTGGAACATAATGGGCTGTCAATAAATATTTGATGATTAATTTAATTCAAAAATTTTTCTGGGGGCTGGTCTGGTGGTGTAGCAGTTAAGTTCACGCGTTCTGCTTCGGCAACCCAAGTTTCACATGTTTGGATCCCAGGCACGGAACTACACACTGCTCATCAGGCCATGCTGTGGTGGCGTCCCACAAACAAAATAGAGGAAGATGGGCACAGATATTAGCTCAGGGACAATCTTTCTCAAGCAAAAAGAGGAAGATTGGTGGCAGATGTTAGCTCAGGGCCAATCTCCTCACACACAAAAAAAACGTTTCTGACGGTAGTAAAGAAACTTTTTTTAGGTTAATGTATCCTCTGCCAAATATAGGCAACATCAAATCAAAGATATATATTGAACATACAATGTTTCATCTCTTATTTTGTATACTTTCTTTTTTTCTTTCCAAGGAAGCATGTGTTTAAATTGGTACCAAAGTATAATAAGAAAACAAGTAGTGATAAGTCTGATTAAAAGCCTGTGCATTCACAACTGGTAATTCTACATTCGTCGTTTCAGTCATTGAAATTTCTATCATCTTCTTTTAAATAAATAGAAATAGAGATCTTCCATTGTAATACCCTTTGTGGTATTAATTATAGAAAAGTAATAGGAAAAATTGATATGTTTCCAGAATTTAGAATAACATATTGTTACCATGCAAAGGGCTCAATCTGCACACTGCAAGACGAAGCCAATTAGTCGAGAGGCAAGATGATGGTAGAGAAAGGACTTTATTAAATGATGAGCTAGCAGATTGGAAGATGGAAAACCAGCATCCAAAAAAACCTGTCTTAATAGAGTACGGAATCTCGAAGCAGTTATATAGGGCCAGTGGGCTATAGGGGAGTGGGTCAGGAATGTTGACTATCTGGCATTGAAGACTGGGAGTCACCACACCAGACCTTTTAGCTGCCATTGATGATGTATCCCAGTATAGAATATTTGTCCAAAGATTGTTACATTCTTAAGGAACTTAAAAGAACAAAATTATCTCCTTTCTGTACTTGGGAGGTATATACGTAAGCAGGGGTCATAAAACCTACAGAGCATGCATATTTCCTGGAGAGTTGGCATTAATCAGCTAGAATATGTGCAACCTTAAATGTGCCCAGGGGCGGTGAAACAAAGTTTGCAGAGAGTTACAAGATGGCTTCCCTTAGGCCAAGTGTGGTTTGGCCTGCAACAATATTCCTTCTCTATGAAATATACATACTCTTTAATACTTACTATCAGCTTCTGTGTTTTATGGTAGGATTTACTACTTATGCCCACTTCCATTTCCTTGTGAGCTAATTATGTCATAATAGCAGGTGGAAGTATTACTCTAGAAGCTGCTAGAATTGAGAGAACCAGTATGTATTGATTTTTAAATAGATTGATTGCAAACTTTCTGGGAATTTCTGCTTGTTGAACATGACTGAAATCTATTTCTGAAGTTACAGTTCACTCTCTTAATGATGAATTCTGAAAAATAATTGAGCATCTACAAAAAGAATTTCTTCTACTAAGATTTTTCAGATGTATCCAATGACTTTCCTGTATCTTTGATTGCCAGAATAAAATTTACCAAATGATTTAAATAAAATCACAAATATTATTCTACAGAGTACCAAACTTATACTTCCTTACCTACAAATGTCTTTGACTGTCTTATCAGGCCTTCTAATTCTCTTGAGACAATTGCAATGATCTATTAACTAGTTTTCAAGCCACCAGACAGTTTAATTGCCTATCAAGCCATCTTTCATTCTTTCTTTACAACAGTGTTCCTTGATCTCAAATTTCGTCTGTTGACGATATTCCAATGGCTTTTGAATGCCAAAGAAGAAAAATCTCACAATCTTTCGCATGTCAAACAAAGCCCTTCACTTCTCAACCCCAGTCCACTTTCTGCAGCCAAGCCACATCTTCTCTACCTGGCCTCACAGGTACAGCCTTATATCAACCCACACCTTGCAAGTATTTCATATCTTTACCTGAAGCACCTTTCCCTCTTCCCAGAACTCATAATGTTCCATACACTTTTCAAGGTTGACTTAAATATTGCTTTCTGTATTGAGGAAAAGTTCCTGAAAGTTTTTCACGTTTTTGACATTACTCAGGTGTGAATAATTCGCAGTTGAATAATATGTCCATCCCGGAGCTCCCAGGCTGGGAAGTCTTCTCTGCCCACTCCCTTTTGAATCACTCCCCAATCAAAATTAGATTAGGATCCCTAACTCTGTCATAACAAACTAACTGGATATCTAAGTCCATCACTAAACCATGTACTTCTTAGGATAATACCTTCTCTTAATCATCCCTCTAATTCCTGCATCTAGCCCACTTTAGCACAGAGAAGATGTAAGCTCAATGTTTGCAGGTTTGGGACTAAGAAAGGGAGATATAATGAAAGGTTGAAAGATTTAACTAACCATCTGGATATTTTTCTTCTTTCTAAGGGAAAACATTTTTAAACTTTGTTAATTTGATATGAAGAACATCACTTAATCATTTTTTTAGAAGAGAACCCTTAAACTTTAAGAAGAATGTTTATTGATGTGAAATGTTCAAATACACTAAAAAAAAAATTTAAATGAAGTTGCCTCTTGTTCAACATTGACAAATGGAGACAAAATTTACATTTTTTTAATGTGAAGTTGTGGTAATTTTCTCTATACTGAAAGGACAGCAGCCACATACTCCCTCTGTCCTCTATTCCTTTATGTTGAAAATGAGATACCAGAGAATTTGTCCATCGGGGTTTTTAATGAGTCACAGTGTTTGAAGACTATGAACTGAGTAATATCATTCACTTATGGTGTTGTCCTGCAGCTGTTGTGTTTTATATAACACAATTTGAAACAAATAAAACAGAGTCTTTAATAAGCTTCACTGTTAAGTGCAACTGAGCCATTTCAGGATATAATGGCATTTCACAGAAAAGAATGAAAAGCACAACGTGTAATTTCCCTCACATAACAAGGTGGTAAATGGCAAAAGAAGCATAAATATTAACGTAGTGACCAATAAATAAGTACTCGTTGGCATCTGAGAAAAGTTATTGTAGCACAACTCTTTGCAGTCTAATTTTTGTTTCAAATAAGCCAATTGTGAATCAGTTACAGTATATTTTATCAGCAGATCCTTGTGTCTTTTTTTTTTTTTTCTAAATTACACTATAGCAATAGAGCTACCAATAATTTAGTGCATTCTTAAAGGTCACGGTGGAGGCTAAGAACCAGATTCAGGCTGGATCCCACTGTCTAGCTAATCCCCAATCATCAAGTCATCTTGCCTGCTTAAGTACCTTCAATCATAACTTCCTGGGCATGTTTCCTTCCTCTCCTTTCCCTCTGCCTCTATCTCAATACAGACCTTAGGACTTCTTGCTTAAGCTTTTTCTATAACCTGTTAGCTGCGTTCTCTTCCCGCCACCCTCATCTATCTAGCTCAGACCGCACAGAGTTATAGTTCTAAAGCACAATATTATGTGCATCCATATGCTCCTGCTTTAAAAACCTTCGTTGACATCAGTCTTAAATCAGTTTCTAATAAGTTTTACAGGCTGTTGTTTACTATCTATAAGTTTTAATGTTCTTGATGAAATATTTATTCACCACAAAATAACTTTTAAAAATCTGTTACTGAACCAGATTTGGTTTTGCCCATCGCCTAGAAAGCCAATCACTGAGACGATGAGATGGCAGCAGAGTTTCAATCACAAGTCAGCCCAGTGAGGAAGCAGGAGAATGAATCTCAAATCCACCTTCTCAAAAATGGAGACTCAGGGATATTTATGGGGTAGGAGGCAAGGCAGCCTGAAATTGGAGAGAGATGATTGGCGGTGAGGCGGTGAGGTAATTGACGATCTAAACGAGCGAAGTCAGACTCCACGCCTCTTCAGAGGAAGCATTATCATGATCTGAAGTTGGAGTTTTTAGCTCCTTGATGTCAAAAAGTCACTTGTCAAACATTTGCTCAAGCCAAGTTGAGGGGTTGGTTGTCTCAACTAGCCTGAACTGGACAAGGAGTCCTAATTTCTGAAAAACAGCTCACATATGTGTTACCATGGTGACCAAGGTGCCAGGGAGATGTTATCTACAGGAAGCTAGTGGGATTCAGTTAGCATATTGCCTAAGCAGCACAGTTAACAATGGGTAGGTGAACAACCAAAGTTCTAATTAGTAATTGCAAAAAAACTTTGATTACTAGCTACCTAGTCATCAAGGGCTAATTGTTTACCAGTTTCACTACACTGTGGCAAGTGTAAGTGGGATTCATCACTGTGACGGAGAGATGCAATCTCAGCCCTCTAGCAGCTTACACGTTGCAGTAGTGTCCTGTGGCTGCTGTAAAAAAATTACCAAAACTTAGTGGCTTAACAAAACACAAATTGATCATCTTACAGTTCCAGAGGTCAGAAGTCCTCAAATCAAGATGTTAAACATCTGCCCTCCCTCTGGAGGCTCTGGGGCATAATCCATTCTCTTGCCTTTTCCAGCTTCTAGAGCCCACCTACATTCTTTGGTTCTTGGTTCCTTTTCCCATCTTCAAAGCCAGAAGTGTAGCATCTTTAAATCTCTCTCTCACACACACACCCACCTTTGTCTTCCACAGTCACATCTTCTTCTTGACTCTAACTCTCACAAGGGTACTTGTGATCACATTGGGCTTGCCCAGAAAATCCAGGATCATCTCCCACATCTCAAAATCCATGTCCCTTTTGCCATGTAGAGTAACATATCCACAAGTTCTGGGGAGTAGGACACCCTTTTTGGGGGCTCGGGGGCATTGTTGTATCTAACCACACTTGTCTAACAGAATGGGCAGATACCAGGCAACATTTTAAAATTCTTTTTACTATGCTATATTTTCCAATCATAATAATATATAGTACTTTTCTAGCTGTGAAAAAAATCTTAATGATAAAAATGACATCCTGTCCATTTATCAGATGAAGTCCAAAGTCTTTATCATGACGGAGACCCAGGCCGACCTGACTATTAACATGCAGTCTTCTTGTCCTGCCCTCTCTCCCCACACTCACTAGACTTCAGGGACAGTAGGCCACTCACTATTAAAACACGGGCAGATGAGGGGCCTACCTGCTGGCGTAGTGATTGTTTGCGTACTCTACTTTAGCAGCCCAGGGTTCATCCGTTCTGATCCCAGGTCCGGACCTGTGCACCACTTATCAAGCCACGCTGTCGCAGACGTCCCACATATAAAATGGAGGAAGAGGGGCACAGATGTTAGCACAGGGTCAGTCTTCCTCAGCAAAAAGAAGAGGATTGGCAGTGGATGTTAGCTCAGGGCTAATCTTCCTCAAAAACAAAACAAGGCAGATGACCTGAATATAAATTTTCAAAGACGACATACAGATGACCAACAGACACTTGAAAGGATGCTCAACATCACTAATCATCAGGGAAATGAAAATAAAAACCACAATGAGGTATCATTTCACACCTGTCAGAATGGCCATTATCAAAAAGACAACAAATAACAAATGTTGGCAAGGATGTGGAGAAAAGGGAACCCTCTTACATTGTTGATGGAAATGTAAATTGGTGCAGCCATTATGGAAAACAGTATGGAGTTCCTCAAAAAATTAAAAGTAGAACTACCATAGAATCCAGCAATTTCACTTCTGGTGGTTCCAGAGGGGAGAGGGGCTGAGGGAATGGGTGAAATAGGTGAAGCCGATTAAGAGGTACAAACTTCCAGTTATGAAATAATTAATTCATGGGGATGTAACGTACAGCATTGAGAATATAGTCAATAATATTGTGTATGGTGACAGATGGTTACTAGACTTTCCTTGATGACCATTTCATAATGTCTATAAATGTTGAAACACTATGTTGTACACCTGAAACTTCAATAAAAAAACTAATATAGTATCTGCAGAATATATACACATATATATTCAATCAACACACATATGTGTGAATATATGTATATATCTACTCCATTTCTAAAAATTCACAAATACTGCTAAACAATTTTGTGTATTTTTTTCATTTAGAATCATATAGCATAAATGATAGTACGGTAAATTTTAAAATTAGTAGTTTTCTAGATATCTGATACTTTTCCCTAAATTCTTTCCAATTTCTTCATGAATACAACGTGCAAACTTTGTGGCACCAAACTCATCCAGAAATCTAATGTTATATGCACAAATAGAATGGGCACTCAGAAGAGTTTAATTTTTATTTATTTCTATGTACAAGTTTGTTTAGTAAAGCTCTAGACAGTACAGGAGAGCCACTGCCAAATAAGAAAAACACCAGCAGAGTAGTTGACTGAGCCATTCATAAGATTAACTTTGAGAAGTGCATTTCTCTTCCTATTGCTATTTCTAAAGCACCACATTGAATATTATCAATGAATGCAAATGAGGATGTGTAAAATAAATAAGCTAAAGCTTGCATTATTAAAAACGTTACTCAAATGTTTGTTTAAATGGTAAATTCCCCTGAGCATTTAAAAATATTTGCAAACAGATTGTTAACTGTGACTGATAGGCAAAGACAGTAAAGCTACAGCATTAGCAGTGCTGCCAGCCAAGGATCAACTAGAAATTGCGACTGAGCAGCTGTGAAGCTACAGAGCAAGTTAATTGCCAAAATAATTACAAATAATGGGTATGAAAATTAATTTCCACACAATTTTCAGAAATAATAGATGTTATGTATTCAATATAGTATGAAAGGCATTCTGGCCCATTGAGCTATGAGTGAATAAGTGGAGGAAGACAAAAAGGAAGGAAGGCAGGGAATTACAAACTTACCTTTGCCATTCATCTCCCTTCTATGATTCTGAACAAGATTTTTTCCCCCTTCCTTCCTTTCTTCCTTACGTCTTTCCACAAATCCTTACTGAACTGCTGCCTTGTGTCTTGGGCATATACTAATGCAAAAAGATAGACTAGCCTGTGCCCCGAGAGGGCTTCTACTCCAGAATAAGAGCACACATAATGAAACAAGGTAATTGCAGATCATGACAAGTTCTGTGAAGAAAGTACAGCGCTGTGATAAGAATGGGGAGTAGGGACAGTGGCATAGCACTGGAGGAAGGCCTCTTGGAGTAGTTGAGATTGGAACTGAATCCTAATCAACATGAAAGGAGGAAGGCTTTCTGACAAGAGAAGGGAGTATCACCATGAGTTGAGAGAACATCATGTTCAAAGACCCTGAGAGGGCTAAACGTATTTATCACAGTGAAATACTAAATAATAAACTAATATTTTTTCTCTTTCACTTTTCATGAAGATAATCAGACTCCTATTAACTCTGCTGTCTGTGACTAATGACTGGTTCGATTCTGGGTGCTACACTCAAAATCTAAGATATTAAAAGCACCTCTGAGTTTCAGACATTTATATAACCATAAGATATTATGGACTTTATATTAGACATATCTGAGATTGTGGCTTACTTTTGAATATGGATTCTCTTCTGTGATTCATAGATCACAATTTTAGAGATGAAATCAGAGACCCCATATAGCTATGGTTTCATTTCACTTTCCAGCGAAAGATGGAAAATATAACTAGTCCAGGTATTTGCTTAGAGAGTAATGCAGTACTACCAGAATACTTCTATGAAACCAAATTATCAATAACCTCAAAATCGTACTAAGGTTTTACTGATGTTATTTAGAATATTGCCATTTTAAGTATTAGCTACCAAACATTTCTACTATTCACCTATTTAATCTCAAAGAGCTCATGCTGTTTATAGCTCCCTGATCATCCTTCTGCACAGATTCCCTTCCTCCCATTTTTCCAGCTGGTAAACTCCGAAGCATGCTTCAGATATCAACTTGCTCTAGGAAGATTTCCACTCACCCTCCCTCTCCTTTCACGCTTCTCTATGGACCTAGTAGATGCTATTATCAACTGATCACACAATATTATCCCTCATCTACACTAGACTGCTGCACACTTTGATTGCATTTAGGAGGTCATTTCTTTTGATTGATTTGATGAAATGTTCACTGATGTTACTGATCTGGGGATGGTAGAAGTGACGTGAAATCCACTAGTCTGGAAATCCTCCATTTTGACACTCTTCACTTTAAATAAAGGGACATTTTAAACAGCCTACATGTGATTGTTCAAGCTCCAAGAGGTAATCCATTATGGAGAGAGGTACCAAAAGCAAGGAGCTGGATGAATTAATGACCCTCACTTTCTCAATACAAGGGCCAAAACACATCAACATTTTCTGGTGCCATTTATCAAGGAAGTTAGGAGCTATAGGCCAAAAATCCCAGTAACACTCAGTAAAACATTTCTTCAAACTATAGGCTTTCCTATATTGTGTTTGTTTTGCCCCATATCTATTTTCCTCTTGAGATTAAAAGCGATGCTATATGACATCTTAAAATAAAATGAAAACAGGCTAAAACCTTGGGCTCTTCAGAGAAAGAAAAGAGTGAACTCAGAAGTCATCTTAGAAAGAATGTGTCATATAGGGAAAAATTTAATTTTAAGAAAGAAAAGTACTAGGAACATATTTTACTTCTGCTTAAATGTAACTGGAAAAGATCATTCTCTGATAGGTAAGCCAGATTTTTAAAATGTGTTTGGTATAATAGCCATAATGGCACAGGAGTTGTCTTTAAAAGAACAGAGAATTTGGGACAAAACTATCATTAAACGCTTCTTACCTAAAAGCACAGCAATGCACAATAGTGTTTCATGGGAAACATCAGCTATTTCAACAACAAAGAATTATTCACAATTCTATTTTAAAATATTTGGTCAATTCAATGAAAGTTAGTGCCCTTCAGTGAAAAAATCAAACAAGTAGATTGCTTTACACTTAGAACCAATTTCACCATAATTTTTCTTTAAAGATTGGAACCTGAGCTAACCACCGTTGCCATTCTTTTTTCTTTTTCTTCTCCCCAAAGCCCCCCAGTACAATATAGTATACATTGTATACTAATTGTGAGTGCCTCTGGTTGTGCTATGTGCGACGCCGCCTCAGCATGGCCTGACAAGCGGTGCCATGTCTGCACCTGGGATCCAGGCCAGCGAAACCCTGGGCTGCCACAGCGGAATGCGTGAACTTAACACTCAGCCACGGGGCTGGCTCCTAATTTTACCATAATTTTAAGGGAATGAATCAAGTCTGCTATAATTATAATTAGTGGGTATGTCCTGCTCCCAGATTTTTAATGATTATCTATACATAATGATTTGGCTAAAGTTTATGAAGAAAATTGTTCTGCCACTAGAGTGGTAAATTTAGCCATGATGAAAATTGCCAAAGAGAGTGTGAGTAATTATTAAACTCACAGATTTAAGAATATTCATTGCATTCGCAAGCCTCATTTTTTCACAATATTAATGAGTGGGTTGATACTACCAGTCTATCTAAAAGGTCACTTCATCTGTGACATTCCTTTCATAATCTTTCCATCAATATTAAGATGAGAGTAAATGTCGTACTCTTGTGCAGTCTACTTTTGAAAACATTTAGCAAATTCCAAGCAATGGTAATTATTCTAGCCACTCAATGTAGAAGGAAGCTGGGGACTACTTTTATCTTCCTTCAGTAATGGATCAACAAATGGTGATGCTTTTCACAAATCAAATACAGAAAATGAAAACGCATCCAGGGCTCTCACGATATATCAGGTTACCTTTGACGTCGAAAGTGTTGATCACTCTCTAGAAGTGTGTATTCTTGCAGGCAACAAGCGCCAAACAATTATTATCTAAATATTAAATGTGTAACCAAAATTATTGTAGATCTTAGTAAATCATTTAAATGATTATTCTCCTCTCTCCTCTGAAAAAGTGTGAAGTGAACCTACACAAAATAAGTCCTTTCTTACCTCTTGTATATAGTTATGCAGTGGAGTAATGGAGGGATGGGAACCATTAACTCATTTTTCATATTCCTCTCTTCAAATTGGTAAGGTAGCTGTTGAGTTTGAAGCATTTCATTTATACAGAGGAAGGTAGCTAAGAAAACTCATCTCCTTATGTCAGGTAACCACAAATGCTTATAGGAGAAAGAAAAGAGCTCATGTCATATCTATGGAGTTGAAATTATCATGGCAGGGTAAAACCATTAACTGTAATTCTCCATGGAATACACAATCAATCTAGGAATCCATCATGTAGTGGTTTGGTTTGTCTGTTGAAAGCCACGTGAAACGATCATTCCACCATTCATTTGTTTAGTCCATTAAGAGGTGACACATCTGTATTGAGAGGTGGTAAAATATGATGGCTAAGAGCATAGACCCAGGAGACAGAATGCTTCTGTGCAAACCCAAGCCTGCAATTTACTGGCTATGTAGCTTCAGATAACACTTCTCTGTGTACTACCATTCTCCATGCCTCAGTTTCTTTATCTATAAAATGAAGATACTAATAGTACCTGCCTTATTGGGTGATTGTGTGGATTAAATGAGTCATCATATACTAAATGCTTACACTGAATCTGACACGTGAGAAGTTCTGTGTAAGTGTGAGCTTCTGTTGATATCATTACATGTACTTTCTGGGTCTTAATTACTCATGTATCAACCTTTCTCAAAATATGGATAGTAAATGGGGTATGGATTGGAAATTAGTAGAGCTGATTCCAATGTCAATTAATTTGACCAACTGACCTACAATGATTATATGAATGTTTACATAAATAAGGCATGGTATTTCCATGAAGGAAATTATAAACCCATGGCAGGAAGGAATATAGTGGATTTTAATAAAATGCAGGACATAGAAGGTCATGGGCATAATTTAATTCCAGTGGACTTGCAAAGGTTTTTTTTTTATTCAGATGAGATATTTTGACTGAAAATTGAAAGATGCATATAATTTCAATAGGTGGACATGGTCAAACAAGGTAGTTTGTTGTGGCTAAGTAGTCAGAGAGGTATGATAGGAGATAATTGGAATAATGGATTAGGTTTTTATTGGCAATGATGGGAATCTTAACACCTCATTAATGCGGCTGACATATCTTTAGATAAGAGAGCCAGGGAAAATGTTTAAACAGATCAGAGATAAAATCAGAGTTGATTATCAGAAATATAATACTGGCAGTAGTATAGAGAATGTACAAGAAACTTTTGATAAACTATTTTGGTAAATAGTATATTTGGTAAATAGTGCTTTGAGTTCATGCTTTGAACTTCCACATTCACCCCAAAAAACAGCACAGAAATTTTAAATAAAATAAATAAATAATAAATACCAGATAGAGCCACACTCAAAAACAGAGTAATACTCTATGTGTCAGATATGGAACAAAAACCCAGAGTAGTGCGAACTGGGGCATTAAGCTCCAACACACTAGCATTTTGCTCCAAAAGCAAGAAGAGTGACTTGTGGGTTAGTGAGGAAAACAAGGAGCATGAGCATGCTGGAGAATGCTACCACACTCACCGCATTACAGGGCAGCAAATGGACCTCACTGTTCCGTGGAAGGATCCTGAAAACACCTGCCCCATGACTGAAACGTCAGCTTATACACAGGTCGGTACCCCTGAAGAAAGTGTAAAAAGCCACCTGGCTTGAAATTGGTCCAACTTAATCTCTCTTTTACCAACTTTATGCAATGGAAGGAGCCCTCTGTGAAAAATTGGACTTGAAGCAAAGTGAATACTGAATTCAAGATACGCCCCCCAAAAGAATACTCCCAAAGGCAGAAAAAAAAATCTAAAAGGAAAAATAACCAAAAAAATCACCAGTTGGAAAGTGTGTTCACTGCCAAAATGACAGATAATACAGTAATCAGGAACTCTTTTAAAATAAGAAAGTGAGAATCCAAAAGAGTAAAATTAATAACACCTATTATAAAAAGAATAATAAATTATGAAACAGAAATAGACATATAGCAACCAAGAGGAAGTGGACAAAAATAATCCCCTCAGGAAACCAGGAAATAAGAAATGTAATTATTAAAGTGAAAATGAAATTAAATGCATACATTTAAATTTACCTTATATCAATCAAAGAGAAAACAGTAATTCACAAAATAACAAATGAGTAATTCAGGTAGGATATAGCAGCTGTTTTTTAAATGAAAGAAAAGTTTTTTTTTAAAAATTTAAAAGAAAATTTTTTAAATTTCATTTTTTTAAATGAAAGAAGTTTAAACACAGAAAACATTAGAATCACCACACTATGTTTAATAGGAGAGAAAGAATTGAATGTAAGAAAAAATATTTTAATTAAGAATGGTTGAGAATTTTCCAGATGTAAGTATGATATGAGGTTTTAGATGGAAAGTGCTTATCTAGCGCTGACCTGGAAGAAAAGTAAATCTATACCTTGATACTAAATTTAAAAGTAAAACACTAGAAAGGAAAAGAAGGGGAATTAAATAATGAGGTAAAGGAAGAGGCCACTTGAGAACATAACAATTTTGAACTTTTATGAACCCAAAACCATAAATACATGTCTTAAAAAAACATGAGGAATCACAAGGAAAGATAGTGATATATCAATATCTCTTAGATAATGGTAAAATATGTAGAAAAATTCAGCAAGGATACAGACAATGTAAAGTTAAAAAACAACAACAAATGCTCTACCGTAAATATAGAAACCTGGATTTCACAAACACAAGATGCACGCTTTTTAAAAACATACACAGAACCTTAACAAAATTGACTATCCACTATATAAGAAAAGAATTATCAATAAATTTCAAAAACGGTACCCTAAAGACCACATCTTTTGACAATGATAAGAGAGAACTTTTCTTAAGCTTTCTATCTTGGTTTCTGATGAGAGGATAAAATATCAAAGCTGATAATAATAATTCGTATCAATTTCCCCATTAAATGTAAAACCCGTTTTCAGAAATATAATCGTAGGACTCAGCAAAGACTTGTAGCCTTCTCTAGAATTTATGATCACTTAAAATATAAAAACATTCTCTGTTATTGTACTTTTGACTGAATCCCCATTAACCCATTTCTCAATTTATTTCTTCATCTTTAAAATAAGGGGATTCAGTTGCATAACATTAGGCATCCTTCCAGTTCAATAATTGCATGATGATGCATCTTTTCGTCTTTCAACAGCTGTATTTTCTCCATGTTTCTTATAGAAATAGTTTGCCTTCCTCAGAGGGTACAGAAAGAAGATGCGTTTGGGGATCCGACAAACCTCACCTTGAATCATGTTCTGCCACTCACAAATTGTATAACTTTACATGAGCTATTTATGCTTTTGCGCTCAGCTCTTCCACCGCCAAAAGGAAGGTGAAAAGAAAATCTATCTCAGTTTTCAATGAGGTGAAAATGTTTTGAAGGTTCAACCAATGTTAACGAAAAAATCATAAAGCACCTAATAAGTGCTAGGCGTTAAATATGATAGATGATAGATAGACAGATGGATAAAGGGAGCAGTGTCTAGACTGTGGAATGCATTGTAAGTATTAATTCCTTCCTTCTCCACTCCTCACCTTTCTCCTCATCTCCCTACTAACTCTCAGTACTAAGTCCCTGTTCCCAGGCACTAGCATGTCATTCAGCACCAACAAGCCAAGTTGCTTTGTATACGTTAGACTGGGCATGCAAGAGAACAAGGCACAATGGTGCTGAGGAGGAGTCGTCTCCCCCGAGGAAAACTGGTCATCTGAGGCCTAAGCACTGATGTGGCCCCTTCAAATTCCAGACATAGTTTATGGATGTTTGTTTATAGATATTTGTTGAGTATCACAATATGAAAGGTACTCAGCAATTTGCAGGACAATAATCAGCAGGGCAGCCACTCTCTCTGTTCTTTTCATAATTTATACTAAATTGATGTAGGCAGAGAATGCAATGCTTTTCTGATTTCCAAGTTTGAAACAGCTAGTGAATCATTTATATGTTTTTTTCCTTGCTGGAAAATTAAATATTCTCCATACTGAGGATTTTTAGAGTATTGGAGAAGGGAAAATTATGCAGTTTGCCTTATGTGATGATAACCTACACTGTAATTCAAGCAAATTTACTTCTCAAGATATAAAATTTCAAGGCATTCAGATAGGAATATTGTCTTAGCTGTTTGTGGGATTTTCATATCTGGTTTTAATTTAATCCTTAAATTTAATACTAGATATGAACTACTATTCCCTTGCTACAATTTTTAACCTTTACGAAGTAAAACCTTGCTCTCAGATTAGGCTCAGGCAAATTTTCCTTTTCACAGCATTGAAAAATTTCTAATTTATGGTCAGATGGTACATTAAAAAAAACGATACAAAAGAATAACATTCAAAGTCGCATTAATTATACACACACATTGCTACAAGAAAACTCAAAGTTTTGTTTTCCTTAGCAATCTGCCCGAATACTTAGCAGGTAACAGACTGTCATTTTTTCTTTCAGTGAAACAAACATTCCTCTTGTAGCTTACTTCCCCCATTCCTGGGGTAAATGAGAGATATAGATCTCTTTGACATGTACACAAGTGGGAAGGTGGCTGAGCTCATGTTGATTTCACATACTCCAGAATCCCTACTGTCCAGAGCATCCTTATCTCATCCACTTAAAAATCTCAAATTAAGCTACTGTGTCCAAGGGCACACATGTTAATATAAAATGCTTATGTTAAATTGGCAGACTGCTCTATATATTCACCCATTCAAAATTATTTAATGCTTACACGAGCCATACATTGTTCTTTGTTCCATTACTATATTAACAAATGATAGTTGATCAGGTAAATTAGTCTCAAATTTTTTTGAAAGATAGGAATGGTGGACATGAAATTTAAAAATTTGCAGAGGAACAGGAGGAGGGAATCAGAAATGTCTGGGAAATGAGTTTAAAGGCACAAGGCATTGAAAATGAAGTGTAAGCTAAATCAGATAAGAAATGAGGGGTGATCAGTGCCAACGGGTAGCAAGTTTCAGAGGAGTCCTTCCAGCGGGTGTCCATTTTACAATTGTTTTTGGTCCCTCTTACTGATGAGTCCTATAAAAAGGCCTGGGTTTGGTTGTTTGCATTGGTGCTACCGGGTAGTCATTCCAATAAAAGAAACTATCCTGCCTCTCTCCACTCATTTCTAAATGTGTATCAGTTGTTTTTCTCCTTTCTCTTTGCTATTTCACTGTAGACAAATATGTATTCAAATAATTTGTGCCATCAGGGAAGAGAGGTGAATAAAAATACGGATGACAGAGTATCAGCTCTGGCTCAAGTTTCCCATCTCTTAATGTCATGTTGCTAGAATTTAAGAAATTTCATGCTGTGATACGTGAGCTAGTTCTTACCTTACTATCAATTCCAGTTTCAGAGCCATGATAACAGCTCTGAATCTTCAAATCTTGGCTACCCAAACTTAGATAGCCACTCTCTCTTTTCTCCTCCCACACAAGGTAAAAATCACAAAACCATTTACTTTGATCCAAGTGTTCTGTTTACAATCACTGCAGTCTTCTTGCAGAAGCAAGGGCTGTGTGTAATCACTGGTATTTCAATCACTGGTATCCACGATGAGATTTACATCAATAAACTTCCTTCTGAGAACCCAAGACAGGCACACCACCATCACTCTTCTGATACACATTACAGGGTCTTCCTCGCTTCCCGAGGATATGAAGGTCAAACAATAAGAACCAAACACCAATGCCTCTTCAGTCATTTTGCCTAAGCCCAACCCTAACTACACAGCATGGAGGATGTTTCTTTGTGAGATAAGAGATATTACAGCAATTTGTAGAGTGTGAAAGCTGTCCAAATGGTCATTATCACATGTTGTGGCAAAAGCATTTCTAAATCTTCCTGAGCATGACCTTCCACTAACTAAGGAACCCTGTGCAAGTGGAATAACCAGGCTTCTAGGGATATTCCTCCCCCTTTACAGAGAAAGAGAAGAGGTAGTTCAGAAAAGAAACAGTGCTGAATGATACAGATAATAAGAGGTGAGGCCCTATTATTATCTAGAATGCCCATTTCCCTCAATTTACAGACAAAAAGAAGAGTCCTAAGCAATTTAATGACCTCTCCAATGACGTAGAACTTATGCAGTGCAGAATAAAGATTTAAATTTTGTTAGTCTCAATAACATCCTAGGTTGGGTGTTTTTTTCTTTTTTTTTTTGAGGAGGGTTGAACAAATGTCAAATTCTTAGACCCTAAAATAATACTTTTAGTATTCTTTTAACCGTGTCTGATTCCCTTAAATGATAGCTTTCCAACCTCCATGTTGTAGTAAATGTCAAAAATTACTATTAGCAAGAATGTAAGGTCATTTCAAAATTTACAAAACTAAGTCTAATTATTCTTGACTTCCGGATATGACAAAAGAAAGAAAAAAATAGAAACAGCTTTGTTGTACAGGACCATCTGCTAAAATTATGATGAAAATTTTATGTATACACACACATATATTCATTTTACCTATATGGTCTATCCACATGACCTATCTCTCTAAACCACTTTGAAAATTAATGCATTTCAACACACTTGCCTTGCTTAAATATTGCTTATGACCATTTCAAGCTATTTGGGATCTGACAAAATGAATACAATTCAAAACCTTTCCCATGTCCACATGACAAGTGGTACACAGCATTTTTACTGAGGTATTTGGTGCCTAGACCCATGATTAACACTGCCAAAGAATTTCCTGGAATGTGGGCTGGAATATTCTAAGTTTTGAACATATTCCTCCCAATTTTAAGTACCTTTGGGAAATGGAGAAGGAAATGTGGCCGTTTGTTTGTTTAACTTGGCTGAAAAATTTTTTAAAAACCACTTTCTTCAATAGGTTAATACTTATTGAGCAAATAAAAAATATTCTACTTTAAAACTATCATAACAGTGGTGCTCAGGAAAGTACATCTAAGTTTATTTTAACAGTAGTTAAATGTTTCATAAAAATAATGCTGATTTGAACACTGCAGCAATAATGCACCAGTGACTAATATGGCCTTTCTATAGAAAGATCTCAAAGCACAAATTCAGCAACATCAAGTGATATGGGCTTCCTTGACTCAAGCAATTAAACTATTCAACAGAAATGATTCTGTACCATTTTAATTTTTTTAAATCTCCATATTAGAAATTTCATAAACTCCATCCAGACCCAAAATTCCTTTCACAATTGAGTTCTTTCTTTTGTGTAATAAGCTACTTCTTATTGTAGTATTATCATATAAATTTTTGCTTTATTCTCCTTGAAATAATTATTTATAAGCTAAGCTCTTCCATTAACTGCTTTCTCTTCTCTAATTTAATATATCCCTACATTTTTAGCTTTTTCTCATAGATTTTATTTATTGACCTTCTGCTCGTATTCACTTACTTTCATCTGAAAAGACTACAGAATCCCTAATTTTCTGTTAAAAAGAGCTAAGATCTACCTATCTGAAATCAGTAAGTAGATGGTGCATGTTACACGGCACAAACTAATTCATTCATTGTTTCCCTTCACGAGGGTTTGCTTAGCATCATGCAGATCCCACAGTTCATATTTTCCCCTAAAGAAGTAATTCATTTTGTCACAGAATTGTGTAATCTAAACCAGTATAAGCCAGCTCAAAGACTTTTCTGAATGAGAATGCCAGAGTCGGGTTTTTAGAGGAAGTGAAGTGGCGGTGTGGACAGATGGTGAGGACTCAGGTTCTCCTAACTGAGAAGAAAACTACTTTTGGACCCAAACGTTTTTGCTACCCACAGGAATTCTTTACAGTAATCAGCTGGTAGTTTGTAGAGAACAAAATCCATCTCGCTCTTCTGAAGTACCCCACAGACTGTTTAAGGAAAAATAGAAAACGTTCTTGTCCTTTAATATTTAGCGCTAAAATGACCTTTCCTAGAGGCCTCCAGTGACGAAATTGCCATTTACTCTTTAGGAGGCAGTGGAGCATGATGGTGGGGAGCAGCCTTCAGAATCAGATGTGTCTGGGTTTGAGGAAAAGATCTTCCACTTATCGGTTGTGAGTTACAAGGCAACTTATTTCAGTTTGTTCATTCTTAATCTCAACTGTTCAATAGAGATCATTAT
Organism: Equus quagga; assembly: GCF_021613505.1. Taxonomy (NCBI): domain Eukaryota; kingdom Metazoa; phylum Chordata; class Mammalia; order Perissodactyla; family Equidae; genus Equus; species Equus quagga. The sequence continues at coordinate 19,455,741 of NC_060272.1, read as the reverse complement.
AATACTTCGTAGGGTTGTTGTGAAAATTAAAAGGGGTAATATATGTAAAGTGCTTAGCACAATACCTGAAATTTAACAATCACCATACAAAGATTTTGCTGTTATCTTTTTATATTTATAATTAATCTCATGATTGTTTAACTTTGTGCACTAATGGAGAGCTCATTTGCCAATTCCCATAAACGAAAGCAGAAGTCAACTGGTTGGGACACTATAGAAGCTATTTGAATAAAGAAAAACAACAAAAAGAAGGCAAAGTGTTAAAACTCAAAACATATATGATGGTTGACATCATCTACGTAACTTGTTCATAATGTTAGTTTATGGAAAAGAATAAACATTTTTTTAGTTGTGCTTTGAAACCTGAAGTAGATTATCAAAATCAAGACTCGAGTCAGCTTTCCAGCTGCCACTGCTTGCCCACGTGCTCTCAGTTTGAGGTGAAATTCCATGCATTATTCTTCTGGTATTTGTTGGCTTTGTATCATTTTGCCTCCTTGTCAAAATTCAGCGTTCGCTGCATAAAAGCAACAGCATTTGTTTCTTCTGGCAAAGAGAAGTGGCAGGAGGGCAACTGGGAGCGTTGTTTACAGAATAACTCTGCATTGGTGAACATTTTTGATCTTTAGACTTTCATCCCAAGTAAAACCATGAGGGAAACTGCAAACAGTAAAAATTATTTCCTTTATTGTAAAATTGGAATGATAACGGGCTTTTTATTTTTAAAGGTGCCTATACATAAAGTCAGTACAACTGACATATCCTTAGGTATATTAATGGATAATATGGACAGGTCCTTTGGCTTTTTCTTGAATGAATGTGGCAGATACTGAATTTGAGTAATTTATTTTAAATGTGAAGCAGTTGTACACATAAATATATACCATGTCAATCTATCAAAAACATCAGTTATTGAAGTTTTTATGTAGGAATTGTATAGACATTGGGAATATGAATAAATGTGTTACTTATCAGTCACACCAACTCAAGGTTACAAGAAGAGGTCTAACATTTCCAACAGTGCATACACTGTTCCCCCAAAACATACATAATCATTGAGAGAAAAGTGAATAAAAGATTTCTAGAAATCTGCTACAAAAGGTTTATTACAAACACCCCAATTTTTTAGGTCTGAGGTGGCTTGTTTCCATACTTCACCGCTTTGAAAGAGATAGATTTTTTCCTTAAGAAAATTAAGCACACACACTCACAAAAGAGCAAAACTACTTTATAGACAAAGTTCGATATATCTTTTTAGTTTCTTTATTTAGAAACATACAATAAAAAACCCAAGTTAAGAGTACTATGCTTAAGTAAATATCAATTACATTTTGCTTTTAGGTTCTTTTAGCTTTATTGAGGTATAATTGACAAATAAAATTGTAAGATATTTAAAGTATACATAGTGATGATTTGATATATGTATGCATTGTGAAAGGATTCCTCCCATCTAGTTAATTAATATGTCCATCATCTCACATGATCATCTTTTTTTTTGGTGAGAACAGTTAAATTCTACTCTCGGTGAATTTCAATTATACGATACAGTGTTTTCAACTGTAGTCATCACGTTATACGTTAGATCCTTAGACCTTATTCATCTTATAGCTGAAAGTTTGCACCCTTTTACCTGCCTCCTCTCCCTCTTCCTCCCAGCCCCTGGCAATCACTTTTTTACTCTCTAGTTTATGAATTTGATGCTTTTTTTGATTCCACACATAAGGGGTATCATGTAGCATTCATTTTTCTCTGTCTGGCTTATTTCACTTAGCATAATGCCCTCAAGGTCCACCCATGTTGTGAATAGCAGGATTTCCTTTGTTCTCTTGGCTAAATAATATCCCTCTGTGTGTGTATGTATATAATGCGTGCGCGTGTGTGTGTGTGTGTATAATGCATAACACATTGTTTTTATTCATTCATCTATCAATGGACACAGGTTGATTCCATATCTTGGCTATTGTAAATAATGCTGCAATAAACACAGAAGTGCAGATATCTCTTCGAGATCTTGTTTTCATTTCCTTTGGATATATACCCAGAAGTGGAATTGCTGGATCATATGATAGTTCCATTTTAAATTTTTTGAGGAAACTCCATACTGTTTTCCATAGTGGCTGTACCATTTACGTTCCCACCAACAGTGCACAAGGGTTCCCTTTTCCTCACATCTTCACCAGCATTTGTTATCTCTTGTCTTTTTGATTATGGCCATTCTAACAGATGTGAGGCGATATCTCATTGTGGTTTTGATTTGCATTTTCATGATGATTAGTGATGTTGGTGTCTTCTTTGGAAAAATGTCTATTCAGTTATTTTACTGTTGGAGGGAGTGAACATGTTGGTGCTGATTCTGGTGGGTATTTCTAGTGAGAGAACTAGTTTCAAACTCAATTCCAATCCCATGGAGGCTTCATGGTAAAGGCTTTCAGATTGTTATCAAGAATCAACAGAACTCAAATTTTGACTGACTTTATACAAAATTAGTGAGATAGCTTGTTCTAATACATTTATTTAAAATGATCCCTCTGACACATAGATAAACTAAATTAACCAGTTAGCAAAAATGCAGGTCTAGAATACGAAATAACTCATATTATTTAATATTTAGTTTTGGGCATATTTTTGTATTTTACAACATTTTGAAAGACATTTCTGTATATTTTCAAACTTTTTGCTTTTAGCTTATTTTCTTGCTAACATAATGAATAGCATTTCTCTCAGAACTTGCCCTTGAAGTTTTTATCTATTTAATTCCAAGATTACTCTCAGATTCTTAACAATGAGACCTCTTCTTACCTGTAGTTAGTGCATTCTTCTGGGAAAAGACAAAATAATAGAAGTTGAATATTCTCTCTTTTACTTTCTCCTTTCAACTATGATTAGACGTTGCTAATTCCCAAAGTATAAAACTAAGATATAGACAATAACATGAGTTTTAGAACTAGTTTTGTTACCGTCTGTTTACCCCTGAAAAAAGCTTCATTGACCCTCAGTTTCTTCACCTACAAAGTGCTCAAAAGGGTGGATAGTTGCTCTCTATTAAATAATTACACATATGAGAGAAGGAAAGAATTTATAGCTGTTCTCACATGAGTACAACTGGTCCTACCACTAATGAAAATAAAACTTTCATCTTTAATATATCAGAATTTGATGTGTTTTTCATTATTTAATATAGATGGTAAAAAGGCAACAAGAGTCTGGCTATTGGAATGTCTCAAACATGTTGGAATAGTTCTTTGTTTCAAGCTTGCACCTCACAAAGCATGTTCGTGTTGCTTCACAATCCAGTGATGTAGGAGAGTGGATTTTATTGTATCTATGGCTCATTTGACAAAAATAAAAGGTTAAATGACTTGCCCTGTTTAATGAGTCAGAGCCCAGACTCAGACAGCAGTCCTCTAACTCTAAAAGCCAGTTGCGTTATGTTTACACTTGCATTTCTAAAAGGACACAGTGTTTGGCCATTTTCAATGTAAGTTCAAATGTTACTTATTTGTGATTTTTAAAATTTGTGTTTCTTTTCTTTAAATTCAACCTAAAAATATTTCTCATTTATTTTATTTGTCATTATACATTTTTATTTCATGTACATGAAAACACACCATTATATAGTATAATATTTAAAATAAGCTTTCTTTGCATGAAAGATGAGAAGTCCTTGAAAACTTAGAGTTTGAATAGATCCTGTCAGTTATTTCCATGAAAGTTACTAAATATGATGACAAATAGGAATAAATAATTCTCTCTGAATCTGGATTCAGCTTCTCAAGATCAAGCTTCTCAAGCAAACAATGCAAAAGACTATAATGTATTGGGAAATCCAAAGTTGAAGTTTAGGAAGAATTCACACACACATTGCAATATTGTTAGTACAGCACCGATAAAATGGATTAATTCATTTTCTCTAAATATCATATTCACGTACTAACACTTAATTACTGAAGGAGGTTTTCTTAGGTAAAAGAGATCGCGTTTATATTTGTATCACATTGTGAATGTCCCTGTTCTGCCTTACCAATAAAGCCCTCAAACTCTCATTTATATAAATTAAAAACTTCTATACTTTTAAAACAATGATAATTCCATGAAACAATCACAAAGTTGTGCCTTCATTAATTACCCCTACTAAGCAGTTGATAGCCATAAAGGATCATCTTTATATAGTAAATTATTAGAAAAGAATTAGTCTCTTATACATTTCTAGGTCAAGCATAATTTCACAAAGAATGATCTATGTAAATAAATCAGCTTAGCGTAAAAATTTCTCACAACGAAAAATTTAATTCTAACTGATCAATTTATTTTTTAAAAGCTACCAGGGAAATTACTTTTTTTTATTGTGGTAAAACATATATAAAATTTGCCATTTTAAGCATTTTAAAGTGTACAGTTCAATAGCAGTAACTCACAGTGCTGTACCACCATTATTACTGCCTATTTCTAATTTTTTTATTGCCTCAAACAGAACTCTGTAACCCTTTAAAAATAACTCCCCATTCCCTGCTCCCTCCGCCCACTGGTAACGTCTAGTCTACTTTTGGTCTCTGCCTAGTCTAGATAATTTATATGAGTGGAATCACACAAGATTTGCCCCTTTTTGTCTTATTTCACTGACAGTAATGTTTTTAAGGTTCATCCATGTTGTAGCACATCTCAAAACTGTATTCTTTCTCCTGGCTGTATGTATGTGGCACATTTTGTTTATCCGTTCATCTGTTGATGAACACTTGGATTGTTTCCACTTTTTGGCTGTTGTGAATAATCCTACAATAAACATTGGCACAGAAGTATCTCTTTGCATCCTTGATTTCAGTTCTTTGAAGTATATACCTATGAATGGAATTTTGGGGTTATATGATAATTCCATGTTCAGCTTTTTGAGGGAACACCAAACCGTTTTTTCACAGTGGCTCCAACATTTTACATTCCCGACAGCAATGTACAAAGATTTCCATTTCTCCACATACTTGCCAACACTTATTTTTCATTTTTTGAAAAATTATAGCCATCCTAGTAGGGGTAAAGTGGGATTTCATTGTGCTTTTGATTTGCATTTCCTTAATAACTAATGATTTTGATGTGTTTATTGACCATTTACATATCTTCTTTGGAGAAATATCTATTCAAGTTCTTTGCCCACTTTTAAATTGGGGTGTTTGGCTTTTGTTGTTGAGTTGTGAGTGTTCTTTATATATTCTGGATACTAAAGCCTTATCACATATGTGATTTGAAATATTTTCTTCCGTTTCATAGGTTGTCTTTTCACATTCTTGATAATGTCCTTTGATGCACAGAACTTTTTAATTTTGATAAATTCCTATTTATCTATTTTTGTTGTTGTTGTTGCCTATGCTTTTGATGTCATATTTAAGAATTCAAGGCCAAATCCAAGCTAATTAACATTTACCCTTAAGTTTTCTTCTAAGAATTTTATAATTTTATATCTTATATTTAGGTCAATGATTCATTTGAGTTAATTTTGTTATGGTGTGATGTAGGGGTCTGACATCATTATTTTGCATTTGGAAATTCAGTTTTCCTAACACCATCTGTTGAAGAGACTATTCTTTCCCCATTGAAGGGACGTGGCACTCTTGTCAAAAATCAATTGACCATATATAAGAGGGTTTCTTTCTGGGCTTCCAATTCTATTCCATTTGTCTCTATATCTAACATATGCCAGTATCACACTGTTTTAATTACTGCAGCTTTGCAGTGTTTTGAAATCAGGAAGTATGCGTCCCCCAAATTTGTTTCTCTTTTTCAAGATTATTTTGATTATTCAGGACACTTTGCATATGAATTTGAGGATAGAGTTTTCCATTTCTGTGAAAAATAAAGGACTGTTAAAATATTGATAGGTATTACATTAAATCTGTAGATCACTTTGAGTAGTATTGACATTTTAACAATATTAAGTCTTTCAATCATGAACATGAGTTGTCTCTCCATTTAATATATGTCCTTAAGTTCAATTTCAGCAATTTTTTTGTGATTTTCAGTGTATGTCTTTTAACTCTTTGTTTAAATTTATTCTTAAGTATTTTATTATTTTTATGCTATTACAAATGGGATTGTTTTCTTAATTTCCTTTTTAGATTATTCATTGGTAATGTATAAAATACAATCGATTCAATGTAACACATCACATAAGTAGAATGAAGGCAAAAATTTACGTGATAATGTTAATTGATGCAGAAAAGGCATTTGACAAATTCAACATCCTTTTATGATAAAACCACTCAGAAAAGTAGGAATAGAAGGGAACTTCATCAATATGGAAAAGAACATTTAAGAACAACCTACAGTTAACATCATCCTAAATGGTATAAGACTCAAAGCTTTCCTCCAAGATCAGTAATAAGACATGATGTCTGCTTTCACTACTGTTATTCGACATTATACTGGCAGTTCCAGCTAGGATAATTACATGAGGAGAAGAAACATAAGGCACCCAAACTGGAAAGGAAGAAGTAAAATGATTCTTGATTGTCCTAGTAAGTGCTAAGTAAGCTTTTAGAACTTAATGAACTAATTATTAAATAAAGTGGTTTTTGTTTCTATCTTGTAGGAAAAAAATGATAACAAAACCAAAAGATTCCTATTTGAAATACAAGTCTGTCAAAGTTTATATTACAGAAAAATGTTGTGTCTTGAACAATCCTTACCATGGGGCACTGATTTTATTGCTCTTACTTGGTATTCTGTAATGACGGTTGGTCAGAACCCTAAGGCATCATGCCGGTGTCAGAAAAGTCTTTTGTTGAAATAAGGTTGGAATTCACTAAGAAAACTGAAGACAGATTTTAATAAGGCCATGAAAATGGATCCAAAAAATTTTGTAGTCTTTCATTTCTGATTACAGTGACATGACAGGTACAATTCAAAGTAAATAATATATTTTAAATAAAACCAAACATTGTGCTTGCTTGAAAATTCTGATATTCTTAAATCCCAGGGCACCATAAAATTTCTCCAGGTGATCATCTCTTAGTTAACATTTCCAGTACTTCTACTGCCATCCTTTCCCCCATAATTCCAAACTGCTTTTATGTAAATACTTGAGTTAGAATTGTTTTTAGGAATTCTTTACCATGAAAGCGTGTAATAATTTCAATTAACAAAGTGACAAGTGTGTGTTGGGGACGGGGGATATGGAAGATGCAAAGATGGTGCAGTACAATTTTTACTAAAAACTTTCTTCAGTGTAACATATACAACAGCATTCTTTATCAAAATATTAAAAACTGTCAAAAAATGTGCAAATCTACTACATTGAAAACGCCAAAGCATTACTGGGAGGAAATAAAGAAGACTTAAATAAATGGAGAAATGTGCCACGCTCGTAGACTGGAAAATTCGATACTGTTAAGTCTCTACTTCCTAAATTGATCTATTCATTCAATGCAATCCAAATCAAAATGCTTGTAGGCTCTTGTAGAAATTAACAAGCAGTTTCTAAAACTAAGAAATGCAGAGGACTTAGAGGAGCCAAAACAATTGTGAAAAAGAATGAAATTAAAGGATTACACTACCTGACTGAAAGAGTAGGAGAAAGAGGCAGTAATTAAGATTGTATGCTTCTGGTATCAAGATAGACAAACAGAGAAAAGGAACAGAATTGAGAGTACAGACCTACATATATATTTCACCGATTGATTTTTCACAAAGGTATAAAGGCAATTCATTGGAGAAATGAATAGTATTTTCAACAAATGGTCCTGAAAAAATTGAATGTGTATAAACTTTAATTCATACCTTACACTATGTGCAAAATTTAACTCAAATTCTATCATAGTCCTTAATATAAAACGTAAAACGATAAAACTTGCAGAAGAAAGTAGCATAAAGTCTTTCTGACTTTGGATTAGGCAAAAACATTAGATATGCAACAAAAGCATAATCCATAAAAGAAAAAGTTTTTTAAATGGACTTCATCAAAATTAACAACTTCTGCTCTTTGAAAGATAATAGCAAGAGAATAAAAAGTCAAACCACAGACTGGTAGAAAATATTTGCAAATTATAGACAGAGTACTTTTATTCATAATATATAAAGAATTCTCAAAACTCAATAAAAATAAAACAAATACTTAAGTGAAAAGACGGTAAAAATTCGAAAGGTTACTTCACCAAGAAAATAAAAGAATGGCAAAGGAGCACATGAAAAATACTCAACATCATTGGCGACTGGGGAAATAAAAATTAAAACCACAATAAGATACCACTATACACTTATTAAAACGTCCAAGATTAAAAGGACTCACAATCCCAAGTGTTGGTGAGAATGTGGAGCAACTAGTGCAAATATGAATCATACAACTACTTTGGAAAACAGATTTTCTATTTCTTACAAAATTTAACACCTACCATATGACACAGCCATTCCACTCCTCCCATTCGACACCCGGAGAAATGAAAATATGCATCCATATAAAGACATGTACATTTTCATCGTAGCTTTATTTGCAATAGCCCAAACTGGGAAGAACTGTAATGTCTATCAAAGGTGAATGGATAAAAAAATTGTTTCAATGATACAATTTGAACCAATGGCATACTACTCACCAGTGAAATGGAAGGAACCATCTATACATGAAACCATATAGATGCATCTCAAAATCATTCTGTTGAGTTAAAATAAAACCAGATTTTAAAAAGCATATACACTGTATGATTCCATTTATATAAAATTCTAGAAAATCTAAACTAATCTGTAGTAACTGGAAGAGATATGTAGTTAACTGGGGATGGGGTAAGGTGGCCAAGGAGGGGCGAGAAAGAGATAGCACAAAGGCTCAGGAGGAAACTTTGGGAGGTGAAGAATAGTTTCACTGTCTTGTTTCACTGTCTTGGATGTCCCACAAGAGTATACATATGTCAAAATTAATCAAGTTGTGCACTTTAAACTGTACAACATTTGTACATCTGAACACATACTAATAGTATACTTTAAACATGTTTGATAAATTAACCAAATTGTACACTTGAAATACGTCAAACATGCACGTTCTTAAAACTCTTTGCCATCTTCCAATCTCAAATCACATTTTGAAAAAAGTTTTATTAAGAACTATAAGCAGTTTTATATATTAAGCAGTTCAGACAGATTCAGTATGTATTTGTTTAGCACCTATGGGATGCCAGGTGTGATTCCAGGTTCTGAGGATGCTTCAGTGAACAAAATAAATAATGTTTCTATCTTTTGGGGCTTAATTCTGATAGGAGAGATTAGCAATAAAGAAAGAAACATATAGAAAAACAGGTGGCATTAAGTGCCGTGAAAGAAAGAAGACAGCGTAAGGAAGTACAGCTGAAGGGGATGAGACTGCTACCTCAGCAAGAAAGATCAAAAAGACTCCCTGAAGAGGGGACACTGGAGCAGGATCGCAAATGAAGTGGTGAATGAAGACACAGAGGAGAGCCTTCCAGGCAGAGCAATCCCCAAATACAAAAGACTGAGGCAAGAAAAAGTTCGTTGTGTGAGAGAAAAAGCAGGAAGGCCAGTGTGGATGACATAAGTAATCAAAGGAGAAGATTTGGGGTAGGAAAACAGGGCAGAGAAGCAGTCAGAGCCTCATCATGTAGGCCTTTATAGATTTTGCATTTTTTTCTACATGTGCTCTGACACTGCTGGAGTTCTATAAGCAGGAAAGTCACATGAGTCATATTGGTGGGTGTTAAAAATGATTCTGGCAGGAGTGTTGAGAATGGACTATACAAGGGCAGTGGAAGCCAACGGTGCTGGCTTGGACTCCAGTGGCAGGGATAAGAGTGGGGAAAATTAGTCAAGTGTGGAGTATATTTTGAAGGCAGAGCCGACATGCTATGCTTGTAGATTGGATGGGGAATGTGAGAAAAGGACAAGGATAATTCCAAGGGTTCAGGTCTGAGTAACTGAAGAACAGAGGTGCCATTTTCTGAAGCGGGAACACAAGAGAAGAGTTTAGGGGACAGAAATCAAGAGTTTGGCTCTAGACTTGTCAAGTTTGAGTTGCCTATTAAGCATCCAGGTGGGGATGTCAAATAAGCTGTGAGAAATAACACTGTAGAGTCCAAGGGAAAGATGAGAGATGGAAAGAAAATTTGGGAGTCATGAGCATATAAAGGATATTTAAAACCATAGGACTGGATCAGCTCACATAGTTAATGAATGAATGTTTGTAGAAAAGGCCAAAGACTGGACCCTGAAATGTATCAAAATTGGTTATAGTTAAGAGGTACAGATTTTTTCAATGTATCTCATCTATAGAATTTTTCATTCTGTTTCATTGTGGTATGGCACTATAGCCATAAAAGTAAAGTTATTATAGGAAGGGGCAGGTCCTGGAACTAAGCCACCTAACCCTGGATCTGCTGGTAACTAGAACCATGGCCTTGAGCTATATGACTTCCCTCCTTGGGCTTCAGTTTCATCATCTATAAATTAAAACAATAGAATTTGTTGGCTGTTTGAGCAGGAAGAATGAAAGAAAAGAGTAAAACTAACACTAAGGTTCTGAGATTCATTGGTTCTCTGGCAGGAAAGCTACTAGTTTAGGAAAGAAGATTTAGCTACATTGAGCATAACCTATGTCATCTGTAATGACCCTTAAATCTTTTGCAGCTGTTCTTCCATGGCACTGGCTTCTTATTTTTCAGCTTGCTTTGCACTTAAATTTATTGTCCTATAACTTAGGAATGGTTTGGTTTCAAAAAACAGAAACTCTCTGAAACTAGCTTGAGCGGAAAGGAGAATGTATTGGATGGTCCAGAGTGTCTCAAAAAACTCAAGGGCAGGCACTGCTTCCAGCCTCCTGAGAGACAGAAAGAAGAAATGGGAGGCATTCTGGTTTTCTCTTCTCTGATCACATGTAATCTGCCCTGATTCCACCAACATGGTGCCTCAAACACTCGAAATATGTAAACTGACGAGTGCAGTTTCCACAAATGATTGACCCAGTCTCTTTATGTCCCTGTTTCAAATTCCTGGGAGAGAGAACTTGACTGGCTCTGCCTAGCTTCTCAGTTGATTCTCTCTCAATCAGTTGCCCGTCCCTGGTCTACTTAGCTGTGACCCAGGAGGAGTGAGTTCATGTAGTGTAAACACACTTGAGGGATCCTAACCTTAAGGTTGGGAGCTTCAGATGATAGCTCATAAAGGAAGAATGAAGCCACCCCTAGAGAGATCTAATCGAAAAACGTAAATAAATAAATAAAGTTTAAAGAACTGTTCTAAATTACATTTATTTTTAATTATTCTGATCCACCCTCTCACCACACACACGTACATTCAAATGTTATTATGCAACAGGAAATGTGATAGCAATATAAAATCTATGATTTTTACTTTCTATAATATAAAACATCAATGTGTTTTCAAATATTTTAGTTTGTATACACAATTTTTCGATTTTTTAAGTCTTTCATCAATACCATATGTTACATGAGGTAAATCACTAAGGGAATATTTTAGTTCTTGTTTCTTCACAAGTACAAATAATACAAATTCCCCATGGAACCAAAAGTGTATTTTGACTGCTAGACCAAGTAGTCTTTAAAAAAACCCTTCTTAGCATTTGGATGAATTTCTAACAAATTATATCTTTCTATCAATATTATTCAAGTAGAGGACAGTAATTTTCTTAGAAAGGAATTAACTATCACTTTATGGCCTTTTAACTTTTTCTGGAATAACAAGGAGGGTCAAAATTTATAAGACTAGGAAAATCAATGCAAGGAGAATACTTTTTTCTATATGTCTTTAAAGTTCATGCTGATTTCACAGTGCCAATTATTTATTATCTTTTCAACAAAATAACAGATATTATACATCAGAGTTATTATTAAAGAACTATTTGCTGATATCTTTGGAGAGTTTAAATATAAAACCTGGTACAAATGCAATGTTATGAACTTGTACGGAAAACAACCCTTGTGAAAACCAAATCCTCCTTCGAATTCAAGGGTTCATTCGATCCTGTTTCTCCTCCCAGCTCTGTAACTGCCCTTCCTGGTGGGTCCTCTGTTTCCCTCACTGTCCACAGATTAAGTCCTTTTAACTCTGTTTAAACATTCTACACATTCTTAGTACCTTAACAAGTATTCATTTATTCATTCATTCAAATAAAGCTAATAAGCCTCTGCTATATGTAGGATGTTGTCCCACATGCTTTGAGGATTTAAAAATAAATTAGTACTGTCATTAAAAATTCTAATATTTAGCTCTTCTTGTGTCAGGAAATTCTCTTAATTATCTGTTCTGAGTAAAATATACCGACTGATGATTGAGACTGAGTGAAGAGTAGCTTTTTGCTTACATAACTTTCTAAGTTTTAAGACTGTCTGCGTGAAGCCTACACAATTAGTTAAAATATCAATATCAAACTATCTGATTTCGTGTCTACCGTTTCTTGAATATACTTTGATCTTTGTAAAATTAATCAGAATTGTTATAGTAGTTATCTTATTTCAGCAACTCTTCTGTTCTTTGTTGATGTTTCTTTGGACGTTTTATTTTCTAAGCCAACATATTTATTTCTTCTTGGAACTCTCTTCAAGTCCTACAAGCACACCATTTTACTAAATGTCTGGGAAACAAACGAAAACTGACCAAGAAAAGCAAGCATTTTTAGTCTGTTTTATTCCCACTTCAGTCTTCCAAATTATGTTATTTAATCATAAGACACACAAAAGAACAAGGTTCTGATGCAAAATATTTTTTTCTATTTCTCTCATTTAGATTCTCTGCATTTCTATAAAATGTTCCACCCAGGTGATGAACATCTCGCCTAAATTGCTTGTTTTCCTTTTCATATTTTGAAGTTTATACCAAGCTCTTTAGTTTCTTATTTCATATGCTTTATAAACAATTATGTAGCTGACTCTTAAAACTAAATGCCTTTAACCTAACTAAAAAGAGGATAAGCAACAGCACTCTTCTTATGAATGTGTCCTTCTTCCCTGAGGAATGTGTCCTTCCATCCCCTTTTAGTGAGGAAAGCTGAAAAGATGAAAATGAATAACCAGATTGTTCGAAGTAGGGTTTAAGAGCTGGGACACAGTAAACAAACTGCAGGTATTGAAAGAGGACAGGTTTCCAGTCCATTTCCTTTTTTGCAAAATGTCTGGCTTCCACATTCTTTATTCAAATGGGCTCATATCTGGCAGCGAAGTTTTTTGGCTGTATTTTTGTGGAATATCTGTAAGAAATGAGTTGAGAAACTTGACAACAACAGCTTGAGGTATTGGATGAATAATAGAGAACTTCCACCATTCAAGCTTCTGACTAGGGCAGAATGAGAAGTATTAGGAACCTAGAAAAAAGGAAAGATTGATTCAAAAATAATACACTGCTCTAACCCTCTGGCAAATACAGTTCTTTCTAAAGTACTGTAGACAGATCACATAAGGGAAAAGCTTACATTAGCTTTCCTTAGGCTTATTTGGACTGGCTCTCCTGGTGTTTGTTACTTGTTGCTTGCCTCATCCCATCAAAAATAAAAATCTATAAGGGGAAACGAAAGTCTTGCACTGAAAGTACCAGCGTTTTAAGGGTATGGTTCTTATGGATGTGAAGTGCTATTCATTTTGCAGTCTCACCCTATGAAAAGTGATTTAGTTAATTCCTTCAGGCTTCAGAAGGAATGAGTCTTATTTAACAACTGTGTGATAGCACAACCAAGGTTTTAAAACACACAGGATGCTTTCTTCTCATTTATATCTAGAAAATATCTAGTACATGCTTAGAAAGCTTTGATTTATATTACTTTTATGCAGTATTCTGTATGTGGACTTCATAAGCACAGGAAGAATTTTTTAACTCCAGCACACATTCAAAAGGAATGAGGAAGTTGATCCCAAAGAATAAAAGTGAATTAAATTTGGGCTAACTTGGCTGAGTTTTAATTCCTTCATTAAAAAAAATAAGGTTTGGGGGTCGGCCCAGTGGTGAGGCAGTTAAGTTCATGTGCTCCACTTCGGCGGCCCAGATTTCACCAGTTCAGATCCCGGGCACGGACCTACACATTGCTTATCAAGCCATGCTGTGGCAGGCATCTCACACATAAAATAGAGGAAGATGGGCATAGATGTTAGCTCAGGGCCAATCTTCCTCAGCAGAAAGGGGATTGGCAGCAGATATTAGCTCAGGGCTAGTCTTCCTCAAAAACATAAAATAAAATAAGGTTGTTCGACTAGATGAACTGTAAAATGTCTTTCAGCTTTAATAGTCTGTGTATCTGAATTACTTTCTATGAATAAATTTCTCTTTTACTCATTCATTGATTTTTTTTTGTCATTTAAGTCATGTTTTTCTAGTTTTCATTTGGAGTCAGAGGGTACGTGTTATGATTCCAGAGTCATCCTCCTGGGACAGATATGTGTTGGCAAACAAAACAAAACAAAACAAAAAATAGAGATTTAGTAGAATTCAGAACATGAGGCACAGTATTATTTACTATCTTATTTGCAGTAGGCAGGGTGGGAGAAATCTTTTAGCTTGTAATTTTCAGAATTATTTGCAATTAAATTCAGTGGATGCTTTTCAGTTCTTATTATACTTGAATTCTGAGCAACTTTCAACATGACTGACTCCTCTCTCACTTAAAAACGTACATATATGTATATTTATTTCACTCTTTTTTCTGCCACCACCTTCTTGGATTTCCTTCTATCTCTTCACTATTCCTTCTCAGCCTCCATTACATGCTTCTCTTCCATTCTTTGGTGTTCGACCCTGAGCCATCTTCTCTGCTTCCTCTTTCTTGAACATCTCATCCATGTCCGTAGTTTCAATCATCAAATGTTAATATATGCTCAAATCAATATCCCCAACCAAACTTTCTTTTGAGACACAAACTATTGTATCCAACTGCTTAGTGCACATCCGTGTCTAATTGTTTCAGAGCCACAAAACACAGTTTGCCTAAAACCAAATTCATGCCTTGCCATCCCAGCCTGCTCCTTTCCTAACGCTTCTTTGTCAGCGAATTTCGCCATCAACCATTCAGTCCCTAACTCCGTCAGCAGAGATGATAGCTTCTCCTTCAACCCCACATTCAAGTGGCCACCATGTACAACATGTCTTAAACCTATCGCAGCTTTTCCCTGCATATCCACTCTCACCCCTAGATCCAAACAACCATCAGTTTTCAATTGCATCTTGTTCCCAGTCTTTCGCCTTGGAAATCCATTCTTTATCCCTCACTCTCACCTCCCAGCAGACAGAGTGAATCTACCAAAATGCAAACCTGATCATATTACCCTCTTACTTAAACCCCTCTAGTTGTCTCTCATTAACATCAGGATAAATCCAAAGCCTTTAACAAGACTCGTAAAGCCCTTCGTAACCGGACACTCACTCATCCTCTGGCCTCTATCTCTCCCCTCCTCCTGCCTCAAACTGACTTTCCTGTTGAATTTCTTTCAGTTCCCAAGATACATCATTCCTGTCTCTTCTCTGGAGGCTTTTGTGTACGATCTTCCTTCTGCCTAGAAAACATATTTCCCCCCATTTCAATTCTCAGTTGAGACAGAAAATAATTGTCCTTAAAATATTTTGAGTAATTTCTCTGTACAAAGCCTTATTCTAAGTATTTTACATGTATTAACTTCTTTAATTCTCATAACAGCTCTGTTTATTTTTATTATCACTATTTTACAATGAGGAATGTGAAAAGCAGTGAAGTTAAGGAACTACTCAAATCAGAAAGGCAGTAACTGGCAGAGCCAATATTTGGATATCTGCAGCAGAGTCAATAATCTTGAGCATTATGCTTAAAAGTCATTTTCCCTAGTAAGACTTGTGCTATCACTGCCCCACCGCCTTTAACCCATATAGGTTTGTTGTTCTTAACTTACCTCCTGACATCGTGTCACCTACCCCTATTACCAAAGCACTTATATTTTAAGTCACTGCCTTTTAACTATCTTTCCTGCCAGGCTATACAGTTCTCAAGGGCAGCAATCACATTTGGTAAAAGAATGAATGAGCAAAATAGAACAAGTAACGCTCTACATCTATATGGCATTTGTTAAAGAAGAATTCTGAGACTTTAGGCAAAGCCTTTATCCATATTTCCGGTCTTCCTTTTCACAGTTTGTGAAATTAGAATTATGTAAGCATTCCCTCTTAAGAACAGCCAATTCATAATTATTTGTGTACTTCACAAGTCAACACATTCACCTCAACAGTCCCAGTGAGTTAAAAATGGCCTCCACGTCTCTTCTTGCCCTTACACCTGGCTATGTTTATGCAACATTGGGCAATGTCTATTAGAAGCAGAGGATACTTCTTTTCAGCAAGCAGCTGGTGTTGCTGATGTAGGAGGCCCAGATTTTCCTCCATCCTCCACAATGCTTTCTCATCCTTTGCCCTAGAAGGCATTTTCTCATAAACCAGTACTTTAAAAGTATGTCAGTATGACTTTGCTGGCTAACAAATGTATATTTAATTGATCAGAATACTGAAACTGTTAAAATAAAATGGCCAAATATTATTTCTTTAAATGAAGAGTTCTATGTATCAGTTAACTTTTGTGTTCTCCTAGGAACCCAACTACCACCTTTGATATTTTTTCCTATGGCAAAATTAATTCTGTGCTACCAAAAAAAGGTTTAGAAATGGGCTTACAGAACATAATCTTATTGTGAATTGAGATTTGTTTGTATTGGCCTTCAAAGAATGCACACAATTAAAAGAAAAAACACCATGGGAAAAAATAAATTGAGATTTACATAATAAACAGGATAGTGTAATCCTAGTATGTATTGTGGAAACCGCATCGGCTTCGGAGCTGGAGTGAATAATCCCTGTGTGACTTTGGACAAGTTGTTTAGCCTCTTGATTTACTGTTTTCCTGTAAAATATGACTAATTACCTTGAAGAATTGTTAGAAGGGTTAAATAAGATAAATGTACATAAGACATAGGAAAAGTTAAATAGATACTAATTTTTTTAAGGTTAATATTATCTGTTTTACAAATTATTACTATAAAAGTAGTTTTCCAAAGTAAAATTTATGGAATAGGTAAAATGACTATCACAGGTAACACTTATTTAGCACTGAGCATATGGCAGTCGCTGGCCATATATTCATTTTATACATTCACTCATTTACTCTTCACAACAGCTCTGTAGGGGAGGAATATTATTTTTCTCATTTTATAGAGGAAGAAATTGATATGTAGAGAAGTTAGTAAGTGGTGGACCTCCTGACTCAAACTCGGAAAGTCTGACTTGAAGTTTACTGTCCTCTACAATGCTGGTTATAAAGTATTTCAGCCTATTATTGGTAAATGACTAGGATATTTGTGGCCAATAGGAAGTTAAAAGTAAAGAACAAGTAGCTCAATAGAAACTGAAGTAACTATGACCCCAAAGTGATTTTAAATTTGGAACTGTGAACAAGAGGACAAAAGTGAAATGAGGATCTTAAAAGATGTCTCTGTTGTTTCCCAAGGCAATAGCATCATACACTGGTATAAAACACCTGAATTTTTACCTGCAGAGGAGGAAAAAAATCAATAATTGAAAACCTTTATTGTCATTGAACTTTGCAAAGAAACACAGGTGTATCCTATGGAAGTAGAAATTTCAAAAGCAATGTAAAGCTCCTGGGGATCACTCAAGGCAATCTATAGACTTACGGCAATACCTATCAAAACACTAATGGCATTTTTCACGGAGCCGGAACAAAGAATCCTAAAATTTGTATGGAACCACGAAAGACCTCAAATAGCCAAGGCAATTTGAGAAAGTAGAACAAAGCTGGAGGTATCATGCTTCCTGATTTCAAACTGTGCCACAAAGCTATAGCAAACAAAGCAGTATGGTACTAGCACAAAACAGACGCATGGATCAATGGAATAGAATAGAGAGCCCAGAAATAAACCCGTGTATATATAGCCAATTAATCTATGACAAAAGAGGCAAGAATATACAATGAAGAAAAGATAGTCTCTTTGACAAATGGCCTTGGGAAAACTGGACAGCTACATGCAAAAGAATAAAAATGGACCACTATCTTACACCATATACAAAAATGAATTCAGGTTAGATTAAAAACTTTAACTAAGACCTGAAGCCATAAAACTCATAAAAGGAAACATATGCAGTCAGCTGTTTGACATTGGTCTTAGCAATATATATATACATATTTTTTTTTTTGACCAGTCTCCACAGACAAGGTCAGCAAAAGCAAAAATAAACAAATGGGATGACATCAAACTAAAAAGCTTTTGCACAGCAAGGGAGACCATCAACAAAACAAAAAGACTATCTACTGAATGGGAGAAGATATTTGCAAATCATACATCTGATAAGGGATTGATATCCAAAATATGTAAAGAACATACACAACTTAGTATCAAAAACTACCTGATTAAAAAATGGGCTAGACATTTTTCAAAAGAAGACATAGAGAGGTCCAACAGGCACATGAAAAGATACTCAACATCGCTAATCATCAGGGAAATGTTCATCAAAGCCACAATGAGATATCACCTCACATCTGTCAGAATGGCTATCATCAAAAAGACGAAAAATAAGTGTTGGGAAGATGTGGAGTGCACTGTTGGTGGCAATGCAAATTGGTTCAGCCACTATGGAAAACAGTATAGAGGTTCCTCAAAAATTAAAAATAGAACTATCATACCATCCAGCAATTCCAATTCTGGGTATTTATCAAAAAAATACTAAAATACTAATTTGAAGAGATATGTGCACCCCTATGTTCACTGAAGCATCATTTACAATAGCCAAGATGTGGAAGCAACCTAAGTGTCCATCAATAGATGAGTGGATAAAGGAGATGTGGTATATGTATACAACGGAATATTACTCAGCCATAAAAAAGAATGAAACCTTGCCATTTGCAACAACACGAATAGACCTAGAGGGTATAACCCTAAGTGAAATAAGTAAGACAGAGAAAGACAAATATTATCTCACTTATATGTGGAATCTAAAAACTAAAAAGCCAACAAACAAGACAAAACAGAAATAGACATAAATACAAGAAACAAACTGGTGGTCACCAGAGTGGGGAGCAGTTGGGGACAGGCAAAATAGGCGAAGGGAATTAAGAGGTACAAACTTCCAGTTATAAAATAAAATAAGTCATGGAGATGTTATGTACAACAGAGGGAATATAGTCAATAGTATTGTGATAACTTTGTATGGTCACAGATGGTAACTAGACTTACTGTGGTGATCATTTCATAACGTATATAAATATCAAATAACTATGATGTACACCCAAAAGTAATGCAATATTGTATGTCAATTATACTTCAATAAAAATATATGTAATGATAAACTTGGGATGCAACAGAACGATTCCTCATTTCATTGGATGACATTTACAGCACATGCAAAAGCCGAATTTTGACTAGGTTGTCATGTTACACTCAAAATTAATATCACTGTGGAAGCAAAATAAACCGTATTTTTAGTTTTTCAGAATAAAATTAATTCAGTGATTTTGATAAAGGTGAAATATTTTGAAATAAAATGTTAGAAGCTATCCAAATCCAAAAAAAAGGGTCCTGGGGATCATGAATCTTGGCCATGGTCATAGTGGCAACATGTTAGCAAACAGTCAAAGTCCAGATGAAGATTTTTTACATTAAAAAGTATTACTTGAAGGTAAGCTGCATTCTTTGTAGTAAGTGCTTTTTGAGAAAGTGTGTAATAATCATGAGTGCCACCGAAGAAACCAGACCTCTCGATATGTTTTTCCATTAAAAGTTTAAAGAAAATGACTATGGTTAATAAAGGGACAAAAATGACCACTAGATGGAAACAACTATATTTTTCCACTTTCAAATTAAATGGTCATTTCAAAAACTGTCATTTAATTGAGAAGTAAAGAATTAATATTGCTATAAAAACAGATGAAGCACATGCATAGGAAAGATAGTTCACTACAACAAACCTCCCCATCAGAAAAAAACATTAACCAACTGTGTAAATAAAGCATTCTTTCTAAATGCCAGTATCTATCTAAAATTTTACTTTCTTTCACATGACATAATGCATCAGAAATTTCTTGGGAAAATACAAAGGACCATATAAATAAAACTTATTAGTGTAATTATTTGGATTCAGCTGGCTTGTTACCATATGGTTTAGTGAAAATAAAAGAAAACGTGTCTAGAAAATCATATTCAAGTAACCAGAGAAAGAAATTGTCCCAGAAGGATTTAAATACCATGGAATGTTCTATCATATTCATTACACCTCCTTAGTATTGTTAAACAAACATCATCTTAAAATATGTGAGCCATGCAAAAAAATGTTATTCATATTGAAAGTTCATATTAAAAAGTATAACAAGCTGTGCTTAACTACTAGCATTGCAACTAAAAAATTGCAATGGGCCTTAATGATAAACGATGCAAAGAAATATACATACATATATATAATAGTAATAGCACATGTTAAAGACATATGTCTGTGAGGAAATATTATTAATGCTCTACATCTTTTATGCTATTTTTAATAGCACCACCTAAATGCAGTCATCCACACTGACTTTTCTCCCCAAATTCCTTTTTATTTCTATACAGCAACATCATTCATCTCAATTCCAACTCGATTTCCCTGGACTAGCGTTAGGGTTATCTTTCTTTTTTCCCTTTGCTGTTGATTTTTTCTTTAAATTTATATCTGGCCCTGCTGTTCTAACTATACCACCTATTTTGTATTCTCCTGTTTTGTACTCTCATTTCCTCCCACCAGAACTTCAGTGGTGGGTCCTGGCTAGAGAGATGACTTCTTTAGCATCCTCTTCCTGTTGTTGTACTTAAGATTCTTAAATTCTGTACTCTAAAATTTCAGTTGCTTGCTCATAAATGCTGTTTATTCCTCTGCTCTCCATTTCCTCTTATCTCCCATCACCAGTCTACACTGTCCTAGTTCCACCTTCCTTTCGGTACTGTTCTTCCTTCCTATACACAATACACTCTCTGGGGAAACCTTCTTCTCACTATCTAGCCAATTTGACAGATGTTCTCCTAAGCTGGCTCCTTACCTCAGGCCTTCCTTTCAGAACCCCAGCCCTGATGATTTCTGCTCTCTGGGAAGTTATTCATGGCTGTTTCTAGTTCTCAATCATCTCCTGCTTCTCCTAGTTCTTCTAAGACATCTTTTCTGCTCTTGCTTGTTGTAGTTTCATGGGAAGTCCTCTACACTGGCTACTGGAATATAAGCTTCTTAGTGTATGACTCCATAATTCTTACAACCCTGGAATGTATAAGGCACTCAAATATGTGCGTTGAATGGAGGGGCGGCAGAAGAGGAGATTGAGTAAGGAAAAACTGGTAGATACTACCATCCTTGGGCTCCATCAACCAAAATTTCTTTTTGAATATATATATTACCATACCAGTAAAGTGAACACTGTACCTTCAAACCAACGTCTTATTTTAACTGCAAATAACAAACGCCTTTTGAAAAATATCTTCTTACACTCCAGCATAACATGCATATGTATACACTTCAGAAAGAGAAAACTTCATTGTGGCAAAAAAGCTACATGTCTCTGTCCATAATTACATTCATCTGGAAGAAAAAAAATAAAACTTTGGCTAATTTTTCTTTATTCCAATATATTTTGTATGGCATGACATCAAAAAGCATTGAAATTTTCTGAACTTTTTACAGTTCTCTTTTTAATTGAAGTATAATTGATATAATACAATATCATATTAGTTTCAGGTGTACATCACAGTGATTCAATATTTTTATATACATTACAAAATGTCTAGAAGTTTTTCACTCAGTTCTTGTCCAAGGTGAAGAGAACATTTTAAAGACTGTTTTTTTGTAAATCAATTAACACAAGTCAGACAGACTGCAAAATTTAGGCATCCAAATTTACTTGGGGGACAGAGGGAATTTGGAGTTCTGTTCATCTCTGTGATATCTAATCAAATATGCATGGCCCTGTTCCTGGGAAGCCCCCTTCTCCAGAGGGAATCATTGCAGAATCCATGTGCCTGAGCTTCCCCCCTTTCTGAGGTTCCAGTTGAAGCCAAAAGGCATTAAGAAAAAGGAATTTAGACAGTAGGACATTTCATCATTTATGATGCATATAAATTTACATTGAATTTTTAAGGACATTGAAGATATTCCTAAAGTTTTATATGTTCTAAAGATTAAAATCAGTGCAAAGATATATGTAATCCACCAATGGAAAAAAATAAAGTTGAGTGGTATAAAATAATTTTGGAAGCATAAAAACGACAAATGTTATTAATGCAGTACATATTATGGGCTATACATGGTCACTTTCATAACTCTGGTTGGCATTTTCCCAAAGTATTAAATTGCCAAAACAGCCCCAAGTTATGTTAGATATATATTACTGTGTATGTGGTATAGTATGAATTATACATTTGCGAGGTATCATAGGTAACCTTACATAATACGTATATCAAACGCATACCAAATAGAATACCAAGAATCATGTGTAACAAGAATTTTATATATTGATTTATTAATCAGTTATATTCTTTTAACTCAATTCTCCCTTCTAATTCTTCTCACCATAGCCACCCGTCATACTATGCTTATGGGCAGTCTTCCATTGTTCTTTATTGTCCTTATAAAATCTCTATCATTTTGATGTGCATGCATTCTTGGTATATACAAATGGCATTATGCTATAGATCTTATTCTATTTCATACCTTTCTCATTCAGTGCTATGTTTTCCATACTTATTCATGATGTTGTATTCATTCTAAAAACAGCATTTGTTTCTTTGGAATACATTTTTCATTTCTTATCTCTCCTTTCCCCAGTGATGGGCCTCGAGAATGCTTCCAACATCTAGGCAGGATAAACAAAGCTCCAGTGACTATTCTGATGCATATCCCTTGTGGAAGACAGAATTCTAAGATAATCCTCAAAGACCTATGCTTTGCCTCGTATAATCACTTGAATATGGGCAGGACCTAAGAACATGATGGGATTTCACTCCTGTCATTAGATTACATTATAAGACAAAAGTGAAGGGATTTTGCCTGTGTAGTTAGGGTCCCAAATCAGTTAGTTCTGAGTTAATCAGATGGGATATTATCCTGAGCAGACCTGACTTAATACGATAAAAGCCCTTAAAAGAGGATTTTGGCCCTTCCTAAAGAGAGATTCTCCTGCTAGCCTGGAAGAACCAAGCCACCTTGACTTCTATAGCTGTGAGGAAATAAATTCTGCCAAGAACCACATGAGCTTGAAGAAGAAGCCTGAGTCTAGAGGAGACCACAGCCCCACACAATATCTAAATTACAACCTTGCGAGATGCTAAGCAGAAGACCCAACTAAGCCAAACCCAGACTTCTGACCTACATAAACTGTGAGACAATCGACGTGTGTTGTTTGAAGCCTTCGAAGTAGTGGTAATTTCTTCCAAGACAATAGAAAACTAATATTTCCTGTTGGCCATGTTTAAGAATCTCCTTAGCATATAGCCCAGGGGGCAGAATTTCTGGACCATTAGGTATGTATGCACTTAATTTGACCATCAGAGTATAAGGGCTCCTGTATTTTAACATCCCTCCCCACACTTTAATTTTTGCCAGCATAACTCGTGTAAAAATCTACCTCATTGATATTTCTCTTATTATTAGTGAGATTAGGCAACTTTCATTTGCTTGTTTCATGTCCTTATTATTTTGAGTTTCCTCTTTATAGCCTGGTTATTCATATTTTTTGCCAGTTTTCTACAAGATATGCTGATTTCATTGTCGTTTTGCAAGAGTTCTTTGTATACTTTAATCCTCATTAGTCCAAGATATTTCAAATATCTCTTCCCCATCATCAATCTAAAAATGTTTCAAGTTAACTTTTCAGAGTCAATCTTTACTTACAATGTCATAAAATTCATTAATATTTTTCCGTCAGAGTTTCAAAATTATTATTTTAATAGTGAAGCTTACCATTGGAGTATGTCTGTGTAGGCCTAATAAGTCTGAGGTCTCATCCATCTAAAAAATATGTACTGAGAGAGAGGAAAGAGGCAGGAAGCAGACACTGGAGGAATGCAAAGAGAAAGGTAGATAGTATTTAGCTTCTGACATTCAAGAGTAGAACTTTGCATCCAGACAGCAGACTTTCAAGACATGACTATTGAAAGAGGATTTTCTTTTATTATATTCTTATGGCTACCATTTAACACATCCTTGGCTAATCTTGAATGATTTAGAATCAGGATTCTCCGAAAGTGTAGCAAAAACATCGCTGGACACCATTTAGTCTTATTCATGATGTTGGAGGAAAGAGGTCACGGTCTAGAAGAAAAGCTCACAACTTTCCAGCCTGAGAAAGATGTTGGTAAACAAGAGGAGACAAAGATGGGGGCGGGGGGTCTGGTATGTGTTCAAATTTTCTAATTCTGAATTGCAGGACAGAGAGTGAGAAAGTTTAGCCAAATGATTTAACATTGAGAAGAGAGGATGTGCTCTGCCCTCACTTGCAATTTGAGACTCTGGGAAGGGATAACTTTGTTTGTTCACCCATGCCAAACTGGTTTACTTCTGGGTCAGTAGTCAGTACAAGTCTTTACTTTTCTAAAGTCCTCTTGGTTCCTTGACAGCATAGTTGGAACCTAGAGTAGCTGAGAGCCCTGTCAGGAATGTCAGTGGAGACTCTGAAGCTTTGACATGAAGGCTACAGAACAGACCTCCAGGACGAAAACTGCATGGGAGACCCAGCCAGCAATGAGATGGATGGAGTAAACTGGGGAGCATCATGGAACCTGAACAAGGAGAGAAAGAGATCAGACTACAAGTTCCACCAACCCCTGCAGGTGAAAGAGGCCCAGGGAGCCCTGGGGGAGCTACCAGATGCTACTTGAGGACTTCATCACTTCCTCTTTTATCTGAGGACCCATAAGCTACACACACCTCCAACCACACAGACAACTCATAAGGGAAGAAGCACAGGAAGCTCACATCTGAGAGACTGAATATTCTTATCAAATCTTTTGATAAGAATTAAACATTCCACCCTGTTTCATGTAAATATGAGACCACTCAAACATTGTGACTACTTTGGGTTAAACATATCTTTGTTTTCATTTAATTATTTAAAATTAGCTATTCATACCAATGTCTTCTTTCATGATGTCTGTTAAATCATACTTAAAACTCCCAGATGTTTTGCCCTATGTTGACATGTTTGCCCAGTTGCATGCAAAACCTCTGGCTGACTAGTTAAATTTTGCGCTTTTTCACTGTATGTTTGATGTGATACAGACTCAGCCCAATACTTAGAAACATCACAATATAATCCAACACAGCTGTGAATCATTTCATGCCACCTGGGATCCCCTGGACTCCCATTTGTCTTGTGACTATCTTCGCTGGAGTGTGACTTTCACTGTAGGAAAACCCAGCTGGGCTCTAACATACTATTGGAATGATTCTAGAACTCGGGCTGGAACTTTGTAAAAATGAGCACAGTCTTCCACCTCACATTCAAAGACATCCCCTAAAACTTCACAAGCATGGCATTAAATTCAAATGCACCCTCAGGAGACATTCATCATGGCAGATGTGCTATGAAGAGTCACCTCCCAATTCAGTCAGGAAATCTAAGTGAAAAACAGAAACAGATGTAATAAATATCTAGGCCAAGCACCACAGCCATGCCTAGAAGAGACGATAAATGCTTACATGTATCTCAGAATCTATGTCCAGAAGACTGAAGGAGAATCATGGCATCATCAAAACTCACTTTCTGAAATAAGAATCATTTTACTTAGGTGTTTGATGTAGGGAAAAAAAGTATTTCTGGAAGCTGAGTTGGGTGAGATATGACAAGTTATTGCCATAAAGGTTCCAGTTCCCATGATCATAAAGTATCATTTCAAATAAGACATACCTTTTTAAATGGAATTTTTATTTCAGCAGATGATGAGTCTTGTCTTAGAAATAATTAAGAGTTTACTGACTTTACTCTGAATTTGCTGAACATGAACATCAAATAAAGTCTCATGTTCATTATTATATTTTGTTCTGCCGGAGCATGGTTTCGGCAGAACAAAATGCATATGACAACATGCTCAGGTCTTATCTTCTATTAGTCAAAAAAAATACAGTTTCCAGTGGAGAAATTTTAATCTCACGATATCTTCATCCATTGCTGTCTCTAGAACTGTGTCCTTGAAAATTAATTCAAATATAAAATACCCTCAAATACAAAAATTCCTATATAAAATGTTACGGTGTTTTAGATTCTGAATGGATGCCACTTACAGTTGTCCATCGTTAGAATTAAGTCCCTGTTCGTTTTCTTTATTTTCCATCTTATTGATTTTTTTGAAACAAAAATATTAAGAAAAAATTAAGTGAGATAGAGAAAAGATCCAAAAACAGTATAAAATATTTTTTTTTACTTATGGCATTTGCACTTTACACAATGTAAACTCAGCCTGTCAGATTAATTTTCAAAATTTTTATGCTATTTTTATGGGCTACTCCTAATGCAAGTTAAGATTTTTGGCTCAATCCAAGACCTAAAGGATAAGAGTCATTCAGGCAGTTGGAGGCCTTAAGTTTAAAGTCCAAAACAAGTCAAGAAAATTCAGCTGAGGCTCTGTGACCTCATGACTACCAGAAGAGCCATTGTTTCTAATTGAATATGCAACTGCCCCTCCATATGTGATTAATGATGTGCGCTTGTGTAAATGTCCTTGGCTATGTCGTAATTCCTGTTTTATGTCTTAAATCAGATTAATCATTTTCCATGTTCTGTTTCCATGTTTCATCTCTAGGTTAAGATTGATCTACATAAGCCAAAAATAAATTGAAATAGGATGTGCTGGAAATGTTTGATGCATATCCTTGGATCCTACAAAATTCACTTCACAATATCTTTTTACAGCTCCAGATTTTTTCCTGTAGGAGGGTGCAGAGGCTTGGTTCACATAATTACAGAGTCAAAAGCTCATAGCTTGATAGTCCAGCACTTAAAGATGTTTTGAATATAGCACCTCAAAACTGACACACCAGAGCTCTATATGGCTGTCATATTTCTGTTATTCCCAGGATAATAATGGGATATAATATGAAATAAGCCACATTCAAAAAGCCATCTATCTTTAAAAGTATGTTCAGAACACTGCTATGTAAATCTATAATCATTTTGCATGTTATAGGATTTTTAACATTTTATACAATCACTATAAAGCAGTTTTATTTATTGAGAATTATAAAAAGTCACCATTTTAAGACAATTTCTCTTCAGTCATACTTGGCATCCAATGAAATGGGGAAAAAACCTTTAAACATACAACTATTACACAAGTTTTTAGACTATGAAATAGGAAAACATTTGGATTTCCCAAACATTAACTGCAAATAATTTTAAAATATGGTTAATCTTTTTTAGGATAAATTGAGAAAGACTTCTGTCAGAAAAGTAGAACATATTTAACTTGGAGAAAGAAAAACTGCCTTTTTATTTTTAAATAAGAGTTTTCTGTTTTAGAGCAGTGGTACTTGGCTGTTTCAGCGTGGATCTGTTTGATTACAAATCCAAAGAAAATGTTCTGAGAACAGTCTACTTGTTTGCTCTAGGTTTAGGACTTGATGTAAGCCTCACTGGGTTGGTGAAAGCTTACTTTCACAAAGATTTCATGTTCGCAAATAACACCAGGAAATGATCCCAGTGAGAAAATTATACAAAGTCGTATTCATGGCTAGGTTTGGCTTGAATCAATAAAATGATGAAATTAAACTCCTGTTTCTGCGTATTAGATGGGCAGCAGATTTTCATTGCCCAAAATTAAGGGAAATCACTATTCTTGCACTTAAAGAGATCTACTTTAATAAATTGTGAATTTTGTCACGCTACTTTTTAGGTTTTTTTTTTCTTTTTTACTTAGGACATACGTATTATCTTGAGATTATTTATTCCAAAAAATCTAATTCAAATAGGCCTTTTTGTGCCATAATATATCATTACAAGATTACTCCCACTTTCAGACTCAGAATCCTCCTTTCTTTTGTCTTTGTATTCAAAGAAATGAGCAAGGAGCCTGGAAATTTTTAGATGCTTGTAAAATTGTTAACTGATTTTAGCTGTCTTTATGTGGAGAAGTCATAGAATCATAGAGATGAAGGTTATAATAATTGGGACTCTTTGAGTTGCAAGTAACAACAACAGCAAAAAAACTAAACTAGCTTAAGCAAATAAGAAATATATTGACTCCATGAAATTGAAAAGCCCATGAGTATGCTTGACTTCAGGCATGTCTGGATCCAGGAGTTCCAGTGATGTCATCTGAGCTCTCTCTATATTTCTAAGATGTGATTCTCTTTGCCTGTTGACCTCTCTCCCACAGATAAGATGGACTAAAGCAACCTCATTTAACTACCCTTACAGCTTATATGCAAAAGTAAGTGTGATTGTCTTTTTGAGACCTGAAGGAGAAAAGTCCTGATGACTACTCTGTTTCACCTTGCTTGATCCCTAAATCAATCATTGTCCAGGTAGACTGGCTGACCATCACCATATGTTCTTTACTGAATCACTCTTAGGAATCATTCACTCTATTTCTTTTTTCCAATGAGGAAACCAAAGCCACAACATAAGTGACTTAACAAATGTCACGCAGGAAGTTAGTAGCATAGTTAGACAATGCTGAAATAATTTTAATGATGATCTAGATAGCAAAATAAACGAGAAATGGAAAGAGATAACTAGCATTTATTTAGCTACCTTTACTGACATTATACACATATTTAAAACATTAACATAGTTAAGTAGAGTTCAATGTGACTGAATTATTAACGATCAACTTGGCATTTGCGCATATTTCTGAAGCAACTGTTCTTGTGTTTGGCATTTATTTGGGCACAAACAAAGATGTTAGAACTAAAAACTAGAACACAAACTACCAACTCAGTGGGATAACTTTCCAGTGATTATGTAATGAATTTCCTGAAGATTATTGAAATAAAAATATTTTCATTTGCATTTCTAATCTTTTTTTGTACTCCATACAATGTTCTTTAACAGACTATTGCTATCACAAGTGTATGAATAAACTAGCTACTTTATATTTTAATTTATTTATTTTCACCTTACCTAATGTCCATACTTCTTAGCACAGCTAAGAAATTCTACACATTTTAGTCCCTGTTCACCGCTTTGGCACCCTGACTCCTTCATCCCCTCACGCACCCCCATCCAAACTTCCCATGACTTGAGGGATTCAAGGTGACTTCCAAACATACTTACAAAAAGCACAATGAGATACACTTAACAGTGAATTAGAGGCCAATGGGAAATTAAAATGAAACCTGGATTTGGGTTAACATAAAAAATGTATTACTTTAAAACCTGTAATCTTTGAAGAAGATGGACTAGATATTTGAATTTCAGCTTTCCAGAAGCCAATAGAAAGAGGGAAATTAGGTTCTTTATATGATTCACACCTATACAAGTAAAAGCAAACCAATTGCTTAGGAATAGCATGGCTGTGACTACTACCAAAGCAAGAAAGAATTGATACAGAATATCTCATGACCACCGTAACAGGGTAGACACAATCTTCCAGGAAATAGACCAATATGCAAGGTGATAGCGTGACACCTAAGCAGATTTCAGAAAAGGCAAATTGATGTAGGGTCAAAACATTGTGATCTAAATACCTGGTTCTCAGATTATCTGGTTAACCTTGGAACAGATTTTAGAAAATCTGAACAAATAGACAATATGCACACTTTTCGCTCACTTGATCATTCATTCATTTATTCCATGAATATTTGATTTTCTTCTTTATTCTCCATACTGTAGGATACAGTGTACAAAAGATAGAAACATTCCCTGCTCTGTCTTGAACTCGTAGTCTTGGAACTGACACAGACATCAAACAAGATTTTATAATGCAATGTGATTAGTATTTTATGGTAATATTTATTATGAAATCTGCAGTATTACAGGATGTTACTGTAGAAAATGCTAAGCTAGATAAGGAGGTCAGAGACAGCCTCATGGGAGAAGTTACGTCAAAACTGGAACCAAAAAATAAATTAGAGTCAGAGCAAGAGTTGAAATTGGAGAGAGAGGCAGGAGTCCGTTCATACAGAGCTTTGTAAGGCATGAGAAGGAGTTTGGATTTCATCCAAAGACCAGTTGAAACCACTGAAGGATGCTAAGTAGCAGGACAGAATAATCTGATTTGAATTTTTGTAGCCCTAGCTTAGAAATCAGGGAAATACTGCTGACGGTCTAGATTATGGTAGTGACATTGGAGTTGGACAGGTGTGAATGGATTCAAGAGACAAAAGGTAAAATTCCCAAGATTCAGTGATTTATTGGAGAGAAGATTTCACTTCCTGGCAGTTAATAGATGAAAAAGCAAATGGTCTATTATGACATGAAATATTAGTTATTATTATTGCCTATTAGTTTATGAAATAAAGCTGTGTCGTCCACATGCAAGAGAATACTTTCTTTTTATTCTCTATTTCAATGGCAGGAAAAAAATTATACACGTTTTACCTGAACACGTGATCAAATTGTAATTTACAAGATTTAAAAGGGGAACTGAAGGGGCTGGCCCAGTGGTGTAGTGATTAAGTTTGCACGTTCCTCTTCAGAGCCCTGGGTTCGCAGGTTTGGATCCTGGGCGGGGACCTAACATTGCTGGTCAAGCCACGCTGTGGAGTTATCCCACATAAAATAGAGGAAGACTGGCACAGATATTAGCTCGATGACAATCTTCCTCAAGCAAAAAGAGGAAGAGTGGCAGCAGATGTTAGCTCAAGGCCAACCTTCCTCAAAACAAAAAGTGGTGTGGGGGACTGAAGAATACCAGTTTTACCCTAATGAGTACTGTTATATGATTCATCTAAAGACTGTTCCCACCGACCCTGACTTCCAAAGACATATTAAAAGAAAAGTTCTTCACAAGCATTCAGTACCCAAACATCTGTATAGAAATCATAAAGTTAGTCCATAATCAAGTGCTGTTCCAGGGAGTCAAAGACCAAGGAGAGAGAGCACAATGAAAGCTTAAAAAAAATCAATGCCATTCCCAATAGATTTCTTCCCATTGTGACAAAGAATATGTAGCAGGGATCAATAGTAGAATAGCTATTCCTAAATTCTTATATCCATGCTTCCACATACAATATTGGTCTGGAAGACCCCAAACTGCAAACTGTAAAAAAGACAACTGACATATATTTTAGAGAAAATGTATATAAGCCAACTGATTTCTAATTTGAGATTATCATTTTGGAAAATAAAATAAACTACACAGCAGATCCAACCACATAGGGTCATATTGTAAAGATGGTTAAGGTGTAATATTTGGCAAGAATCGCACTTATCATGCTGAACAAAGACAGGGAATCTTCCTTGAATATGCCCTTTAGTATTATGTTTTTAAATCAATTATATTTATTATTTATGACTAAGAAGAGAGAGTAAGAAAAAGTCTTGAATCCGCCCATTTCTGTTGAGCTTGGTTTGTAAAGCTGACAAAAACCTTTTAACGTCAACTGAGAGTTAAGCTTCCAAATATTTATTCACCAAAATACGGGAGGTCTCAAATAATCCATGATACAGAATCTGTCTTTATTAACAGATCAATCACCAAATTTGGACCCTATCACATGAATAATTTTTTCAAAGCCTGGGTTATTATTTTAATATTTCTTTTATAAACATACATGAAAAGTACAATTTTATATAAATCCATAAATGTGATCATATAATACATAATTTTTATTGTATTCTAATTTTGCTATTTTTTCGTGTTAGCTAACACATTTTCCTTCTTACTTTGTTTCTTTCCTCGACTCAAGTAAACTTCATATTTTCTCCTTTCTCAAATAATAATATACAGACATTGAAAGGGATCATTATTTTGTTTTACAAAAATGGGAATATGGACTCATCTTTTTGGAATCTTGATTTTCTCAGTCAACAACACCTTAAGGAAATCTCTCCAAGTCGACCTGGTTGGCTCCTATTCATTATTTTTAATGGCTGCATGATATTCAGTACCATTATTATATCATAATACACTTCCCTACTGCTTGATATTCATTTTGTGTCCTGTGGGGGTGTATATGCATGTTCGCCACTGCATAAAATTTTTGCAATACATATCTCCAGGCATGTATCCTTATTTGGTGGTGCTTCTATCTCGATGAAATAGCTTTCTAGGAGAGAGACTGTTCGGTTTAGGAGTATAGTTAATATATACGCATATCTTTAACGCTGTGAGAATGCTTTTCAAAAAATCGCTAACAATTCACGTCTTCACCAGCAACAATAGGTGACATGCTTCTTCCTGCATCCCCAACAGCAAGATGTGTATCTTGAGATTTTCATTATGTTTTTTGCCAATCTGACTCGTGTAAGATGCTACCTCATTGTGACTTCAGTCTTCACTTCCCTAAATTAGAGTGATCCTGAGCATTTTTGTCATATGTTTTATTAATCACTTGAATATGCTCTTATATTAATTTCCTCGCCATGTCCCTTGACCACTTTTTTTCAACTAGATTGCTTGTTTGTGTTTTGGCCAATTGCAGGAAATTTTTTAAAATTTTTTTGTATGTCTTCTGCACTGAAATTATGTTTTTGAAAAGTAATTTCTCTCTTTAGACTTTAGGGATAATTTGCCATATAAAAACTTTTAATTTTTATGTTCTCAAATAGAATATCATTTCTTTTATAGCTCCTGATTTTTAGTTTTAATCAATGTTGTCCTTCTTATCACTAGACTTCACATGTATCCTCCAAGATTTTCTTGCATGATTTTTATTGCCCATATTTTTCATTTAAACTTGTATTACATTTGGAATTTGTTTTTAAATATTATGCAATATTGGGATCCAATTTTATTTCCTTCCAGATAGATAGCCAGTTATTCCAGAACCAGTAATTTAAAATCCATCTTAGCTTCACTAGTGTAAAATAGTTTTTAAATTATTGTCAAAAATATGGGTAGTTCTTTCTGGTGTCCATATTCTATATCACTTTTCTATTTGTTTATGACAATTCCATATATATTTGGTTGCAGTATTTTTATGGTACATTCAGATACCCAATAAGGCAAGCCATTTGAGGCTTTTGTGTGTTGTCTCAACTATATTCATTCGTTTATGCCTCTACATGATATTCTTCCATATAATAAAATTGAGATTCAAGATTAACACAAAAAAGACTGTCATTTTTAATATGATATATGTCACAATTTAATGTTGGATGCATTTTATAAAGCTGATCATTGTAGGGATCCACATAAGTGACTTGGATGCTCAAATTGAAGAAATATCTCAAAGTTAATATGACTAAATGAAAATTATAATGTAAAAATAAGGGATTTGGAAGATAAATCCAGAATATCTACAAGGTAAATAATTGGATATTCAGAAAAAGAAAAAGCCTTAAAAGGAGAAGAGCAATAATTAATTTATAGAAGAAAATTTCCCTGTGATTATTAAAAGGCTTATCAATTTCTTAGAATAATTGATGGGAAAACGTATTCACATATCTAAGCACATCATAGGCAAGCCCTTAATATCTAAAAGAAAAAGAAAATCTTACAAGTTTCCAAACTGAACCATAAAATTACTTACAGTAGACAAATAATTAGACTGGTATCACCTTTGTATCGATCTCTCCAGAAGTTAGGAGAGACCAAAATAGCATCTATAGATTACTGAGAAAAAGGAAATGCACCCCAAGATATACCCAATAAAAACTATGCATATGGGAGAATTCAGAAAGCAAGGCGTGCCACTTCCCTGTGGGGTGGAGTAGTAAGCAGCAGACCACACCCCCACTGGAAAAAAACCCCGAAAACTGGAAACCAAATTAATGAAGACAAATCATCTATCAGAAGACAGCTGAGAGCTGCTGAGACAATGATAACCAGAGAAGCTAAGATATCAGAGAGGGAAAAACCTTGAAAAGATGAGCTGATTTGTGCAGCAGCTATTACTTCTGTAGAGGGAGTATTTACCAATCCCGGGTGAAAGAGCAGACTGATTCCAGGCTTCGCACCCACAGAGTTACACCACCTTTGGGAGAGAAAACCAAAATCGCCAAAGTTTCTATCAAGATGTTAGCTGAATTCTAGGGCTGTGTAAGGCAGAAGAAGGGCTTACAACCTAAGAAGAATGCCTCTCAAAGCAATATATCACATTTGGTAATCTCAAGAGACAAATATCAGGGTGTAAAACCTGTCAGAAGGAGGAGCCATGGAGAACACATCAGACTTTAATTGAAACTCTGGAGGACAGGATGAACCAAAGGTAGAGTGGGCCTCACCAACGTCATAATCCAAGCTCTACTCAGTCTATTCTTAATTGGTTGAAGGTGATCAGCCAGAATGTTATCTCTAGCAAATGGAAGGTAAACCTACTCTATAGAAATAACACCATCTGGTGCTTCTATAATTTTTATATACAATTCAGGCAAAGCTTAGTAGACACATGAAAAGATGGAAACATACAACAAAAATCCAAGAGAAAAGATAGACTGAGCATTTATGATAGTGTATAGACTATGGTACTGACAAACCATAAGAAAAATCATATTAATTGTAATATTCAATAATATAGGGAATCTATATATGTATTTATGTGGTTACATTTAAAGTGCATTTCTGAGATATAAATCCTTGTATTGATTCTCAAGCTTGGTTGGGCTAACCAAGCTTGACTGTATTACCTTTTATCCATAACCCAAACTCTCCCACACATCTTCTCAGTCATCTTCCTCTCTGTAAACTGCTTTCAAACTCCACTTGAGATCTCATTGAATAGTAACACCCAGACCACATGTCACTCTAAAACCTTACTATTTTCTTCACTGCATAAAAATTATGATATTATTGCCACAAAGATAGGGCTTGTTAACTGAAATAACCAAGAATTGAGCTAGCATATATGGATCACAATTTAAATATTAGCTCCATTTTGTAAAGTTTTGGCTGCATTCTCAGCTCACTACTTTCTTGTGATCACAGCAATGTCATAACTTAACAACTTCTGCCTCTTTAATATATTTGAATTTCCAAGTTTCATGTTGACCCAAAGAATTTCTTTCTCCCAAATTATACACACCTAATTCTACTGATTTCACACATTCTATATCTAATGAATACAATATGATACACAAAATATTTACATTTTATAAACAGATATTGTACCAAGGTAGGAACATCCTGCATATTAACTTATTTTTTCCTATTTTAATATAATACATTTCATCTTGATTAGTTCACTTCATAAGAAATATCTACATTTGATAGGATCATAAGTGGCCTGCTCCAGAGTATTTTTTGCAGTAAAAAACCATAACATAAAGTTTACCATCTTAATCATTTTTAAGTGTACAGTTTAATAGCGTTAAGTATATTCATATTGTTGTGAAACAGATCTCCAGAACTTTTTCATCTTGCAGATCTGAAACTCCATATTCATTAAACAAAAACTCCCATTTTCCTCTCTCCTCTCAGTCCCTGGCAACTACCATTCTGCTTGCTGTCTCTATGAATTTGATTACTTTAGTTACCTCACCTAAGTGGAATCACACAGTATATGTCATTTTTGACTGACTTAATTCACTTAGCATAATGTCCTCAAGGTTCATCTAGTTTGTACCATGTGATGGGGTTTCTTTCCTTTTTAAGGACGAATAATATTCTACTGTATGTATACATACATTTTGTTTGTCCACTCACCTATCCATAGACATTTGGGTAGCTTCTACCTCCAGGCTATTGTGAATAATATTGCTATAAACATGAGTGTGCAAATATCTCTTCAGGACCCTGCTTTCAATTCTTTTGGATATATACCTAGAAGTTGGATTGCTAAATCATACAGTATTTCCATTTTTAATTTTTTTGAGGAAACTCTATACTTTTTTCCATAGCTAATACACCAGTTCTCAAACCCACCAACAGTGCACAAGTGTTGCAATTTCTCCACGTCCTCACCAACATTTATTATTTTCTGTTATTTGGTAGTAACCATCTCGATAGGTGTGAGGTAACATCTCGTTGTTTTGATTGGCATTTTCCTGATGATTAGTGATGCTGAGCATAATTTCATACACTTTTTGGCCAATTGTATATCATCTTTGGAGAAATGTTTATTCAATCTCTTTGTCTATTTTTAAATTGGGTTGATATTTTTATTGTTGAGGTGTAGGTGTTATTTAATATAACCCCTTATCATATATATGATTTGCAAATAATTTCTCCTATTCTGTAGGTTGCCATTCCACTTTGCTAATTTCGTCCTTTGGTGCACAAAAGTTTTTAAGTCTGATATAGTCCCATTTGTCTGTTTTTGCTTTTGGCGCCATAGGCAAGAATTCACTGCCAAGTCCAACATTATGATGCTATTCCCCTATGTTTTCTTCTAGGAGTTTTGTAGTTTTAGGTCTTATATTTAGGTTTTTAATCTATTTTGAGTTAATTTTTGTATATGCTGCAAAGTAAGGGTTCAACTTCTTTCTTTCACATGTCGATATTCAGTTTTCCCAGCACTATTTGTTGAAGAGACAGTCTTTTCCTCATTGAGTCATCTTGGCACCTTTAGTAGACATTGTTTGACCACATATGCAAAGGTTTATTTCTGAACTCTTTATTATATTCCATTGGTCTATGTATCTGCTTGTATGCCAATACTACATTACTTTTATTACTCAAAGTTTGTGCTATGTTTTGAAATCAGGAAGTGTGAGTCTTCTAATTTGTTCTTCTTTTTCAAAATTGTTTTGGCTGTTTAGGGTGCCTTGAGAGCAACAGGCATGATAGATTGTTTTCTCATATTTTCAGTGAGGATATTAAGGCTCCATGTGAATTAGGGTCACACGGTAAACAGCAGAGCCAGGACTAGACCCTAAGCTTTCTGACATATGCCACATACACCATCATTAAAGACTGAACTAGAAAAAGTTAACTTAGCACAGGGAGGTGACAAGAAAACTTTTCTTTGACTGGAATTTAAGCATAGAAGAAAATAAAAAATTTTAATAATGTGCCTAAATTAAATGTGATTTAACATTTCAAATTCGCATTTTTAGCATAATCCCGGACCCCCCCCAAGACGATGTCTCTGTGCCCCTAAAAGAAACAAACAAAGAAATCCTAGAGAACCACACCTTCCATTAAATGTCACAGAATTACTCAGATTCAGGTACCAAGAAATAGGAGCACATGCATAAAAAATACAAAATACACAAGAAATTAATTCATCATAAGCCAGAGCCAGCAGCCATGACAAGAACTTTAGTTAACAGGGCAATTTGATAGAGACTATAGTACAAGAATCTTTAAAATGTTTAACACAAAGATTTAAAATCATAAGAAATAAACGACATAAAAAATAACCACTATTTGAAAAATCCCTAAGATTTAAAATATAGTAAAAAGACTATAGTCATGAAAATTAAAATCGCAAATAATGGGATAGTTTCAGATTAGACAAAATGAAAAAAGAATTAATAAACTAGAAAGTAAACCAAAAGAAATGATCAGAAGTCAACACAATGAGATAAAGAAATGGAGCACGTGAAAGAGAGATTCACAGCCATGGCAGATAGAACAGAAACATGTAATGCTCTCATGATAAGAATTCCTAATGAGAGAACAGGGAAGTGCACAGAAATTTTCTGGAACTAATGAAACAACGTAAATCCTCAAAGTTATGAATCCCAAATAAAAATAATTCCAAACCTAGACATAGCACAGTGACATAAGAAAAAGAGATTTTAAAGACAGAGAAGACAACTTATCTATGAAAGAATTACCACTAGAGAAACAGGAATATATTCATCAGCAAAAACTGATGCCAGAAAATAATGGAATATTTTCAAATTGCTAAGATAAAAATAATCATTAAAATAAATTTTATATGATTAACAATCTTTCAGAAATGAGGGGGGAATATATTTATACATTTTTAAAAAAAGAAGATTTTTTCACTCAGAACCTCACCGAAGAAAATGGTCTGAAAGAAAAAATTAAACCAGTTAGAAAGAACTAGATCCATTAATTTATTAACTCCTTCAACAAATACTTATTGAGCTCCTATGTGCCAGGTATTTTTCTTGCCACTGGGATCATAACTGTCCGAGAAGCAATAATATCTGTTAAATTATTTTTTGTAATTGAAATTAGACTAAATCATGTAATTATAATATAATGTAGATTGTTTTTCATAGTTTTGATATCCTTTTGTGGCATAGTTTAAAAACACAGTCTATATTTCTCTCCTCAGTCTCTTAACCACCCAGGCTATGTTAACTATGAACTTTACCTTTCATGCTGAACCAATATATTCCCTTTTATGAAATAATAAATGTTACGCAATCCAACTATTCAATCTCTTAGAACCACAGACTAAATTTTCTGGTATAATTCTCTCATCCTCCCGACATTCAGCAAATACTTATTAAACTGAATTCAATTGAGTTCAGTTGAATTGAATTAAACTGATCCAACTATATCTCTGCTTAATCAATGCCAAAAATAAAGTCAGCGAGAGCAAAAGGCACAGCAAACAGTATTAACACAATAGAGTTGAATTTGGGACTGAAGAAAGACAAAGGCACTTCCAAAGGCATCCAGCTTCCCTCCACTCTTTTGGTATTCATAGAGAGAATCTTCTATGGAGAGCACGTATGAAAATAGCTCCCACCTGAAGGGTTAGATCACAAAGAGCAAACAGATCAAAAGCAGGATGTGGCTCTGCATGTTATTACGTCTAAAGAGAGATGCTGCCTGGTTCATTAGCCATACTTCACTCACTACTTCCAAATAGTCCAAGTGCATGACATCGTCTTTGTCCTTGAAAAAACAGCCATAATTTGACTAAATCTGTCATCGATGTTGCTAAATGACAGGTGAGAAAATTACGCAGCTGATGTAACTGTGTAGCTCACCTCTTTTTAAAGTAATCATCTTAACAGAATAGCAGCGCGAGTGTTACCCGTATACAGAAGACAGAATCTTGGGACAGATGGACAGGACCTCAGATGGTCAGTATTTGCCCACCCACCCCTCACCCCCAGCTGTTAGGCAGAAATATGACTCACATAATCATGACGTAGGATGCTAGAACTGCAAGAGACAGAGGAGACATCTACTCCAAGACAGTTCATTTTACAAACAAGGAAACTGAGGACTCTAAAGAAACATGGTGGTGAAAAGAAACAGCCTGATTGATTTTATAAGTGACTGTTGTTTATTGTTATCTTGCTAGAAACCTGCTATTTAAGAACATTGTCTATGTCAGAGACTCTTTTTTATACTACTTCTCTGAAAGAATTTACAGTGAAAAAAGTCTTGTTTAGTAATCAGATATCAGTTATCTCAGCAGCAAAGAAATTAACTCAGTGATATTTCTGCTGCTAGAACACTGACTCACATCTACCACATGACATATTATATAATGTTCTAATTAAAACTCACTCACCACATAAAACACACATGGAAATAAACCAGAGTTCGCAAGCACAGACAGTGAATGTACTTAAACAGATCTAGCAAAAAGCTGGCAGAGAGCTTACGCAGAGTCAGTCCTAACAGAAACCTAAAAATATATTTTCTTAGCAAATCCTTTTGCATTTTTATTTTTACAATGGCAATTTGTGTGTGTGTGAGTCTCTTATTTCATTCATTTAGGCATATGCTTATGTTCTCCTCTCTGTGTATTATCACTTGGACACAGGTAGTTCACACCATGAAGGAAGCAACTAGTCAATTACATTTTACTTCCCAAGTACACTAACTTGGTATTTTGGAATATTCTGATCAGTACTGCCTTTAAAATATATATGAATAAATGGCAATGAAGTCAGAAAGTTTTACTGAATTGAAATAGTTAAACTTGTAAATGCCCAGTGCATTTCCAAGAGAGCTAGGAACTCTGTTCTTGGAACTTTTATATTGTCCACGCTACTCAAAGATAAAACTGGGAGGAAAACTATTTCTGAGATTCCATTTTTCTCTTTCAGTGCATGCTGAGTAACCAATATAACTACAACTTGGGACATCAATGTTCCACAGGCTTCCATGTTTTATTTTCGGCAATTTTTGAGGAAAATTGTTGGAATGATTATTCATTGATCAGAACAGCTTGTAATGCACATGACAAAGGTCCATTTCTGTATAGGAAAATTATACAATTTTTATGTCATATGTTTTACTATGTGTTTCAAAAAATACAAAATCGGGACACAAGCCTTTTGGTAAACTGAACATCTAATATATTTAAAATATGATAAGAAAACAGTGTTCCTGGAGAATGCCGACTTGATGTGTCTTTAAATGAGATGCTAACCTCCATGTTCTCACCCTTGTTCTGGATGGAGCTTTATCGATGTGCTGTGCCTGAAAGAGTGGCAATGTGTTGCATTTATTGTTTAATCTTATACAAGTTAGGCAGTAAGTACCAGGCTCTGTCAGAGTGATTAGCTGG
The DNA here is from genome assembly GCF_021613505.1 of Equus quagga. Classification (NCBI taxonomy): domain Eukaryota; kingdom Metazoa; phylum Chordata; class Mammalia; order Perissodactyla; family Equidae; genus Equus; species Equus quagga. The sequence goes on along the minus strand of NC_060272.1, from coordinate 19,415,286 downwards.
AGGTCCATAACTTTGGACCACATCCATGTTTTGGAAATAAAAACAATAAAATAATATATTCAACTTGATAGACCAAGTCGGGTAAGTCTAATGATCCCTAAATGATATTCTTCTCATAGTTTAAACTATTGAATTAAATCTATTCAGTATCTCAAGTCAGTATGGTCACACTGGAATACAGAATTATCTACTAGATAGGAGTCCAAATGTTCTAAGTGATAACAGGTCCAACGTGCAGCTTCTCATCCAAAATCTGCATATAGTCTACTCATGAGGAATTTCTTTTATAAGAAAAAGAATGATCAGATAAAATAGAATAGTTTATGTTGAGTTCACTTGAACTCTATTCTAATTAAATTCCCTCCCAGTGAATCCAAGCATTTAAATTTATATAAAGATGTAGTATGATACAAGTGGTAATTTTAATGAGATTTCCTATTGCTCTCAATTCCTAGAAGCAGTGGTTTTTATTTCAGCTTTACCATAGCAGTTATGTTTGTAGAACGCTAATGTAAAATCTCCTTCCTGATATAGCTTGGCATGGTAGCCCACCTACAAAACCTGAATGTGAAATATTAATTTTTAGACATGATGTATAAATATTGCTGAAATGTCCCAAGCATTTATTGGCTTTCCAAGAAATAAATATGAAATAAAATAGTATGACATCAACTATTAGTAACAGCAATAATATATTTAGTAGCATAGCAGAAAAGGGGTAAAAAGAAGGATAGAAAAGACTCAGCAAATTCAATTATGTTTTCAATGTACTTGAAAATATTTGAGAAATTAAAATAAAATCACTTTATTCTATCTTTCATCATCCATGAAAGAAGCATTGGAACTGGAACCCAGTCCGTAATTGCTGGACGGTCTCATCAGCTTCCTTGGCCTCTACTTACCAAAGGAGGCCATTGGGGAGGAGCCTAACACTTTCTCTGATATGCCCCCACATTGATAAATGTACTTTGCCTAAGGTACTTGATTAGTCTGCAATTGCCTATTGTTCCCATAAATAAAGGTCCTAAGGGAAAAAATTAACATATCTGAATATATGTGTCTTAATATGGTATCCTAATATAGTCTTCAAAATTCTAACTCCTTGGGCCAGCCCTGTAGCATAGTGTTTAAGTCCAGCATGCGCCCCTTTGGCAGCCTGGGTTCATGGGTTTGGATCCAGGATGCAGACCTACACCATTCAGCAAGCCATGCTGTGGCAGCAACCCACATACAAAATAGAGGAAAATTGGCACAGATGTTAGCTCAGAGCAAGTCTTCCTCACACACACAAAAAAATCCTAACTTCTACTAACACCTATGAAAAGAATGAGAAGAGACAGAAAAAACTAAGTGCATAGTGCCTTCCCATGCCCATCTACATTTAAAAAATACTGAATACAAGGACCTCACTTCAGGCCAACCAGACCAAGATCTCTAGTGACAAGACCTGAGTTTTTGAAGTTGTGTGCTCTGGGCAACACTAATGTCCAGCTAAGTTTGGAAACAACTGGCTGAAGTTATACAGGATTTCCTAGAGCTCCCATCCTATTATTTTGAACAGAAGGAGTGGCTTCATGTTAATAATTGAACAATATTAATGACAGAACAGGTCTCTCAGCGTAGAAGGTCTGCAGAGAAAGGCACTGGATTAGAAACTCTCCAAAGTCATAAGGTTTGAATTGATCACCCTTTATTAATAATAATCTCTGGCATTTACTGTTTACCATTTGCCAGGCAGTGTGCTAAATGCTGTACATGCTCAGTCCCATTTCTCAAGTACTCACAGCCAATAAACAGAAGAGCTAGGATGTAAGTCAGCGTTCATCTGATTTTATTTTTCAAGTTTCAACCACTTCAATTCACTACAGTATTTCTCAAATATACAGGACACTGAAAAATCCATGAATGATTATCAGAGTTTTGATTCACTCTGAAATTTATTGTTTGAGTAAATATTTTATGTCAATTTGTGTCAATGTCAATGTTCATCCAAATAAAAGCCACCAATGTCAATATCCACATTTGTGTTTAGAATCACATTGAGAAATGCTACTACTTACTTGTCTCCCTCTAATGAGTGAGAAATGAACAGAGTGATTAAAAATGTAAATGCTCTGATCTCATAAGTGAAGGTCAAATGCCATCATGGTTCAGGGTAAAATGAATATCTATTATAAATGCACAAAGAAAAATTGGCACAGGAATTAAGCAATCACGTGACATGTAAAAGAATGAGCATGCCCAAATCGGAACTTATACCATTGCCATCTGTATTAGTCAAGGTTCTTCAGAGAAACAGAGCCAATAGGATACATAAACATACACACACACATGCACACACACACACACATAAAGAGATTTATTATAAGGAATTGGCTGAAACGATTATGGTGACTGATTAGTTCTAAGATCTGCAGAGTGAGTTGGCAAGCGGGAGATTCGGGAGAGCCAATGATGTAGTTCCAGCCCAAGTTTGAAGGGCTAAGAAATAGGAGAATCTATGACATAATTTCAGTCTACAGGCTGATAGTCTTGAGACCCACGAAGCGCTGATCTATCAGTTCTAGTCTGAGAGCAGGAAAAAGCCATGTCCCAGTTCAAAGGCTGTCAGAGAGGAAGAATTCTCTCTTACTCGGATAAGGGTCAGCTTTTTTATTCTTTGCAGTCCATCAACTGATTGGATGAGATCCACCCTCATTCCTAATAAAATACGGATGAAATACTCATGATAATTACAATATTTGTTTCTGTCACTAGTCACATGGTTGTAGATGATATTTATAACTACCTTCCTCCAATATCATTTCTGGATTCTCTATGTCTTCAGTAAGCACCTTAACTGGTCATGGTTCTTTACCTGACAGGTGACCCAAACCTTCATTCCCAAGGGGTCTGAGCCATTAGTAGCCCCGCCTGGATTGAGTTGTTGTAGTTTTTCATTAGCCTTAATCACAGGGCATGATAATACCAAGAGATGCCTTAAGGGATCGCCTGTATTTCAGACATGCTCTCCTGGCCTACATTGTGGGGTAGTAATCCAATTTCCCCCTGGTATCAAGGATCAGTCACCCCAACCAGCACAGCAACTCCCTTTTCTGACTGTTGATTCAGAGGCACAAGGGGGCCAAAGTGGCCAGGTGGCCATGTTAAGTTCTAGTTCAATAGAATCATTGTTGTATCTCCTGGTGGAAGCATTCCTCCCTTTGGAACGAAGACCTCTAGGCCAGCAGAGCATAAGGTCATGGGAACGAAAAACAAAATTTTGCTAGTTGTTCACTAGGGGCAATAATGAGTGGTGCCATTCCCATTTCCACCTCTTGATTTCTGGACCCGTGAATCTGGGCTATCAGAGAAATAGGACCATACACTGGATGCTTATCCAGAGTACATACAGCCTTCTAGAGAATGTTGGCCCAGCCCTGCAAGGTACTGCCACCTACCTGGTACTGTAACTGAGTCTTTAAAATTCCATTCTACCAGTTCTATCAAACCAGCTACTTCAGGATGGTGGGGAACCTGGTAAGACCAGTGAATTACATCATTGTGAGCCCATTGGCACACTTCATTTGCTGTGAGTGAGTTCCACTGACCTGATTAATGCTGTGTAGGACACCATGATAGTGGATAAGACATTCTGTAAGTCCATGGATGGTAGTTTTGGCAGAATCATTACATGGAGGGAACACAAATATATATCCAGAGTAAGTATCTGTTCCAGCAAGAACAAAACTGCCCCTTCCATGATGCAAGTGGTCCATTGTAGTCAATCTGCCACCAGCTAGCACCCAGAGAATGGTGCTGTATCATGGATTTAGTGTTGGTCTCTGCTGCTAGCAGATTGGGCATTCAGCAGTGGCTGAAACAAGGTTGGCCTTGGTGAGTTGAGGTCCATCCTGCTGAGCCAATGCATAGCCTCCATCCTGGCCACCAGGGCTACTCTGTGAACTCATTGGGCCATGACAGGAGTAACTGGGGAAAGATCCTGGCTAGTATCCACAGAACAGGTTATCATATCCACTTGATTACCAAAATCTTCCTCTGCTGAGGTCACACTTCGGTAAGTATTCACATATGTGAATATCTTGGTGTTTTTTGCCCATTTAGCGAGGTCTATCCACTTATCTCTTCCCTAGGTCTTCTTCTCACGAATTTTTCAATCATATTCCTTCCTGACCATCCAGTCAAACCATTGGCCACAAAGCCATGAACTGGTGTATGATCACACATTTGGCCATTTATCCCTCCAAGCAAAATGAGCAACCAGCTGCACCACTTGAAGTTCTGCCCACTGGGAAGATTTCCCTTCACCGCTGTCCTTCAGGGATGTCCCAAAAAGGAACTGTAATGCTGCAGCTGTCTGCTTTCAGGTTGTGTTTGCATATCATGTTAACCTATCTGAAAATCAGGCCCAAGTCTTCTTTTCCTGTCAACTGATCATAGGGAACTCTCCATGAAGCCACAGGTGCAGGCTGGGAGACAGAGGCAGTTTAGCAGGAGTAGGAAGGATGGATATTTGAGCCACTTCTTCATGTAACTTACTTGTGTCTTCAAGCCCTGCTCAGGACCCATCACATATACGCCACTGCCATTTGATGATGGAGTGTTGCTGTGTAGGCCCAACTTTATGGCTGGGTAGATTAGATCACACCCAGTTCATGTTGGGAAGTTCAGGTTGCATGGTAACTTGGTGGCCCATGGTTAAGCATTCAGCCTCTGCTAAGGCCCAGTAGCAGGCCAAAAGCTGTTTCTCAAAAGGAGAGCAGTTATCTGCAGAGGATGGCAGGGCTTTGCCCTTAAATCCTAAGGACTTGCCAAAGGCTCCAAACAGCATCCCTCCTGGATCTGTAAACTGTCAAGTCTTGATTGAGGAGATATGGTTGTCAGTTTTTATGATTAAAGCTAGACTTTGTTCACTTGACCTAGAATTTTTGTCCTTATACAGATCAAGTAAGAATTTAGTAGACTTCCTATTTATTTCACTTCTAAGAACACCATGATCAACTAGCCAACACATGATGTCTGCAGGTGCCAGACTGTCATGATTGCTCCCTTGACTCTGCTGTCTATTATGGGCACCACACCCACCTGCCTTTGGTGGTTGAGTAACACCCCTTGGCCTCTTCCACTCCAGGATTCAATTACTACCATTACATTTGTTTCCCAATTCCATGACCTCAGTTCCCACTGTAAGGACTAGCCCACAAAGAAGAGCCATCACAGGTCTCTTCAAGGATGCTTGGGCTCCCCCTCACAAGTGTATTTCTCATAGACATGATGAGAGTTTGTCTTCTGGACTCTTCAGGGTGGATGAGCAGGTCTTAAATGATAAACCTACTCTAACATTCCAATCCCATTAAGCCTTTGAATCCCCTCCTCCACATTAAACCAAGGTCAGTCTGGGTGTTTCTAACCAGCTCATTGTGAGCCACCTTTTGGCTCATATTTTAGCTAACCAATGAAACAAACTGTTAAAGCCCTTTCTAACTCCCTGAGCTACAACATTTAATGCAGAATCTCTGCTTGGTGAGCCTGTATCAATGAATTCAGCCTGATCCTACTTTAGGTTCCTTCCCCCTTTATTCCACTCCTTTAGTATTCATACCAGCACATGTTCCCTGACTTTCTGCTTGTGTAAATTAGAAAACTCAAGTAGTTCTTTTGGAACGTAATGTACTCCTCATGGGTTACACTTTGTTCTTCATCATTAGGGGCCTTCTGGGTCTTGGGTCTAGTTACAAGTCTAGAAGCAAAGAGGGGTAGTGGGTATGGATCCTGAGGAGAATCATCATTGTCACAATGTCAGCTGCTTAAGGGGAGAATATTATATTTTCCTCAGACAATACAGAGTTAATTCCCTCAGAAGGGAATGGAGAAGCCATTTCTACTGGCAAAGAAGACTCATCAGAATTTAGGGGCTCACTGTCCCCAGCTTAATCAGCGTCTTCCCATACATCCCTATTTCAACTTTTGAGACCCCATTCCTTCCCAATGAATGCCCTCACTTTAACAGTAGATACACTCCAAGGCTAGGAGTTCAATTTATGTTGTAATTCAGCCAGTTGCAAAGTGACGTTCATTCGATTTTCAGCAAACTCGGGCCTGTGGCTACAGGAGACAAGAGTGTACTTCAGGGCTCACACAGAAGCTTTCAGGTCATTTATGCAGCACTTGAACTGGAAATTTGCATCCCTGAACTCATCATTTTCTTTTCCCACTTTGTCCACCTATTCATTAGTTTGACAAAATTTGTGAAAGTATCATAGACACAGTCACCCGGATATTTGCTTCTTATACATAGTTGATTAGGAGTAGGCAAAGGAAATATTTTGTGTATCTCTATTGTCAGATCATGCCAAGGACCATCAGTCCTCTCTTTACTACTGGAAATAGAGTCATTAGCATCTTTAAATCTAACCAGATTAGAGAGTCAGCTCCAGAAACCCCATAACCAATTCAGAAAATTCATCCTTAAAATTCTGTTTTCTAAAACTATTCTTGGTACCAAATCTGTATTAGAGTCTGGGTTCTCCAGAGAACCAGAACCAATAGGGTGTGTGTATATATATATTAGTGTATATATAATATAGTATATAATTTGTTATAAGGAATTGATTCATGTGATTTTGGAGTCTGACAAGTCCTAAGATCTGCAAGAAGAGTCAGCCAACTGGCAACCCAAGGCAGCCGATGTTGTAGTTCCAGTCCAAAGGCGGTAAGCTCGAGAGCCAGGAAAAAGCCAATCTTACAGTTCAAAGGCAGTCAGGCAGGAAATCTTCTCTCTTACTTGGGAGAGGGTCAGCCTTTTTGTTCTGGTCAGGCCTTCAATTGATTGGATGAGGCCCAGCTACACCAAGGAAGACAATCTGCCTTACTCAGTCTACCCATTTAAATGTTCATCTCATCCCAAAATGCCTAAAATAACGTTTGACCAGATATCTGGGCAGGCTGTGGCCCAGCCAAGTTGATGCATGAAAGGAACTAGTACATCAGCTGTGTATATCCACGGTACAGTGGGGATTTAAAGTCGGGAGAACTAAGTCATCCATCACAGTAGTTTAGCGATAATTTTAATGTTGTTAATTTCACCATTGTTTGACTTTAATTTGTAAGTTTATTTAGCTTTACAACATAAATAAAAAGAGTTTCTACGTGGTTATGCAGTAATACATATTTAACTAACATTATAATCAAAATCAATCTTTTAAACTGGGAGTATGAAAAAAGTTTTTGCATTTAAAATTGGCCCTGAGTTACATGAACAAGATGGAGAAACCGTATTACATAGACAGACAGCTACTGTCTGAAGACAACAATTTAATAAAGTATAGATTTTGTTTGGGGGATAAATTTGGTGTTGGGTACGGGATTCATTTTGTCCTTCATGTAATCGAATCCTATTTCGGTAAGGATTTCTGAGATCCTACTTAGCACCCACTACACTGCTCTATTTATGCAATACAGAATGAGGTGAGAATAGAATAGTGGCATCCTAGATCTTGTCAGTTTGTGTCACAGCCTCACAGCCTTAGTATTCCATAAACAAGCTAATATTAGTGAGACTGTTATGAGAGCTCTTTACCATGTGCATAATGTATACCATCTGGTAGTAAGTGACAGTCTTCATACAAGAAATTTGGTTTAACTAATATTTAGACAACTTCTGGAAGCTTGATCTGCACAAGCTGCTGAAATTTTGCTTCAGATAACTAAGGAAATTTTTAAAAATAGAAGTGTACAAATTATATACTACAGATTATGATTTAGAAATAAAAATATATCCATCTTAACATCTTTTTTTTTTTACTACTCTCATTGTCACCATTCCTACTCATGAAGTATTGACTGTTGAAGTTAGAACTGCATTTGACCCTGTAGGTGGAGGCAGAGTGATATTGTAAGACTACTGGGAAATGCTCATGGAGAATCAATTCCCTCTGGTCCCCATTTACTCGTGTTCTACTGTGCGATATCCTCCAAACCCACCTCCATGGACACATTCTTTCTGGATTCTGCACTTGAAAATGATTTTTCCCTACCTTATTCTATGTTGAAACTGACCCTTCCTCAGCATAACACCAATCACTTAAGAGACCTAGTTTCCTTTTTTTACATCAGAATATCCTTGAAATGATAACTTTCTCTTTGCACAAAGCTCCCGTATTCTCCTAAAAATCAGGAAATAGAGTTCCATGGGAAACCTACAGGGAAACTTGGTTTACTTAAAATTCTCTGGGAATAATGCCTTTTTAGATACAACACGAAAGACATAATCCATGAAAGAAATAATTGATAAGCTGAACTTCATTAAAATTAAAAACTTCTTTTGCAGTTAGAAGATAAGTTCTGGAGATCTAATGCACAGCATTGTGATTTAAAAAATAAATAAAAACTTTTGCTCTGCAAAAGACAATATCAAGAGAATGAAAACACAAGCCACAGACTGGGAGAAAATATTTTCAAAACACACATCTGATAAAGCACTGTTATCCAAAATATACAAAGAACACTTAAAACCCAACAAGAAGAAGACAAACAAGCTGACTGAAAAATGGGCCAAGGACCTTAATAGACATACCCAAATTCTGCATTTGCATATCCGTAAAGAAGCTATACAGACGGCAAATGAGCATATGAAAAGATGCTCCACATTATGTATCATCAAGGAAGTCCACATTAAAACAACAATGAGATACCACTACACGTGTAATAGGAAGGCTCCAATCTAGAACACTGACCATACCAGAGTTTGGTGAGGTGGTGGGACAACAGGAACTTTCGTACGTAGCCGGTGGGAACAAAAAATGGTGCTGCCACTTTGGAAAACACTTTGGTAGTTTGTTGCAAAACTAAACATACTCTCACCACTAGATCCAGCAACTGTGCCCCTTCATATTTACCAGAAAGAGCTGAAAACTTAATAAACCTGCCCCCATAAACCACCCATAAGCCTGCACAAGGATGTTTATAGCAGCTTTATTCATATTTGCCAGATCTTGAAGCACCCAAGATGTCTTTGAATAGGTGAATGGATAAATAAACTGTGGCACATGCAGACAATGAAATATTATTCAGCACTAAAAAGAAATGAGCTATCAAGTCATGAAAAAACATGGAGGAACTTTAAATGTGAGAGATGTAAAAGTAAGAGAAAGAAGCTAATCTGCAAATGCTGCATTCTGTATGATTCCAAGTATATGACATTCTGGAAAAGGCAAAACTATGAAGACAATTAAAAAGATCCGTGGCTACCAGCGGTGTAGAGGGTAGAGATGACTAGGCGGAGTACAGAGGATTTTTAGGGCAGCGAAACTACTCTGTATGATATTACGATGGTGGATAAGTGTCATTATATATTTGTCCAAACTCATAGAGTGTCTAATACCAAGGCTAAAGCCTACGGTGAACTACGGCTTTGGGTGGTTATGATGTGTCAAGGTAGATTCATCTTTGGTAAAAAATGCACCATTCTGGTGAGCAGTGTTGATAAGGGTGGAGGCTATGCACGTGTGGGTGTAGGGGATATATGGGAAATCTCTGTACCTACCTTTTCAATTTTGTTGTAAACCTAAAATTGATTTAAAAATTAAAGTCTTAAAAAAAAATCTTTGCAAACCAGATGAGCATCTGTCTTTACAGGAAAACATGGAAGTTGAGTGTGTTGTATGGAAGGTTTTCTTTGGGATGTGACCAATGTTTATTGAGGCCATAGTTTTGTAGAAATGTATTTATTCGACTACGTTTACCAGGTGCCAGCTATGTGTGGGCTCATCCTACACAAAACCAAAGAATCATCTTTGCTAAATTTTGAAATTTAAGTACATAAATATATAATCAGTTGAATTATCTGTATAATAATTATTTCTGTATAGAGATGACTCTCTCTAACTTATTGAGTTCCTATTTACGTTGTACAGTATCTGACTAGCTTTTTTAATGGCGCACATAGCTTGTTCTAAGGCAGCAAGTCTCCTTGCCAGGCCCTGACTGGAAGCCGGGAGACTAGCATCCTATTTCTGACTCTATCAGCTACTGTTCAAGGAAACTTTGCTGTTCAACTCACTTTGCCTGCCTCAGCCTCTAATACTCAAATAATAACCATATTTCTGTCTATGTAAAAAAATTACAAAGCATTTTTCATATTTATGGTTTCATTTAATTTCACATCTATCCTGGGAGAAGCTATTATTATCATGTAAATGTTACAGATGAAGAAACTGAATCTCAATGACTATGTGAATTTTCTAAGGTTTCTGGGGCTTGACCCCAGCTTCTTTCTATTATACTCCATTGCCTTCTAGCAGAAATGCTAGGAGTCTGTGTAGCTCTAATCTAAATAAATTAAAAAGAAAGAGTTAAGTGACTATTTACATATCAAACATTTCCAGAAAGTCATATATTCAAAAATCTTCTACCAAATATAAGATACTGTGAGTAGTTACTTATAAGCCCAGGGAATAAGAAAACATAAATATGATCATGACCTTGAGGGGCTTAAAACTAAATAGATCAAATCAATATATGAACCCCAATTTAAGTGAAATAATATATATATGTATATATTTTAAACAGTCTTAAGCTGAGTGATGATGAGAAGAAGAAAATATATACACACAGGGTAAAAACACAGCAGTGTAAACATTGGAAAATGGATAGGGACAAGGACAGAAAGAATTGACATCATTGTGGTTAGGTGTATGCCAAAAAACTTACTGTAGTTGGAAAGCTAGGCATTTTATTATCATATGTCACATGGAATTAGATACTGGGGCAACAACGAATTGCGGGGTTGAGAGAAAATGAGTATGGATGTTATTTATTCCGGGAGATATGATGCAAGAATGGAAGAATTTCCATACTGGGTCAGGGAAGGTGAGCCTGTAATTTTCAACATTCGCATAATTCACCTGCTTTCAATATGAGAGTGCTCCCTCCTCACTCATGCACCTGTTATTTTCATAATGTCTTGTCAACCCAAAGTATAGCAAATAATATATTTTAAAATGTTATATAGTCCCATCTGAATACAAAACCCCAAGTGAGAACACCACGAGGGCAAGCAGAGAGCCATCCCCACAACTGACATACTTGTCCCCATGTGCACTGTGCTTTGTGGCTATTTTCACTAATAATGTTGATATTCTTCTCAGGGATGATGGCAATGGCTAGTTCCCTATATTTTGTTTAGCTATCCCTTGAGTCAACAGGATTTCTTCTTAAAAAATAACTTACATAAAATATTTAGAACTTGAAATATTAAGTTAAATATATTGATTTATAATACACATGACGAATTGTATGTATAAGCCAAGATAATTCATTTCCATTTAATAAATCTAATAAGCTTCACAATTTCTGTTGCACAACATTCTCAGACATTTCGATAATTTTTAGGTTCTAAGGGTTAGCTACTTAATATTCTTCACTTACTGAAGTAAAACGGGCAAATTTTGTCTGTAGTTAATTTTTACATTGCAGTTGGGAGAATAGTTGCCTCCACATAAGTGTTCACATTTTACTTCTTGCAGCTAATTTTTAGCAAATACTAGTAAGTGAAAATGTCTGTTTAATCTATGCCCAATCCAATATCTGAAACATATGCATTACAGGTCCAACAAAAAAGTCCAAGTAAACAAAAACATTTAAAGGGCCCAAAGTATAGCAACCCTCAATTTTCCAATTATGCCAATAGTTCTATAGCTAGCTAGGCCTTCTTCTGGCATTAAGCAAGGCTTACAAGATTATACAGCAAATGCACCCTGGATTAGGCAATGCAAAGGTAAAACAACCAGCCAGCCAGTCCCCCAGGGTGCATGCAATCATTCCTCTATAATGCAGCAGGTCGTCTTGCCCTATTTATTACTATCAGTGGGGAGGGAACACTCATCTTTTACTAGTAAGTTTCCTGCAAAATGGAATAAAGTTCAGTATTTTTTTTATTTTATTATTTTTTTGAGGAAGATTAGCCCTGAGGTAACATCTGCTGCCAATCCTCCTTTTTCTGTTGAGGAAGACTGGCCCTGAGCTAACAGCCATGCCCATCTTCCTCTACTTTATATGTGGGATGCCTACCACAGCATGGCTTGCCAAGCGGTGCCATGTCCACACCCAGGATCCAAACCTGCGAACCCCGGGCTGCCAAAGCAGAACGTGTGAACTTAACCATTGCGCCACTGGGCCAGTCCCCAAAGCTCAGTATTTTTAACGAAAATAATCTTTATATCAGGGAGAGTCATCAAAAATAGTTAGCATTTACAGCAAGAGTATTGACCAACCAGAACAGACACCAATGTGAACTACACCAGTGAGTCTCTGAACGGAGGAATTCCAGACACAGTTGAAGACAGGAATATTATTTTGAAAGAAAGAGGATTGACAAATATGTATCTATATCTATCTAGCTAACTATCTGCCTACCTATCTATCTACCTACGTACCTAAAATCAAGATTGTGTTCTAGACATGGCGGATAAAATTGTGGACAGGAAATCATCAATAAAAGAATTCAAGAACGTTTCCCCGGATGGACATGAGTTTCTAGATGAAAAATGCCCACTGAGTGCCCAGCACAATGGATCCAATAGACCCACACTAAGGGACATCTTGATGAAAATTCAGGACACAGTGAAAGAGACATAGTCGAAACTTGTCTTCTCATCCGTGAACTTGGTACACCTCTTTATTTAGGTCTTTTATGTCCTTACATGAGGTTTGCTGTAGGCAGCATGGTTCTCCTTTAGTTTTGGCTTTTAATTTTATTGTACTGAGGTCAAAGAATTCATATTCCTTGTATTAAATTACTTTCTAATTGTTATTTACTTAGTACCCTGATATGCAGTCTCTTTTGTAAATGTCTTAATGTGAGCTTTAAAAGAGTGTTTGTATTACTATATGCACTGGTCATTAACTTCATGATGCTATCTATCTATCTACCATATTTATTAGATCAAGCTTATGAAAGTTTCTATTCGGAGTAGGTGCAAAAGTAACACTCCTTTCTTCTCCTGAGGTCAGAACCAATTAAAACACAAGCACAAGTGTCAAACAGGTGAAAATAAAAAGATCAGCTATTTTGCTCTTAAAAACTGGACTGGAGGATGTGCTTACGTATGATGTCTAACATTTCACCCAAGAATTACCATCAAGTCAGAAGAATAACTAGAAAACTACAGGTCTTCCCTGCAAGCACAGAGTTGGCCTCAGTTTATAGCACAGTGAAGAGCAGGAAAGAAGGCCTCCTCACTGTGGGCAGACAAATCCAAAAGAAGATGAGAAACCCAAACGCTCAGCATGTTGGTTCTTTCTTCCCAACTTACTATCCAGAGCACTCTCTGCTCCCTTTCCACGTGCAGGAGTGGGTGAGGGACACGAGGAGATGCGAGAAGTGTACTAGGACCGTGGTGGGAGGCAATGGAGTTCTTTCGCTCCCCCAAAGATTCTGGTTACCAAGTCATCCATATCTTCACTAATTTTCACCTGCTTGAGCTAGCAATCTCTGAGGTAGTGGGGTTAAAATCCCCCACTGACTGTGGATGTTTCCATTTTAATATTTTATTCTATCCATTATTTTTCTTTATTACTGTTTATTTATTCTGAGAATATGCTAAAGTAACAGGCTCACAATTTTTATATCTGTGTTGAATTATTTCTCTTGTTAGGATATAATGACCTTTATCCTTTTAATGCTTGAGAGTCATTTTATCTTTTATTAATACAATGACATTAGCTTTCTTTTGGATATTATTTACCCTGCGTGTATTTTTCCAAACATTTTCTCTCATGCTTTCTGTATCTTTATATTTTGGTGTGTTGCTGGATTTTTTTTAAAGCCAAGGGTCTGTGTTCTAATTTAATTTAATTCATTTTATTTAGAGATTACTAATTTGCATGTGGTTCTAACATCTGATTTTGTGCTTTCTGTCTACTGGGCATTTTTGTTTGTGTGTTTGTTCTTTCCAGACTTCTATTAGATTTCATTAACCCCCTGTTCCTCAAGTGATTAGGAATGCATATATTCCATATTAATTCTTTAAGTGCTTAGCCTTGAATTTTTAACATTCATTAAAATACATTATTGTCTTGACAAAACCTAAAGTTAATATTTCTCACTTCTTCTCAAACATTCAAATACTTTAGAATGTTTTAACAATTATTTTCAAGTATTTTAATTATATCTGGTTTTTAACTCCCTAAATTAACCATTTTGTTACTGTTGCTTTTTCAACCAACACACTTAAATACATTAACGTGAATGTTTGCCAATTACTTTGATCACTATTACAACTTTCATCCCACTTATTCATTTGGGCTCAATTCCTTTCTTTTATTTTTTATTTTTTGTTTTTTTTGGTTAGGAAGATTGGCTCTGAGCTAACGTCTGTGCCAATCTTCCTCTATTTTGTATGTGGGACACCGCCACAGCATAGCTTGATGAGCTGTGTGTAGGTCCACGCCTGGGATCCAAACCTGCAAATCCCCGGTAGCCAAAGCAGAGCGTGCCAACTTAACCACTACGCCACCAGGCTGGCCCCCAATTTCTTGTGTTTTTATGTGTACTTTTTAATAATTCTTTTAAAATTGTTTGGGGATGTTAAAAATGCTGATTGTTTGTTAAAATGTTTTTATTTCTACTTTTGTTTCTTCCACATAGTTTAACTCTATATAGAATTCTACATTCTTTCATGTTCAGAATAAAATGTACTTCTTTTAGATTCTATTATTGCTCTTGAAAATTAATCTAATATTTTGTTCTGTTAAGGGCCATCTGTCTTTTCCCTGGATACTTTAAAAATGTTCTCTTTATCTTTGGTACCATAGACTATCACTACCATGTGTCTAGGTACAGACATAGCTTTATTATTTTAATTTTTAATAGTATTTTAAACTCATAATATCACTAACTTAAACAAGATATAATATTTTGTGACTTTGTTAATATAAGTAGCAGTCTTTGATTAGTCTTATACTTTTAAAAAATGGTTTTCAGAATCATTAATTAGAATTTCAAATTACCCGTAAATTCTCAGAACTAAGGACTGTAGTATATAACTGAAGACTGCAGTCTATTTAATAGATATACTTTTAATATTTGGTTTTAATTACCAATTGTGCAAAAAAGAGACCTTTTCAAGTTTCTATTTTAAAATTAGTTTTCGAAGAAATTTCACAATCGTGGTTTTAAAAAATCACAACAGTGATATTATTACAAAATTATTTAAAATAATTTGGTATTTTCAGTATGAGGTGTGTGTCTGTTTCCTTTCTAAAGTCTTCAAAAATCAATGAAGTAAATTTAGGGACAAGACCTGTAAGATCATTATGGAATAAAATATAGTATCAGGAACTGGCAAAAGATCCAAACAATATCCTCTGTGCTAAAACTCAATCTTGAAAAAAAATGTATTTATCACTAATTATTGGAGAGCCACTAATAATTCATTTGGTGCAATAATAAATGATAATGATCCCCAACATTATCCAGACATGAAATATCACAATTAGTCATACTACTTTAAAGTAAATTTTGGTTTATAGTCACAATCTCCTATTAATTTTTCAATACATTGTTTAACTTACTCCCAATTAGAATTAGTCCATTATTCTTTCATAATTTGTGGGGATAAAAGAAGGCTACTCATTGCTAGAAAGAGTCAACCAAAGGGACTATAATTAAATCTCATGCCCCTGTCCCACAGAGAGTGGGAGAAGCCGCCATGAGAACAGCCCATGTATTGGTCAGACTCTCTAAAAGTGAAGTAGGAAATCACAGAGGTGACATTCAATTAAGGTGTTCTTGACGTTATGGGATTATCAGGGACATTGTCTCTTCAACCATACAGTCACTATGCTTTTGTTATTGGGTTTCATGGACGTCCCCACGTAAAACTGAAAAATAACTCAGCAATTTTTAGGATATATCATGGGCTCGAGTGACTCAACATCCTGGGTGCACCTGTTAATCGTATTCCCTAGGAGATAGGATCTGATTGACTTAGTTAATCACTAAAAAAAATTGGCAAACTGATATACTAAGCCATCTAAGAGTAGTTAGACTTCCTAATGTCCAGCCAATATACTCATGGCTGACTTTAGTATAATGGACCATCATTAGCCGAGGAAGTAGTAACCAAGAGTAATATTTTTATTTAACATGACAAGATCCATAGCAACTTTATCCAGAAAGTACTTGTGAAGTTAATTTCCTTACAATGGATATTTTCCATTTTGTTTGCCACTTTTCTTCTTAGATATGAAATTCTAAGTTCACATCTAATTCTAAAGTTTTATTCTACATTCTGTGTTGCCATAATATATTTCCTTTCTATTAAAAGAAACTGAATTTGAGGACTAAATAGACATTTTTCCAAAGTAGAAATACAAATGGCTGACAGGTTCGTGAAAACGTGCTCAACATCACGAAGCATCAGGGAGATGCAAATCAAAACCACAATGAGATATCACCTCACACTTGTTAGAAAGGCTAATATCAAAAAGACAAATTATAACAAGTGTTGGCAAGGATATAGAGAAAAGGGAACCTTTGTGCACTGTTAGTGGGAATGTAAATTGGTACAGCCACTATGGAAACCAGTATGAATTTTCCATAAAAAATTAAAAATAGGACTATAATATGATTTGGCAACCCCACTTCTGGGTATTTATCCAAAAGAAATGAAAACAGGGTCTTGAAGAAATATCTGCATTCACACGTTCACTGCAGGATCATTCACAATAGGTAAATATGGAAACAGATCAAGAGTCTGTCAGTGGATGAAAGGATAAAGAAGATGTGGTATATATATACAATAGAATGTTATTCAGCCATGAAAAAGAAGAAAATTCTTCCATTTGTAACAACTTGGATGAAACTTGAGGATGAAATTATGCTAAGTGAAATAAGTCAGACAGAGAAAGACACTGTATGATCCCACTTATATATGGAGTCTAAAAAAGTCAAACTCATAGAAACAGTAGAGTGGTGGTTACCAGGCAGGGGCTGGGAGGTGGGGGAAATGGGAAGATGTTGATCAAAGGGTAAAAACTTCTAGTTACCAGATAAATAAGTTCTGGGGAGCTAATGTACAGCATGGTGATTATAGCTAATAATACTGTACTATATACTTGAAAGTCCCTAAGAGATTAAATCTTAAACATCTTTGCCACAAAAAAGAAGTGGTAGTTATGTGACATGAAGGAGATGTTACCTAAAACTATGGTGGTAATCATTTTACAATATATAAATATATCAAATCAATATGTTGTACACCTTAAACTTATTTAATGTTATATGTCAATTATATCTCAATAAAGCTGAGAGGAAAAAATGTAAAAAAAACTGAATTGGAGAAACATATTTTTATAATTTTGTAATTCTCTGTCCCGGATTACTTTCATCAATTTATTCATTCACTTGATTATTACTAAATGCTTACTAAGCAAATACAGAAATTAATAAGAGATTCCCTACCCTCAAAGAAGGCAACCGTAGACGATCAGAGTTCAAAGAACCTTAAAGATCATGAAAGTACGTATATAAAATTATATTAAAACAGGGGCCTGCCCAGTGGCATAGTGGTTAAGTTCACACACTCTGCTTCAGCAGCCCAGCGTTCATGGGTTCAGATCCTTGGCATGGACCTACACAGGTGGCTTGTCAAGCCATGCTGTGGTGGCTTCCCACATACAAAAAAAACAGAGGAAGATTAGCACAGACATTAGCTCAGGGACAATCCCCTTCAAGAAAAAGGAGGAGGATTGGCAACAGATCTTCCTCACCAAAATAGTAAATTATATTAGAACAAATTTTTCTGTACAAATAAATATCTACTTTTTAAATCATTTTTTAATAAGTGCACTTAATTTTCTTAACTGATTTCCCTACTAATGGACACTTAATTGCCTATAATTCTTCACTAACAACGTATAGATTAACATTTTGTGAATAAATATGTGCATATCTTCTTAATTAGTCCCACAGAATTGCTTCATAAAGGTGGAATTATTGGGTCTAGGTAAACATACATTTTAAACATTTTCTATACATTTTGGCCAACTTATTTAAAAAGGGTTGTATTTTTGCCAAAACTAGCTGTCATCTCTCTGCCCTGCCTTTGTCAACTGGACATTAGATAATTGACACCTCATCATGTGTAAGATTGTATTTGTTTGGTTTCCAGTAAAAAAGACTTTCCAAGAGCTGGCCTGGTAGCTTGCACACTCTGCTTCAACGGCCCAGGGTTCACAGGTTTGGATCCTGGGTGTGGACATAGCACTGCTTGTCAAGCCACGCTGTGGCAACATCCTACATAAAGTAGAGGAAGATTGGCAACAGATGCTAGCTCAGCGACAATCTTCCTCACCCACACACAAAAGGACTTTCCAATTTTTTTGATAACTTTTTTCTTATAAATATCCGTTTATTTCCTTTCAGGATTTTTCTGTGGGGACATTGTGGTTTTCATATGGATTATGAGAACTCTTTCTATGTCAAAGACATTATCCTATGTTAAAGACATTATCCTAAAGAAATATTTCCTGCATTATTTTCTCCACAGTGCTAGTTGTCCCCTTACTTTACTTTTTTATGTTGTTCCATGTTATACAGAGGTTCTTTATTTTCATGAAGTTAAAACTATTAATCTTGTCTTTTATAGATTCTGCCTAAAAATCAATATGCTTTCTACCACCTACACATAAATAAAAATATCATCTAAACATTTTGTTTGCTTCCTCATTTATACTTAAATCTTTGGTCCCATAGGTACTTCTTTAGAGAATACTCGGGATAAAAATCTAGCTTATTTTCAGACTATTTATTTAATCAATTAGTCAGCACTATATTTTGACTAATCCTCCTCTCTCACTAAAAATGCTCTCATCTTAAAGTTCTGTAAAACAGGGTTCACATCTAAAGTCATCCAGGCAGACTGTGGAAGAGCTAGAGTTTGAGTCAAGTTCAGTCTTTGATTGTGTAGAGGTAAAGAGCATGGCACTGGCATCAAAGAGAACCTCATGGGACTGGGGCACACCCGGGATCCAGCCACAACCAGGTCACCTTCTTCTGCACCTGTTCCTAATGTGGAGGACAAGGGAAGACAATTCTACCTAACTCATCCTACTGTTGCGAGAAAGAGTCATTATTCAATTCATCCATTCAATGATAATCATTAAAAGCAGAGTAGATAATAGACATTTTTTGAGGTGCCATATTACCTTGAAAACAGATCATTTCTAGAGATAAATTATTTTGACTTAATTGAATTCAAATAATGACCTATAGTCCTGCTCCCAACATAGAAATCTGCCCTATATTTTCATCATTGGTGGAAAACGCACCTGGCAGCAATATTTTTTAGACTTATTAAAGTATGAAGAAAAAACTCGTAAGTGCATAGTGTATGTTCAGTCTCCAAAACGGTGTGCCTGACCCAGAGCTAGCAGTGGGTACATTTTACAACAAATAGATTCTTGCCCATGCAATTCAATTTTCTTTACTAAAAATAAAGAACAAATTATCTTTAAACATGTAGTCCTCATTGTTTAGGAAAACTAGGAAAATTTTTAAAATATGCAGATAAATGAAGTAGAGAGAAATACCCACACTCTCACCCACCACCAGGAAAAGGCCAGCATGTACATGACAAAGGGAAGCTACAAACCTCTCAGATTCGTCAGGTCATTCAGATGCATCCTCCTTTACTTGTCCACCTGAATTCTAACTCTGAATATTTCCAGTTGCTTGATTAATACTCAAAACTAGCTCATACTTAGTCATCCCGGATCGGGGAAGAGAAAAAATTCTCCTGGTGAAACTCTCTGGGCCACATAATTGAGCTTCTTTGTTCCCAACTTAAACGCTGATTTCTTGGTGCCCAGCAAAGTGCTTGGAGTCAGCACAGCAGGTGATCAGAACACAGGTGGGATCTAGATTGGATGTGCGCCTGGCTCCACGGCTCACATGTTACTAGCCTCTCAGTGCCTCAGTCTCTCATCTATAAAAACAGGCATAATAACTGTGCCTACTGCATGAATTTTTTGTGAGAATTAAATGAGGAAATATTCGTGAAGTTCTTAGAATAGTACCAGCATCATAGCAAGTACTCTATAGATATTGCCAATTATCTATATCCCTACCTCCTTAGTGGACACTTCCCTGACTGAGTTACATCCCTTTTACATACTTCAAGACACTAACCACCAGGCATGGACCCCAGTTTTAATATTACACTTGTTTTTGTAATAACCTGACTATCTGTCTTTCCCCACCAGACTGTAGGCCACCAAGGGTAGAAATACATATTTAGCGGCATCTTTGTGTGTTGCTATTATGCATAGAAAAGATTATTCAAAAATTACTTTGTTTTTGCTTAATTCATTAATGTAATAAATCCCCAAACTAATTTTTCTTTTATGGGTCTTTGGTTAAGCTTTGGTATAATTTACAAGCTTAGTTAATTAAATTCCTTTAAGAAAACAATCATCGCATCAAATAATTGTGGGGCTGGCCTTCTGGGCATGCTCAGATTTCTCAACAGTCGTCAAGGCCAGTTTGTGATTTTATCCAAAACTGCAGCCCTGACTCTTCAAGGGGTCTTCAGTTCTTTTCATATAATTCTTATCTCCAGGGACCATGATCCTTGGAACAATAACATTATTAGTAACATCTCTACCTCAGATGTTAAAGTGACGTCTGATTAAAGGTGGGATATCACTCCTGGCGTTGCCTGGCTGGCAGGCATAAGATTTCACATCTTTCTGCTTACATATTTTTACTCACCAAGCCACCCCGTAGACCCAGCCCAGCCCTGGCCCATAAATCCCCAGCTCAGAAAGGCATAAGGAAAAGTTATTCACGAATCCAATCTACACACCTCTTCACAGTGCTTTCAAAACAAAAGTAAATCCCTTAAAGCTCAAATTGATATAGTTATCTTGGAAAAAAAAAATTTTTTAATTGCCTAGAGTCCTCATAGCTCCTTGTTAAGCTCTAGCATAACAAGAAGTATAAAACCATGACTAAAATATTCACACACCATTCCAGTCCCTATAAAAAAACGAATCACTAGTTTATTCATCTTGCCTAATGACACAGAAGGGCAAAACCAGTACCCAAACAATGAATAATAATGCAAGAGTTCAGACTATGAAATCAATAAGTCAGATGAGTAGAGTCACACTTCGTTTTAATGCTCTCATCCCTGAATACAGTCAAGCTTACCTTCTGAATTATATATATGTATTGACCTAATTACATAAATATTGACTTTCCCTTATATGAAGCTTTTTTTAAATCCCACTGTAATTATGATGTCAATATTTGTGGCTGTCATAACATTGAATTTAAGCTCGTTAATTGTGACTGATAGTGGATGTCATGAGATAATTCAGACAGTCGTGCGGTCTCAGAACATTGGTGGCACTAGATAGTAAGTGATGAATCAATGCTTCCCTGGGGGTATCATAGTAGGGTAAATGCTTTAGGAAGGTAATTATATCATCCCCAATAACTTGGGAACTGATCTCCTCCTCAGTTTGTCAGGTTTTACAACACACAGAAGAAATAACCAGGATGCAACTGGTTTATAATTTTGCCCATCTTTTTTTTTGAATCGAACACTTTTAATCAAGATCTTCATCCCTAACTTCAATCTCTAGTCCACCCTATTAACAAATTCTTTGATCTATTGACAGATGTCTACACCCCCATGCGCACAGCTCTGCAGGTGTATAAAGGATAACATTTAATATTTGCTGTTATTATTCTCTGATATTTTCCAATAAGGATCCCACGCATATTTCCGTCTAATAAAAATGTGATCCATGTCAATTCTACTTTTTAAAAACGTCCTATTTAATCATTTCTCCTTCCATAGTAACCCCTTATCCACAGTTGTGCTTTGTGCGGTTTCAGTTATCTGCAGTCCACCATGATCTGAAAATGTTAAATGGAAAATTCCAAAAATAGACAATTTATAAGCTTGAAATTGGAGTGCTGTTCTGAGTAGCATGATGAAATCTCACTGTGACCAGCTCCATCCCGCCTGGGATGTGAATCATCCCTTTATCCAGCGTATCCACGCTCTGTATGCCACCCTCCCATTAGTCACTTAGTAGCCCTCTCGGTTATCAGAGCAACTGTTCAGTATCCCAGTGGTTGTGTTCAAGTAACCCTTATTTTACTTTGTAACGGCCCCAACGAGCAAGAGTAGTGATGTTGGCAATTGGGATATGCCAAAGGAAAGCTGTAAAGTGCTTTCTTTAAGTGAAAAGGTGAAAGTTCTCGACTTGGAAAAAAAAAATCATATGCTGAGGTGCTAAGATCTACGGTAAATTTTATTACAGTATATTGTTATAATTGTTCTACATTATTATCAGTTATTGTTAATCTCTTACTGTGTCTAATTTATGAATTAAACTTTACCATAGGTAGGTATGTGTATGAAAAAACATAGTATATATAGGGTTGGGACTATCCACAGTTTCATTCATCCACTCGGGGTCTTGGACCTTATCCCCTGGAGATAAGGGGGGATTTCTGTACATGGTTTTATTTTCCTGAGAAAACATTTCACACAATTACCACAGTTGTTACATCACTGGGACAAGCAATAAGGCCATACCTCAGGATATTTAAGTAAATTTCTTTACTTTTTTGCTAATCAATGACTGACATTAGAGAAATACTCCAAATGCTTTATAAAGCTGGAAAGCTTTTCACTCTGCTCTTATAATGTTTCTGCGCACTCCTACTCAAGGGCTTGCACTCTCCAATTTAAGTAGAGCAGAAGTACCTGCGGCACATTAATCATTTAGGGTTAGGTGAACACATGGAAAATTCTATGAAAAAAACAATAGTGTCCACACTTTGGGTTTAAGGGCTGTTCTGGACGTATCATGGGGAGGTGATCGTGCATCATTGTGTGTTTTCTTATTTGCCTCTGCAGGGATGCCCGACGAGATGAACCTCAGTGATATAAAGCACATTCATCAAACAGACGGTGGTAGTGCTTTAGACACAGCTGGAGCAGGATGTACAGCAGCGACTGAGTCCATGGCATTGACGCTGATGGGTGCGGCGATGTTAATTCCTGAGCTTTGGTAACTGAGCTTTTCTGCCTTGATATGTATGTCTTACTGGAGTCTCAATATCTCCCCTCTTGTCATGTGACTGGAATAAGAGATCTTTTTTAATGTAACAATTATATTTATGAAAAGGTATGTCACACTAACTTCTTAGAAGCCAAGATGGAGTGTTCACAAAGTACCTAAAAATCAATGTTTAAATGATAGACTATTTGAAAATATGCCTTCTTTGAATCGAATTTAAACCTTTTTAAATTCTAACATAATAAAACTGTAAATGTGAAGAGTACAGAAGTGACTTTGAAAAGAAGGATTTAGAACATCCGTAATTTTATTATCCTCAATTCCAACCCCTTCCTTTCTAAAAGAAAAATGTTTTAAACAGAAGGTGTATTTGCAGGACAATGAAAACAGTACATAGTATTCCTTAAAATACTGGAATTAGAACTCCATTAGATGAATGAAAACAATGGCAAGTAGTATGCATGCATTTTCAAGAGATTTTTCCATTTTTGCAACCTATAGAAAGAAATTACTGAAAGCCTGTAAGTTATAGAGTAGATTGCTGAAGAACATTTCATGTAATTCGTTGAAGAAACTTGATCATTTTTATCCACTGTAATTTAGCCACTGACAACCCTTAAAGCTGAGTATTTTGATAGCATCTGCTCCGTATGCCATTATACTCAAAATGCATCTTTGGTATTGTGGCTCTGTTCCCGCCTCCCTTTGCCTAACGAATTTAGCTACATTGTAAAGCACACTCCTGCTCTAGGAATATCTCTAATAAAGCTGTTAATTATTTGGTGGAAAACTTTAAAGAATATTGATCATTTTCTTCTGGAAAAATGATATATTCATCCATTTTCAAAATATTATTTGCTGGGTTTCTTTTAAACTTGATATTGAACAATTGACTAATTCTACATTTCTAAGGTTCCTATGAATATCTAAAGACATGTGCTAATACAGAAAATGTGGCACCAGATGCTTTAGCCCTTTTCCTATTTGCATAAGGCAGAGCTGCTAATCCACAGTCTCTGATTTCCCAGTTGTGATAAGATGTCTCAGCAGACACAGATTAGGATAAGTCTATCACTACACGTAAGGAGGAAGAGATAAGTCAGCTTTTATTAAGGAGTATCACATCCAGTTGATAGCCAGAAAATATAATTAATACAAAGTGATAGAATAGAAAAGAGAAGTGCTGAACTTATAAAATAAAAAAGAAAAAATCAAAAAGATGCGAAATGGCCTCTGAGAAAGAGTTGAAGAGGACTCAATCAATAGCAAGTATTTATAACGTGAAATCACTCTCTCCAAATCAGGAAAGAGTATGTGATCAAATCATGTCTCTCTTAGGTTCTCAATAACCAAATGATCTGACGATGTTCAATCAAAACCACACTATGTTTGAACTGCCAAATCAGATTTTATCTCTTTCCAAACACGCCTCAGACACACCAATTGTGGATTCCATTTTCCTACACTTCCATTCCAGACCTTAATCTTTATTCCAGGATCAAATTGGTTTATAACTCATTTGTACCACCACACTCAACAAATTATAAACTTAAACACATATTTTTTTAAAGTTTTCAATTCAACCTCAGCTTGTTATTTAAATAACTATGAAACAAGTAATACCAATCACCCATTTGCGGCACTCCAGCCCAAGTCATGGTTGGTTTGCATTGGTAAAACTTCTGACCCAACAGTAGAGGGATTAGGAAGACAAACAAACTGAAGAGCATGGTTTATCAGCTAAGATGGACCTGGACAAAGTTTGCTGATAGGAGATAATTTTAGACACAGCAGGGGGCTGGCCTGGTGGCACAGCTGTTAAGTTTGCACACTCCGCTTCCGTGGCCCAGGGTTCGCCAGTTCAGATACTGAGTGCAGACTTATGTACCACTTGTCAAGCCATGCTGTGGCAGGCGTCCCACAAATAAAGTAGAGGAAGATGGGCACGGATGTTAGCTCAGAGCCAATCTTCCTCAGCAAAAAGAAGAGGACTGGCGGCAGATGTTAGCTCAGGGCTAATCTCCCTCAAATAAAGTAAAATAGATATGGCAGGAAATGGATGAAAGTAAAGCAGTAACAAAGTCAATGGTATGAGTGAATATTTTTTATCAACTAAATTTTACATACTCAAATGAGTGTCATCCACCTCTAAGTAGGCACTTTGGAAACTGTACGTATCATAATGGCGCTGCTAGAGCTCAAGATACTTGGAGGTTTTCAGAATTCCTTTAAGAGCCTGAGGCATATCTTTGAATATTCTCCACAAGGATATTCATTCTTTAATACTCTATTCTGTAGAATTTTACATTTGTATAGCTCTTTATAATTTACAAAATTCTTTCAAATGAGATAGAGTATCTGATTTGACTTTCTTCACCCCTCAAGGATGGGATCAATTTTAGTCAAATAAAAACAATACCACTGAGGTTTTTTAAAAATAAATCTCAGAATATGCTTCAGAAGAGTTTCCATAAGTAAAATATAAAAGTTTTTGAGCAGTGGTAAAACTTTTAGAGTATGTGTCTACTTGCCAACATGGCTTAAAGGACAACATTCAAGTGAAAATATGTATTTTAAAAAGTATCACTCACATCTTTATAGTCACATCCTATCCTGGGATCATTTAAACTAAGACATTTTCTTGAATCTGAGTTATTTTTACATAAATTTAATCATGAAACAGTCCAGTGTTTTGCATGTATTGGAGAAGAATCAGTTAACAATCTGGGCTAACATTTACTTGGCCCTTCCTCTGTATAGACACCATGATAAACACTTTTATGCACAATCTCCTTTAGTCTTCCCAATAACATTATCACCTCCATTTTACCAATAAGGAAAATGAGGCTTAGAAATGTTACATAATTTGTCTGGTGTCATGCAACTAGTCATAGTAGAATCAGATTGGTGACTACAACGTCTCTAAATAAACTGTATATATTCCTGGTTCAAAGATTTGATAGCTTTTGAATAGTAGTAAAGAATCACAAGGTTAGCATAAATATCATTCAGAGGTAATTTAAGGCCCCAAACTAGCACTTTAAAAGCAAATACAATTGAGTGTATGATTATAATTGTATAATTATCAAACTGCATATTAGTGTAAAAGCAAAATGAAAAGGAGAAATGTAAACATGAACTTTTTGTCAGTACCAGTCATTACCCTCCCACATGTGTAAACTCCATCCAAACACATCAACCCTAAAAATAAATCAGCTGCCAAAAATGAGGAGGAAAATACATAAGTTTTATAACTATCATGGAATCATGAAATTTCTTTTTGTTTTCTGTGCAACTAAAGGATATAAAACATGTGTCTGGCCATAAGACACAGGAAGGCATAAAAAGTAGGAAGGAAAGATGGAAGGAGAAAAAGAGAATGTGGCTGAATATTATTTTTAAAAGTCCTAGATTTGCCTTTTTATCCTCTATTTGTTCAGGAACATCACATCAGTAAAATAATGACTAGAGAGTTCTTGTCTCATTAAAGGACAGAAGTTAATAAGCTATTTCCTCCTAAACACTCAGATTTCCTGAAGTGCTCAATAATGATGCTTTGAAAAAGACTCAATTAGTTTATTGCCAATTGTTTTCAATCACTTAAAATATTGTTTCTATCATCAGAACCCTTTAGGTACGATAAAAATTGAGCAAATGAATTCAACCTAGACTTCTATTATCCTATGAGATAGTCACTGAGCACTCTGTGATTTCAGTGTTTCTTTGGGTTGTAAACTTTGGTATCCTACACAATTATATGGGTTGTACGAAAATTCAGAAATAATTCTTACTGACTTTGAGCATATCAAGTTTTTCTTTAATTGTAGATTGTTGTATATCAATCATTTCTGATTAAAATATAGATAAAACATATGTCTCAGGTAGAAAGTCTCCTTTCTTTACCTTTGCTAAGATTATATGGTGATTGAATTGGTGTTATATTATCATTATTTTGTAAACGGAGATTTAATCCAATGCAGTTCTTAAACTACCCTCCCCGCCTTACATTTGCAGAAAAAACTAAAGAATTTCATCACAATTTATATTTTCATAGTAGCAGCAGCAGTAACTTACATGGAACAGGGTAGGGTGGGGAGGAACGTTTGTAGATAAAATTTGGAAACATATGATTCAAGAGTCTCTCACCTTCCTGCACTTGTCAATCGTCAAGTTGGAATCATCTTCAAAAAGAAGTATCTGAGGAGATCACGCATCCTCTCTTCCCCAGAAATTTCTACTTTGACCACATCAAATAGCAGAGAGAAAGAAAAGGGGATGGAGGAATTTGAAATGCCATGAAATTAAAAATGAAAGAGTCAATATTTAATAATCAAAACTGATTGGAGACAGAAGGAATGGAATTGACCCTTAGGAATGACTTGGGTGTTCGGGTAAGTAAATTCCTGCTCTTATGAGTTTCAATACCCGCTTCTGAGAAGCACTGAATTAGAAGGAACTAAGGGTTTTAGAAGAAAGGAGGCAGGGGCTCTCTGATGTTCCTGAGATTACCCAGTCAAGGCCACCAGCATAAAAAGAAGGGACAAAAAGCTCAATGGTAAGACGAATGTTGTGTGCAGTACACTGTGCTCAGCAAGCACCTGTGTTATTCTGTCTCTTTAAGACATCTAGGCACTGACCAGACAAAGAATTTTCAACAGCAGCAATATCTTCAGAATGAGTTTGAAAGACCCACATAGAATCAAGAAAGACTCTGATTCTATAATTGTGGTCAAAATAGTCAGACTCCCAGAACGCAATTAGTAAAGTCACCACACTTTTCCAACTCACCCCGCACCCCCACCCCTCCCTCCTCCGCCCCCCCCCCCCCCCCCCCCAAAACCCCCCACACATTTTCTTGCTATTGTTTCTATTTCCTTTTTGTTTTCTTATCTGTAAAACTGGAACAACTGTGTCTAACTCAGAGTTACTTAGAGGACTAGATAAAGCAATACATATTAGGAACCCACCTGGCCCATGGAAAGCCTGAATAATTCATGTTTGTTCCTTTCCCAGTAAGCCTTCTGTTGAAATGCACGTGTCCCCAAGACGGGACAATACCAAAATATTTAGTTATGGATACTTCCTGTGGATAAGGTTTTGACAGGGAAACAGAGCGTAAAGAAGGAAGTTTGAGAGTGAATAAGCAGAGTTTAGGAAAGGGAAAGGAGAGAGAAGAAAGAGAAGTGCAAGATCCCCTCCTGCCTGTTTGTGTTCTTAGCCTCAACTCAGCTCAAGGCTTATTCATTGCAAACACATTCCAAAAATATAGGGAGATGGAGCGTGGTCTTGCTTTTATTGATTATAAGGGAGGTTAGCCCTGACACAGTGTTCACATGTGAATTGGTCTCTAACTATAACAAATTGAAAACCTCAATCTCCCCATCCTGCTTGAAGCTCCACATGACTGGCATGTTCAGACTGCCATGTCAGGTGGTTATATTCCACAGGGTAGAGCACAGCCCAAGTGGAGGTGAGAACTGATTCTCAATGAGCAATCAGGGTACTACTCAGTGTCACACTCACAGTCACCATTAAACTGGTATTTCTGAGTGGCAAAATCTCTTCCTTAAGTTCACATTGCTAATAGGTGACAAAGCAAGTACTATACTAAATCACGTCAGACTTCAAAGTCCGTTTTCCCCTGTACCACTCAGTATCCCACAGGCTCAAAAAACCCCTGATTGGTCAGTTGATCAGGTTGGGCTATTTGTGGGTTTCACAAGGTACTTTTTAAATTTCCTTTGTTCCATTCACTTTTTATTCTCAGCTAGTCTCTCAGATATTTTTTTCTTTTCTTTTGTCTTTCTTCTCAAATTTAGCTCTGGTAATAAGGTAAGCATCCTGAAGAGATTCCATATGCCGGCTGCCCTAGAGTGGCCATCTGATGGAGAGATTGGCTCAATCATTGACTCACAATCATCCAAAAATGCTGAGGAATCTGGAAGAAACATAGCTTCCAAGGTTTTAGTACTAATTTTCTGTATGACCTTCAGAAAGTCCCATGAACTCTTTACTCTACAATTCCTCATCTGTAAAATAATGTTCTTGAGCCAGATAATCACTAAATTTCATTCTAGGTTTCTAGTCTTACAACAAAAAACATTGACGCAGTGATACAGAACATTTATTTACTTGATGCCTTATATCATAACCCACAATTACATAATATAAAAGATTCTTTAAAAGTAACACATGAAATGTGATTTTAGTTACAACTTTATGCACATGTTGATCATTGTAATTTCTTTATCACATATGGGGATGTGGCTTTTCCGCGTAAGATTGAGAGGAATAATCTCTTCACAAGTAAGGGGAAGAGTAGCCAGAGCAAAGCTTCTTCAGCTTTCATTTAATGGATAGAACAATATGCCTGAGCAAAGAAATCTATGCTGTCATTAAATATTTAGCAACTAATTGCTTTTTGTTTTAGCTAATCTTTTAGGAGTTACAGTTTTGGGTCTTCACTAATTCAGCTGCAGTGTCTCACAATGCTCAAAAACAAATAATATACAGAGATACAGTGGCCCCAGTGAGAGAGCAAAAGTTAAAGGGTATGGAAGTAAGAGATAAAATTATAAAAGTTAGTTTGACAGTGTTTTCTCTTCTCACAGATTTTCCCAGGAGACCCTTTTAAACAGGCCTAAACAAATGTTGTTGCCTCTGATGATTTATTGCCGAACAAGCTGACAGAGCACAGGAGCATGTTATCTGGGCCCCCGTAGTGCAGGGGCTAATTCCGAAAATGAGGAAAGACCGCAAGTGCAGCAGTCGGAGCAAATGCTCTCTAGCATTCAGCAAGGAAACAGATGGAAGCTGGAATCACAGCTTACTCATAGCTTTTAAATGTGGTGTGTTTGTGATTTTACTATTTTGTTTCCTTCATTTATAAAAAAGTTAATGAGAATCTGAGCATTTCATCACAGATGGTAACTGTAATAAATTTATGATAAATAATTTTACTCTACTACTTTAGTTACACATCTATTACAGTATGGGTGTGATTGAATAGAAACACACAAACACATACACCTTTATCTATATCCACCTATAAAATATACATACACATTCATATTTAGATGTTTATTCTCATTGTGCTGATGCTTTACAAATACATACAAAATATAACACTAAAATACTTTCAATGTTATATTTTCACAAAATTTGCCTTTATGTCAGTTATTTTTGGCTTTTTAATCAAAAACCGAGGTCAATGAAATAGATACTTGTATTCAAATTATTTTTTATTATTTTTGTTTCAAACTTATTTTTCCACATGAGCTTTCATTTTTAATTTCAAATGGGTCAGCACTAAACAAAGCTCTTACTGTGCACAAGAGAATGTATACGACCACTGCAGCAACAAGACAATGCATGCATAAGGTATACATATATTGCAGAAATCCTCACTTATACAGCCTTGGATACCCTTTCTGTTTTCCTTAAAGGACTGTTCCTGAGCAAAGAACACAAATAGTTAGCTTATTATTTTTATTGTAAAATACATAGAAGTGTGACTTTTAACCCCCACTTGCTTCTAGGTTGTTAACTAACTCAAGTTAAGCTCACCAAGATAGGAATGACAATTCAAAGGAACTAAAATTTATCCTTATTTTCCCCAAGTCACCAGTTTTTGTGCTGTCTTCTCTAGTGACGCTCACCTTGTGATACACCATTGTCTTTATTATCTATATTCCCTGGGCCTGCACGGGAACTATAAGTGAAAAAAGAACTCAGGCTTGGAAATAAGACTAGTCCTAGTTTTGAATACCGACTCTGCCATCAACTCTCTGAAAAGTCTGTAAAATAAAGATGATTGTACCTGCTCTTGACAGATTTGTTTCAAAGATTTAATTAGTGATTGTATCTATCATGACTGCCACATTGTGTTATTGAGTAAACATTATTGACGTCTTATCAAAACTTGCTTTTAGGTAAAATTTTTCACATTAAAATGTAAGTTACTGATATGATGAAAAATTATTTGATTTTAAAGCTATACGAAAACCTAAAGATCACATATTTCTGTATTTTGCAAAAAAGAAAGCTAAAATCCAGAACAGATATGTGAATTACCCAAGGTAACACAAATTTGAAACAAAAGACTAGCGAACACTCTTTGTTTAAGAAAAGCTCTGGGGCTAGCCCCGGGCCAAGTGGTTCAAGCTCCACATGCTTCACTTCCATGGTCCAGGTTTCCCAGGTTCAGATTCCAGGCCAGACCCACTCCACTGATCAGCCGTGCTGTGGAAGCATACCACATACAAAATAAAAGAAGATTGGCACAGATGTTAGCTCAGAGCAAATCTTCCTTCCCCCCAAAAAAAAAAGAAAGAAAAGTTCTGTGTGTCTGTATTGAATCAAAATTTTTGCTTCAAATCAAGAGAAAGATGCATGTTTATATCTCCTAATAGGCAATAGAAACTGCCCCATAATCACAGAGACTAAACAGAAGCAGGCAAAGATACCAATTTAGGAAAATATCTTAGACTCTTGATTTTATGCATCACTAAAGGGAAAACAAGCAACTTAGAGAAGTTATAAAATCTTAATATTACCTTGACATTGATTAAAATGCCAGAGATAATGTAATAGAGATTGAACATAATGGTTTTAATATAAATGTTCTTCTCTTTCCAAATCCACTATTCTGATTCTTGATAAATTGACCAATTTGCTACAGTATTCGGGACATCTTGATAGAATAATATATTTTAACATAAAGATTATAATTTTCAAATTTGCCAATAATTAACTTTTAAAATACAGGAAATAAAATTAAAATATGTTTTATGTCACATTTAAAAAACATTTCTCCTTTGTTACTGTTATTTTTTGCTATAATATTTTGATTTGCAATCTTTAGATTTTCCATCTCTGTACTAGATTATAATTAGATTGTATCTTGAAACATGAAGCTCAACAGAACATTTTCATGTTTATTTAAATTGTATGTTTTTTGTTCTCTAAAATAGTACTAGTTTATTATGCTGCAGCATCTTCTAGTGATTTCAAAATAATGAGAAAATATGAATATTAGAATCTTTCTAAACAACTTCCCTTTAGAGGAGAGTTATTTCAGTCTATTGAAAGACAAGTCATGAAACATGTGGCCCTTAATTCCTGGAGCTCTATTCTTCTTTTAAAATCCAGAGAGATATTAGCTATTTGTCTTCATTGGGCTTGGAATTAGAAGCTCTCTGATATTTCTCCTATTAGTCAACTTTTGTTAAAACAGAGTGAATTGTCTCCATAACACAGAAAACTTTAGCAACTAAAAGATGAATTCCACTGTAGGATAATAGAGAAAATAATTTAATGGTCAGTATATTTATAGATATCGCTCTGATAGTAACTATGAGCAATTTAGATCACTATTGTCCTTCAAGATTCACCTGAAATATAAGATCCTCTATAAGACTGTATCTCAGTCAACCTTTTTTCTGATTAAAAGCTACAATATTTCCATTGAAAACAAGAGAAGAGAATAAATATCACCAAAAACTCTTTCAACCTGTTAACATTTTGCTGCATTTTTAAAAATCTTACTTGTAGAAATGCGGCTATATAAAATATACACATATATATCTAGATGCAGATATCTACATAGGAGACAAATATATACATACATATAAAGAAATAGAGGGATATAGTGATTATATATTGCATAAATATTCAAAGCTATGATACTTTATGACATGATGTTTCCCTTTTAAACATCTTTATTGCTTAACAATATATCATGAATGTCTTCTAGGTCAACAAATATAATTCTAAAAGTAATTATAATCAATTCATAGTATTATTCATATGAATGTTACATCATTTACTTAATCAATTCCCTATTGAGTGACATTAAATTATTGTCAATATGTAATAAACAATGTTCTAATGAAAATCTCTATAAGCTAAATTTTACACACTTCCATGATTATACTCAGATTAGTTCTCTTTCCTCAGGTGGGCTAGGGAAAGAAGATGCTTCCTTCTACCTGGAATGACCACAATAGACAAGAACTAACAAACGAAACAACAGTAAAGATACCAGGGATATTTTCATAGTCATTGACTCTGTTATGTTCCTCAATTCCCTCTAATTGAAAGTAATTCTCTCCTTAAATCAACTTAATACAAAATTAGATTACAATCATTTGTATATTTATCTTATTTTCCCTAGTAGATTAAAGGCTTTTGAATTATTTGTGGTAACACAGTCCTTTGAAATTAGTAGATGTCCAAATATGTGTATTGAATCAAATCTAATTACAACACGACACAAAAAGTGCTCGTTTACTATATTTGTTCTAATTAATTAACCTTAGAAAACTTCAAAATATCCTAAAAACAGTTATAATATTACTAATAATTCTGGCCTATATCAAAATAAATTGGGGGACAAATGAGATATAATATGTGAAAATATTTATGAATAGAAAAATGCAGATTATAATTGTCATTGTTATAGCCACATGGACTGTTTGTTGGAGGTCTATACATTCTTCAGTATTCCACGTTTGACTTCTTAATGTAGTGAGATATAACCTGAAAGCCACAAAACTTTGAAGATGTCTGTATTGGAATGGAGTATTGACTTTGTGTGCTTGCCAAGCTCAGAGTCCGTTCTGCAGAAAAGCAAAATCTAATTCCTTTCCCTTCACAGCTGACTGGATGAGGTGATCCGGGACAGCACTGTCTGATAGAAATATAATAATTACCACATATGGAATTTAAAATTTGCTAGTAGCCACACCAACACAAAAAAAGTAAAAGATACAGCTGAAATAAATTTAATAATACATTTTATTTAAGCCAGTATGTACAGAATAGCACTGTTTCAACAAATAATCTGTATGAAAATCATCAATGAAATATTTCCTATTCTTTTTCCTTTTTTCACTAATTTTTTAAAATCTAACATGCGCTTATTGCCTATCCTAATTTGGACACACTGTTGCAATTGCTGACCTAGTGGTTACTGTATGGACAACACAGACATAGAAGTGGAGACACCAAGGCACTTTGGGAAAAATTATCATTAATAAGGAAAAAACTTGAGTAACCTACCTTAGTCATAAATATGAAAGAAGAGAATGTGTATCAACCTGGAGAAATGCCCTTTTCTTCTTGTATTAACAAAATCTGTCCTTCTAAATACTGACAGGAATTGAAAGTTCTAAAAAAGAGAGTCTTTGAAGAAGATAAAGATTGTCTCCTTGACCAAACTGCTCAGCCTTTTCTCTGAACTCGCTTCTCAACTAGGTCCATGATTTTAGGCTTCCATATTGGTTTCTGCCTTGTCCAATTTTAGCAAGAATCCTGCTACATCAGTTTAGCCAGAATTCTCCATCCGCAGTATCTGGCCACCCTCAATATCTAATCAGGTTCCTCGTTCTGTACCATTCTCAGGTGATTCTGATCACCCCGGATTGCCTTCAGCAAGAATCCTGTTAGGTCACTTTAGCCAGAATTTCCCAGTACCCATGATGTTTCCTCTTAGTAATTTTCCATCCACTGACCCCCACCTTGCTCCTTGGTTATAAATTCCCGCTTAGCCTTGTATTCTGAGTTAAGTCCAATCTCTCTCCCCTACTGCAAAGCCCCTTTGCAATGGTCCCTACAACCTGTCACAGTAGTCCACCTGAATAAAGTCTGCCTAACAGTTTTAACAAGTGTCATGAATAATTTTTTTTTTTTAACAAAGGGTTGGGACTTTTCAGAATGGCAGCGTGAGGGACTCAGGGGAATGTTCTCAGGGAGAGGCATCTATTAAGCAGGCAAAACAGCAATGACGATCATTCAAATACTCTGGAGATTGCTCAAAGGGTTTATACAAATTGAGCAGCATTTATTCATCAAAATCTAAGGAAATCCAACAAGGATAGTGGGTGGTGTAGCATTCCAGTTAGGACTGCATCTATCTCCCAAAGGTAAACCTTGAGGAAAAACTACTCCAACAGGATCCAGAGCTGAAAGGCAGTTTCCCAGTGCCCCACACTCCCTCCCACCCCTACCCCCTGCTGTGGAAGAATTATTCCAGGTGCATTCTGCAGCCGATGATCATCAGTAGATTCCATTTTTTCACAATTTAGAGATAGGGGAGGCCTATACTATACTGGGTTAGTGGCTGCAGCCTGGTAGTAGTGCCATCCCCAACTCCCATCCCCGACTCCCACTGAGTAGGGAAGATACATTGGGGCAGTTGGTGAAGAGTACGGTCCCTCTTTCTCAAACAAGTCAAGTTGCAGCTTCCATTTCCCCTAGCTCCCAGTGTGGAAGAGCAATTCTAGGCAGATTTGACAAGTGTTGGATCTCAGCAGTTTCCATCCTTCTGGGCCCTGCAGAAGATCCATACTGGGCATGATGGTAACCTAGTAGTTACCAGTTCTAGCAAAGTACTAAACAAATAAAAAAGCAATCAGACAAACAACAATAACAGTAATCTCTGGGGAGGAATCAGTATCCAGATTTGCCGTAATAAGAGAGAACTTCCTCAAACTGACAAATTGTATTTATAAAAACTCACATCTAACACCACACCTAATGGTAAAAGACTGAAAGCTTTCCCCCCAAGATCAGGAATAAGAGAAGGATGGCTCTCTCTATGTCTCTTCAACATTGTACTGGAGGATTTAGCAAGGGCAATTAAGCAATTAGACAAGAAAAAGAAGTAAAAGAACTTCAGATTGAAAAGAAAGAAATAAAGATATCTTTAAGTGCATATGACATGAACTTGTAGGTACAGAAAATATCCACCAAAAACATTAAAACTTAATAAATGAGTTCTTCAAGATGAATCATATTTCTACATCCCAGCAAAGAACCACCCAAAACGGAAGTTAAAGAATACAATTTCACTTACAATAGCATCAAAAAGAATAAAATACTTAGAAGTAAATTTAACAAAAGAAGGACCAGACTTCTATACTAAAGACATACATACAACTACAAAACAGTGTTGATAGAAATTAGAGATCTAAATGGAAAGACACCCATGTTCATGCATCGAAAAGATTTTACATTGTTAAAGTGGCAATGATCCCCAAATTGATCTATAGATTCTGTGCAATCTTTACCAAAATCCCAGCTGGCTTTTTTGAAGAAACTGAAAAGCTTATCCTAAAATTCATATGCAAATGCAAGAAACTTTGACTAAACAAACAATCTTGCAAAATAACAAAGCTGGAAAACTGATTCTTCCTAATTTCAAAGCTTGGTACACAGTTACGGTTATCAGGAAACTGTGGTACTAGCTTAAGGATAAATGTATAAGTCAATGGAATAGAATTGTGAGTCCAGAATTGAATTTATTTCACATCATTCACAAATGTTACATTAAAGTGGATTACAGATATAAATATAAGAACTAAAGTTACAAAACTGTTAGAAGAAAACATGTGAGTAAATCTTTGTGATGTTGGATTAGGTAATAGTTTCTTACATAAGACACCAAAAGTATAAGCAACAAAAAGTGATAAACTGGGCTTCATCAAAATTAAAAGCTTTTGCTTCAAAGGGCATCGTCAAGAAAGTGAATGGATGAAAATATTTGAAAATCACATATGTAATAAAGGACTTGCATCCAGAATATATAAAGAACTCTTGGAAGCCCATAATAAAGAGATACTTAACCAAATAAAAAATAGGCAAGGGATCTGAACAGATATTTCTTCAAAGAAGAAATACAAATGGCCTATAAACCCAAGAAAAGATGCTCAACATAATTAGTCGTTAGTCATTAAGGAAATGGAAATTAAAACCACAATGAGCTACCACTTCACACCCCCTAAAGTGGAAGAAAAATGATAAATATCGGCAAGGATCTAAGGAAATTAGAACCCTCGTGTACTACTGGTAAGAGTGTAAAATGGTGCAGCCACTTTAGAAAATAGTTTGCCACTTCCTTTAAAGGTTGAAATATATGATTGAGCAATTCCACTCTTAAGTATATACCCAAGAGAAATAAAAACATACATCCACATAAAAACTTGTACATTAAGCACTACTTATAATAACCGAAAAGAAAAAACGAACCAAAAGCCATCAATTGATGGATAAAATGTGGTATATTCATGCAATGAAATATTTGACAATAGAAAATATTGAAATACTGATAAATTCCACAATATAGATAAACCTTGAAGACATTATGGTAAGTGAAAGAAGTCAATCGCAAAAGACCACATATTGTATGATTTCATTTTTATGAAATATCCAGGTTAAGCAAATCCATAGAGACAGGAAGTAGATTAGTGGTTGTCAGGGGGTTGGGGATTGAGGGAATAAGGAGTGACTGCTAATAGATATGGGTTTCCTTTGAGGGTCAAGAAAGTGTCCTAAAATTGTGGTGAAAGTTGCACAATTCTGTGAACATACTAAAAACTACTCTAAATGGGTGAAGACTATGGTATACAAAATATATTTCAAGAAACTGTTAAAAAAAAAAAAAGAAAACGATAAGGGAAGTTGGACCCTTAAAAGATCAATCCTTTTTTCCTGATTCAAAATTAGGGAAGATGTGAAGGTGAGTCCTGACCAAGGCCTAATAGCAACAGAGAAATCCCTCCGTCAAGGAATAAAATTCCCAAAGCCCTGGACAGAGCCCAGAAAGGAGGAGGG
Organism: Equus quagga; assembly: GCF_021613505.1. Taxonomy (NCBI): domain Eukaryota; kingdom Metazoa; phylum Chordata; class Mammalia; order Perissodactyla; family Equidae; genus Equus; species Equus quagga. Next base: position 19,377,570 of record NC_060272.1, on the reverse strand, counting down.
ATAGGATTTCTGAGACTCTGAGGTGGCATTTACTAAGAGACCCTGGGGGGAAGAGTTGTGACCTGGTTAAGCATCTGTTTGAATGAGTCAAAGGGAGACTTCTGAAAGTCTGTCAGTCTGGCATGGTCTCCCTTTCCTGAGCTAACCCTGAAGAGTGAGACCATCTGCCCCGGAAAAGCTATAATGGCCGAGACAGGAATCTCTACCTGCACCCTGGCCAGTGGAAGACACTTACTGCTTGAGACTTGGCCTTTAAAGACAGTGGTGCTTGTTCACAGAAATACTTCTCTGTTACTGCTCTAGACTGAATATTTGTGTCCCCCCAGAATTCATATATTGAGACCCGATCCCCACTATGATGGTACTTGGAAGTGGGGCCTTTGGGAGTTGATTAGGTAGAGGAAGGTGGAGCCCTTTTGAATGGGATTAGTGCCATTATAAAGGAGACCCCAGATTGCTCCCTTACCTTCTTCCACCATGTGAGATTTCAGTGAGAAGATGGCCATCTATGAACCCGGAAGTAGGCTCTCACCAGACACCAAACCTGCCAGCACCTTGATCTTAGACTTCCCAGCCTCCACAACTGTGAGAAATAAATTTCTGTTGTTTCTAATCCACAAAGTTTTATGGTATTCTGTTATGGCAACCTGAACAATTTTTTTTCCATAAATGATACTTCTCAATATACAATTGGGTTTAAAAGAGCTGAAATCTTAGAAGAAATCACTGAACTCCTTGAGAGAGAATAACCTGAGGAAGGGTGTTGATTCTTCATACTAGAACTGACTGTCATCTCCCAGGAAATAGAAAGTCTCTCCAAATTTCTCTCCTGACTCCTGGGCATCAAGTCTCTTGGCTGGTGCTATGGCAGCCCTTCCCAGAGCAATCTCTGGTGTTAGTTACAGTATCCAAGGGTAGATTTTAGTTCCATGTTGCAAAAACTATTAGAATTGCTTCTCCCCTTCCAGCTGCCCCATCCCAGACATTAGACACTTTGGTTTACCAAATATTTACATGATAAGAATGTCTTGAAAAAAGCAGACTATACACCTTGCAAATCTATGTGTATAAATGTGTTTCACTTTAGAATGCTGCTTGTGGACATTATCTGCACCCCACCCTGTGAAGTCTGCCATGCCTGTGTTATCCACACCTTGGCATCCATGTCGAGGCATGGTTTCCAAGTAGTCAGTTCCAAAGTCCTTTGATACTCTAACTCTGTTTTTCTTATCCGCTCAGCCTCTCCATCCCCTGTCCTCATGAACATCAATCTGACACAGAAGGCTTTGACCCCATCATGCTTTGTCAGCATGGGACCTGTGGACACATTTACTTGACACGGGACATTCCCACACAGAAATCTATACAGATAAACATTTTACTCTCACTGCCCAGGAAGTTATGCTTTTATCTAAGACAGCTTGTGATTCTAATTAATAAGAAGACTCCAAAGCAGGAGATGGATAATACAAGCAGGAAAGCATAACTTAGCAGGTGACTATGAGTTGACCTGGCACAAGAGCTCTGTATAACCACTACCCCTTACCTCCAACTCTACATCCACCCTTATTAACTAAGATAAACTGAGCACGTTACTATTTCTTGCATTCTGAAAGAGCCTAATTGGTACACATACATTCTACAAAGTGCTAGAAAGATATTTACTTTTGACGGGACAGGGATGCTTATTAAAAATCCCCAAGACTTTGGGGCCAACTCCGTGACATAGTGGTTCAGTTCATGCACTCTGCTTCGGTGGCCCAGTGTTCACACATTCAGATCCTGGGCACAGATCTACATACAGCCCATCAAGCCATGCTGTGGCGGTGTCCCACAAGCAAAATAGAGGAAGGTTGGCACAGATGTTAACTCAGGGACAATCTTCCTCAAGCAAAAAGACAAACATTGGCAATGGATGTTAGCTCAGGGCCAATCCTCCTCAAAAAAAAAAAAAAAATCACCAGGACTTAGAGAATATATCCCTGAAGACTATTCAATTTTATTTTGCTTTGATTCTCTGCTCATCAAGAATAGTCTAATTACTAAAAGAGAGTTCTATGCAACACGATATTTATCAGAACAAGACAATGAACAAAAGTATTGCAAGCACAGAAAATGAACTATAAACTGGACATTATAAATTCAACTGAAATTCCAGTTTATATACTAGCTTCTTGTGAATTTGGAGAGCACGGCTAATCATCCTCTGTTAATTAATTCTGAATGCCCTGACAAAACCTAGTTTCTGACCTTTGCCCTTTCCCCTGCTTATTCCATGAAGGAAAAGCCACCCTCTGAGATGCTATTAGATTGAGAAGTTGACATGTTTATCTTATCACTCTCAAGATAAAACATCGTCTGACTCTTCTCTTCTTCTTGTCATTCTTTGCCTCTCTAGTCTCAGAAGTGTGAACATTGGCTCCTTAACTTATTTTGGAAAATGATTGTGTCAATGTTCCAGGTGTGTTAACCTGACATTCTTTCATCTTCCTTACAAGATTTCCGGGAACATTTGTTTTCTAGTCATGAAATGTTACAGGGTAATTAGTTGCCATCTCTGCCCTTAAGCAACTTGCTACCCAAATTGCTCGAAAAGTTATACGACCGAGACGGCTAACTCTTCAACCCAGTTCTTTATTGTACGCATAACAATGTTCCAGTATCCAATCTCCCTTTTTTTCTCTGGTAATAGAACTCACTCATTTTTTAGAATGAATGCCCAGGATTTCTTACTTGCAGCTAGGTGAGGCCATGACTGTGTTCTGACCGATGAAATGCAAGCAGTGGTTGTGATGGTTAATTTTATGTGTCAACTTGACTGGGCCCTTAGCCCAGATAGCTTGGATAGCTGGTAAATATTATTCTGGGTATGTCTGTGAAGGTGTCTCTGGAAGACATTAGCATTTGAATAAGTAGACTGAGTAAAAACGATAACCCTCCCCAATGCAGGTGGGCATCATCCAATCCACCCAATCATAAATAGAACAAAAAGGCAGAAGAAGAGCAAATTTGCTCTCTGCTTGAGCTGAGATATCCATCTTTTTCTCTCGCTCTTGGAACAAAAGGCCCTTTGCCCCTTCTCCTTGCCTTCTCTAACCTACTGCAACACAATGTGGATCCAGCAGCTGAACCATGAGACAAGAGCCACACTGTAGAAATGACAGAGAGAAAGTCATCATTACACTAGATCCAACGTGATTGCACAGCTGCATACCAGCCCAGGTTGGGTTGCCTCAACCCAACTTTTGCAAGAGATTTTTCCTGAAAACTAAAAGTTTATCTTGTATAAGACACTCTTTTTCAGTTTTGTTACTTAGAGCTGTATAATTCTGATCACAACAGAGGTGCAAAATAATGACTAAACAACAATCCAAAAGAGCAATGCTTAATGAAAAAAGGCATTTTTTCAGTAAATATGAATGGAGGGTGCTGTATGTGCCTGGCTCTGTGCAATAAAGAGCTCTATTCACAGCTGTCACTGACTTTACTTGCATTATTATCACAGGGTTTTGTATGATTAAGTACCTAATGAGCTGTGTAGGCAATAAATGCTGGAAAGGCACAGAAAGAAGACAGTCTTATGGATTTCAGTCTTTAGATAGTCCTGAAAAGCTATCCCTTGAGCTAGATCTTACCAGAAGAATTGGTAAGTAAGAGAGTGGAAGAAAAACAATCTCATCAAGACAAATTAGGCCAAAGTGACATCAAAAGCAGGTCCCAGTAAGTACATCCTTTGGCTAAAGCAGAGAACTAGTTTTAAGGGGATAATGAGAGAGATGAGTAGACAGCTTAGGGTCAGGTTGAAGGGTTTGGATTTCTGTTTTGGGTAGTGGGAGCTACTGAAAATTTTTGGTACATGTGAGTTATGCAGATTTCAAGATGGCAATCTCTCTGCTTGATTTTTCAGTTGAAGTGTGTGCACAATACAATAAAAAAAAGTAGCACCACCTGAGAGTCTAGTCTGTGACAAGCCTTCTAATATCAATTATTTTATCTAATGCTTACAAAAACCTGTCAAATAAATACCATCACCACTGACTTTATAGATGAGGAAACTGAAGGACTAAGGAGTCAAGAAGTTTCTTCAATATTGCTCAAATAGCAAACAGCGAAAGCCAACTCTTCAACCCCGTTCTTTATTGTACACATAACCTCCTGCCCCTTTCCATTTCCCTGCACAATCATGCCGTAACTGGATGACAAACTTAGAACCGACAGCTATAATTATACTTTGATACTTAAGTGCTCTACTACTAATAACATTTTTTTAAAAGAACATATAATTTAACCATCTTGGCTGAATTCCTTCTAAAAATAGAAAAGCATATAACTCTATGAGTTGATGGATGTCTTCTATGGTTACTTTATTCATTTGATCCTTATTTTTAACATAAAAGCACTCAGGTATAAAAGACACAGAGTAAAATTAAATTAGAACAGAATAAAAGCAATCAATGTTTGTTACATATTCTATACCCAGGAGCACAGATCTTCAAGGCTATTTAAAAAATAATTGCTACACTATTGTGAGGCCTTGGCTATAAACCACAGGATGGAAAGAGATTGGCTTTGAAATCTTTCTTTCTTGAAACCTTTCAATTGGGTGTTTAGCTCAAATTCTGAGAATTCAAAAAAAAAAAAAAAACCCTGCTAAAATGCTGATTTGATAGTGTGAAGACAATGGTTTCCTTCGGTCTTTATTGCACTCCTAAGCACTTACAATTTTTAAAGTGTAGCTCTTTTCTGAATGGAACTGAAGGATATAATTTCAAATATGCAATCAAGTCATTTTATTGTGTGACATCACTCACATCAAGTGAATTTTCTTCTAGTGCTGAGCAAACATAAATAACTGTGAATGTCAATGAGCTCATTGAGCAATCGTGATTTAAAGTAATGAAGCAATCTTTGATTGTAGTATTGATTATAAACAAAAATGTGTAATATATGTTTGCATGTGGGATTTATTTCAGAATATCTGCACTTTCCACTCAGGTATATAAAGCTTTGGCTTTTGCATGAACCCTTTTAAGATTCCTAATTCATACACTTCTATATAACTTACTTACCATTTCAGGTAATAAATTTCCATCTAGGAAGTCAAGAGTTTAGATGCTCACTTCCCATGCATCTTCTCACATGTTTAATTGCTTCATGGGGCATGTCTCCTTTTGGGTTCAAACCTAGGCTAACACTTATTTAAAAAGTAACCCTATGGGTTTTGAAATCTATTAAAAGGTATGATAAACATAGTTGACCTCAGAAGAATACATACTTTACGCAAAAAGTAAGTATTTTGTATTTTTTAACCTTGTATATTAAAACCAAAATTTCTCTGGAAATTCACATCATCAACCTATATCTTTACACTCAATGTTTATACCAGCTACATGGGTAGACAGACAGTGGAAAGGATCTTGCAAGTATCTTAAACTTAATCAAATAACTGACAAAAATTTATTGAATATCTTTCCTTCCCAATTATGCTTAGAAAGAATCATGATGTGTCTTTAATGATCATAAAATTATAGATAACACTTATTTATCACTTAACATGCACAAGATACTCTTCTACATGCCCAAATTAATCTTCATAACAACTCTATGAGATGGGTGCCCTGGTTCTCAGTCCCATTTTACAGTGAAGGGAACTGAGGCACAAAGAGGTTCCATAACTTGCCAGAGACCACCCAGCTTGCAAACAGCAAAGCTAGAATTTGCACCAGGTTCTGGCTCCATGCCTTCAACTACTATATTATCCAATCTTTTTAGGTGAATTGCCATGACCCAGGCAGGAACTATCTATGATCAAAGATAAACCTAAAGGAATAGCAAAACTTCCAGATAATTTAAAGTTGGACAGGGGTTCAAATTCTGATTCTGTCAATAACCAATCCTGTGACACGAGGCAAGTCACCTGGCTTTCCTGAGCTTTAGTTTTCTCTTTCAAAAAATAAGGAAAATAATACCTACTTGAATCAATTGTTTTGAAAATCAGGAAAAAATATATAATAATGCTATATAAATAGATATACAGTGCTATATACACAGTAGAAATTAAATTATGGATACTTCTTTCATCATTAGCCTTTTTACAACTCTACATATACAACACAGTCTCAGAAACTAGTGGTTACCATGGTTAGAGAAAGAAATCTAATGACTTGGGCACCCAGTTCAGTATTCTCACTAACTTTAAAATTTTTATCAAGTCATTCAATCATTCTAGGTCCGAAGATCCCCTTTCATCTCTAACACACACTGAATATATGAATACACTCTATTGCCTCCTGGTAAGTGCTGAATGTTTATGTCCCCCAAGAATTCATATGTTGAAACATTACACCCCTCAAGGTGATGGTATTAGGAAGAGGGACCTTTAGGAGGTCATTAAGATTAGATGAAGTCATAGGGGTGGAACCCTCAAGAATGGGATTAGTGGCCCTAGAAGAGTCAGAGAGAACTTGCTTCCACTCTTTGCTCTTACCATGTGAGGATACCACGAGAAGAGGGCACCTGCAACTCAGAGGAGGGTTCTCACCAGAACCTGACCATGCTGTTCCCCTAATCTCAGACTTCCAGCCTCAAGGACTGGGAGAAATTTCTGTCATTTATAAGCCACCGAGTCCATGGTACTTTATCACAGCAGCCTGAATGAACTACAATACCTCCTAATCACCAATGTAAGTGTTACTCTTCTTTCTTCTCACCCCCTGATAAGTCTGATCCTGAGAAGATATATGTCCTCCTTTCTGACCTTGAAAGGACACCTGACATAGTCTGAATCCATCTTTTAAGGGTACAGTGAGCCAGGCAAGCATGGCAGTTATTGGCTTAGAGTGTGTTCTGGAATCTAAGAAACCAAATTGAGGGAAAAAAGGTAAAATAAATTCCAGTGGTAATACAAAGAAGAGCGTGTAAAGAGAGAACACATCAAGACCTTGAAGAGGAGCTAAAAGTTAACACAAGACCTAGAGGCAAGTCCAAAGGGCAGAGACTCAGGATAATGGTTGAAAAAAAGAATCAGGAGACAGAAGAAATTAGAATAAGAGCGGCAGTGGTTTAGAGAAAATCTAGGTGATCTAGATCAGCTTCCCAAAGCACTGCCAAAATCTTTTTGTAAGGTACATGAGTATGCTGGGCTGATAAAAGCACAGTGAGAGCGTACAATGTCCTCCCTCATGGAAAATCTTGCACTCCTCCCAACCAATGCTTCTCCAATTAAATTCTGCTCAAGTTAAAGTGCAGACTCTGATTCTGTAGGTCTGGGGTAGGGCCTGAGATTCTGCTTTCCTGACAAGATCCTCAGTGATGCTGATGCTGAGGCCAAGGGACCAGACCTTGAATGGCAAGGCTTCCAAAACCCTTCCTCTGAAATTGATATTTTTCTTCAAGTAGAGGTAATCTGGTTTCACCAGTAGAACATCCTGCCATTCTTCCATTTCTTAAATCAATATCCCCTTTCTCAACCTCCAGGAGAAAACCTTACTCCATCCTTAGGCTGTGAGAGACCCCTGCCCCTGTCTGCCAATTTTGAAGCTGTGACATTCAACATCTGCTTCTGTTAGAACACCTGAGCATCCCCCTGAGCTGGGCAAATGGTAAAGAGTGTAGGTGAGCACATGGGGAATGGAAGCAGGCAAATAACAAGAGCTGCAACTGTGAGTCAACATTCGTCTCCAATATTTCTAAGATGGAACTTCAAGGAATATTGCTATAAATGATAAATAAGGTCTAGAAATGTACTAGCACTATGCTATGGACTGAATCTTTGTGTCCCTCCAAAATTCATATGTTGAAACTAACCCCCAATGTGATGGTATTTGGAGGTGAGACCTTTGAGAGGTGATTAGGTCATGAGGGCAGAGTCCTCATGAATGAGTTAGTGTCCTTATAAAAGAGGCCCCAGAGAGATCCTTTGCCCTTCTACCATGTGAGACTATAGCAAAAAGTCCAGCCTCTGTGAACCCAGAAGTGGGTCCTCACTAGATAATGGAATCTGCTGATGTCTTGATCTTGGATTTCCCAGCCTCCAAAACTGTGACAAACAAATTTTTGTTGTTTATAAGTCTCCCAGTCAATGGATTTTGTTACAGAAGCCCAAACAGACCAAGACACACTTCCTTTCAGCCAAACACAGGGGAAAATATGATTCACTAGGATCCAAATCACTCTTTAAATCATTGTTTCTACAGGATAATATATTCCAAATTCCAAAACAAAACCCAAAATAATATTTAGATATAATTAATTCAGAAATTGGGGTATGCTTAAACATAAACATAAAAATGAGAAAATATACTTGACACAAAAAATATTATACCAGCTAATTATTTGACATAACTGGATTTTTATTTCTAAACATAAAATAAACACACTGCCAGAACCTATCTCTTAGCTATAAAAGTTACAGTAAAATTTTGGTTTTAATAACCATCGGGATTTTTTAAGCTTTGGAGAAAGTTCCAATGATTTGCTTCCTCCTTGTCCATAATTTTAAATATTTTTAGGTCCAGTTTAATAATTTTTGATTTGGGAAGTCTTAAGCTACTCTATTAAAATTTGGTTGCATTTAAATTAGGAGAAGTAGTGATATTAATCAATATTTCAGTTATTTAGTATTTTTAAACCAGATGTTTGTTACATGAAAAGAAGTCTCTCACCTCTATTAAGTACCAACTTTCAAATTGATATTTGTTTTTACACCCTGCTTCCAGATGAAGTTCACCAGATCTTACAGTAAACATGGCAAGCTGAAAAGTTTAAAAATTTTTATTTCTACTACAACTTCCTTGAGAAGGTTCGTTTTCTTTGAATATATTCTTCTTTAAAAAAGCATTTATTTTAGTCCTAAAAATTCTCTCCAACAAAACTTTTAGAATTTAGAGGCACTGTACGCATTGAATATGATGAAATATGAAAAAATCTGGTAAAAAATAATAAGGCCAAGTATCTTCTATTTTTAATATGTCAACATTTTTTAGATAAAAATATCTGTGGATATAAAGATAATATATAAATATTTAGAATGCCAAAATGATCTAGTTATAACTAAAAGGAAAGAAATCAAACTTCAGTTTCTTTTCTTGCTGACCTTATATCCCAGAACTATAGAAAATAAATTCTTCCCACATCCCTGGCCTATAGTTGCCAAAATACCTACCAGAAAAACATAAGATATTTAAAATATTTCCAACATCAAATATAAAGCAAGGAAAATAAACAACATTCTTTTCCTTTTTGCCCTTTACTTGAAAAATGATGGATATGACCTTGTAATGCACATAATCCTCCCATGGCTTCTAAGATTTTTATTATCAGCTCACTTGATTCTTCCTATTAAACTCAAGATGGATAACAAGTCCTTCAGAGCAGAGAGAAGAAGAAACTTCCTCCATCCTCCTCCGGACTCTTGTTTGAGTCTGTGCAGGTCTCTGAGGGCGCAAAGCTTCCTGCCGATGGGAGAGGCAAGTCACCTGCAGTCGCTTGTGGTCTAACAGGGTCCCTCATGCAGGCTTCCATTTCATGGCTGGAATTATACAACAGATGCCATAAGGTGCCCCAGTAGCTGGTGATGTACAGAAACATCACTGTAGGAGCAGCATTCCCCCTCCACTCTCTAATGGCCAAGCAACACACCGTTTCTAGTCTGATCAGGACAAAGACCCAGATAAAATAAGATTGCACACAAGTGTTCCACCTGTCGTGGGGAAAGAGAAAATTGCCCAACCTGTAAAGATATTCCTGAGGGGAAGATAAAGAAAAAGATAAAATATTTAGGCATGGAATGGTCACATCTGTACAAAGAGTATCAAGTTGTCAACAGCTTGGAGCTCAGAGAAGAGAGAAGGTCCATCAAGCTTAAAATTGCCAATTTGTGACCCAAAACAGTTAGTTTTCCATCATGGTTTCTTGGCTCACATGGGCCACAGGGATAAAATTATAAAAAGAAAATAATGCAGAGGTTTGAAAAAGTTCTTTTAGAAAATCCCTTGGGGTTTATTTCAATATGACATTTATGATGGCCCTTCATCCATATCTGGTACTCATGGTACCATGGAACAGTGAATATACCTGAGGGTCCACAGACCAGTCCTATTGCTTCTAGGCATCTCAGGATCTTCGTTTGGGAAGACTAAAGGCATTGGACTTGATGATTTTTAAGATTTTTACTGATTCCCTTCTTAGGCATAGTTGTATTTGCCCTTCACTCATTATTGCAAAAATTCTACAGTCAATCATCCTATCAACTACTCAACAATCGACACGGTTTTACTCAGCATGTGTTGACTCGAAAGCCCAAGCAAATGTCCTGCACATCAAAATAAACTGCTATTAAAGACAAACATGAAGACAATTCAAACTGAACTCATGCCCATGTTGGTTTTACTACTCTACAATTAATTGCATACCAACAAAAAAAAAAGTTTGTTTTTCTAAAAAACAAATATATTAGTGATATTTAAAGAACTTAAACATTCCAGAAGAGAAATAAAGTAATAAGCAGTAAACAGCTAAGTGGAAAATCTAATTGCAAAATTTCCAACTGAATTGTTTAGTAGTTGCTTTAGGGAAAGAAGAGTTAATGGCTTGTCAACTTGAAATCATAGCAGCTTTTCTGCAAATATCACCACTCAAATATCAGTTAATGCTCAAAGGCTAAACAAGACAGTGCCTACAGTCCTACAAGTTTTCTGTCAAAGACGCTGTATTTATAGATGAAACTGGCCTTGCTACGGACAGAAAATTGTGCTTTAAAAAGTTAATGAGAAACTTTTCATTGAATTGAATAGCATGCATTGTATTTTAATAGCATAATACTTTCATGACTGTTTCTGTGGCATTTACTCAGTTTAATATTATCTAAAAATTAATCAAATTAGTTAGCAACAAATTAAAATATTAAATGTCATTTTACCCATACAATTATTTCATAATTATTTAAATTTTATATCACTAATAAAGTCTAGAAACAATGATAAGCAATTATCTAGTTATCTCTCTGGTGTAATTCTAAGATTTCGTTCCTTTTACTGATTGAATGAACAAGTGCTTCCATTCCTGTGGGGCCACCGAAAAACGAGGAATCAGAGGCAAAAGTTAGCTTAATTTTGTTCATTTTGAAATAATTTCAACTCAGAGAAAAGTTGAAGAATAGTGTAAAAGCTTTTTTTTAATACAGAATCATTTGAGAGTAAATTTTTAACATGATGTTCCATCACTTTTGAATATTTTATTTTGTATATACTGCAAAAAAGGGGTATTTCCTACATTACCACAATATAACCATCAACATCAGAAAATTTACATTAATATATTATCTTCAATCTATTTCATAGACCCCACTCAATTTCCACCAATTGCTCCAATAATGTCTTTAATAGATGAAGGATCCAGTTCAGAATCATACGTTTTATTTAGTTTTCATGCCTTTTTGGTCCCCGTCATTCCAGAGGTTCTTTAGTCTTTCTTTGGTTTTCATGACCTTGGCACTTTTGAAGATTATAAGCTAGGTATTTTTTAGAATGTTCTTCAAATCGTGTTTGCTTTATATTGCCTCATAATTAGACTCAGATTTTTCAATTTGGCAGAATTATCATGTAAGTGATGTGTATTCTTCTCATGGCTTACTTTTAAGCCATGTATTCAGTGAGTTTGCAATTACAAAACATGTTTTGGCATTCCTTTTTAGTAACTCCAGCTCCTGGACACAGCAAGGACTTGAAGTATTTACAAAAAATTAAAGAATAAAGATAGTGTGTAAACCGTAAGAGTTGTCTCGTCATTTGCCTAGAAAGTGTGTTTGCATTCTTAACTTGCAAATATGCAGTTAATATACATATATCACAGTGATTGTTCCCTATCAGCTTTAAAATATTGGTAAAATTACTTTGCACATTAACGAAAGGGAATTACAGAGGTTGAGGCAAATCATTGAATAAAAGCCTTTATGTGTTGAAGGCATAACGTTTTAATAAAGGAAAGCAGTTCTCACACAGCCATCTTCAAGTAGAAGAAAAATCTATTCTGTGCTCTCTGGTATTCCAAACAACATACACGATGCCACTTTTCCATTTACTTGAATAATAGCTTTTAAAACCGTTGCAAATCCCCTAGTTTGTATTTCCTACACAAAGTGTCTCAATAAAAGGTAGAAGATATGTTAAATAACATGATGGATCTCAGCCTTGCTCTCTCTTTCTCACATTCCCCATCCCAAAGATGTCTAGAGATTTCTCTAAACAGTAGGGGTAATAGAGACCTTGGCTCTGATTGAAAACATATTGAGGCATAATGGACTACTAAGAAACACATCATGGGTGACACTGGTGACAAATCCCGCAGCAAGCACTTGTTTCCCTGGGGAGGCATCAACACTTGCGCTGGAGCTGGTCATCACACTTCAATCCATTCCTTCACAGGGCTGCACTGCCTGGAAGAACCAAGCTGCCATATGGCATGTTAAAGATCTCTCCCGATAAATCTAGCTAAGCAGGCCATTCCTTCAAGCTGCTTTTTTTTTATATATGTGTATAATACAGTTTATTGGTTGCTACCAACATCTGGGCCAGGGACTGAGGACAGTATGTATCCCACACTGAGGATGCTGGTTCCCTATTATCTGCATCATTGACTTTGACTGTTAGGAAGTATATTTTCCTGCTGATGCATAGCCGTCTTTATGGGATCCTGCAGAAATAAAATGTACAATGAGATATGCAGTGCTGACAAAAAGGGAGAGGGGTGCTTAACCCCCTTTTATTGTATTTTTATGCATGATTGTACAGCTAGAAAAAAAATATATATAGGTAGTGAAACTGGTGCTCAAGATTAGGAAATAAGTATGGTCTTTAAAATGGTTGTCAAAATATTATCTATTCAGCTCAGTGGTACAAGGCTTGCTTCTGTGGCTGTCCAGTACTAACATTGACCATGTGGTATATTTTAAGACGGCTTCAGAAAATACAAGTTTATTTTACATGCTTCCTCAGATCACTCTTGTCACTGCTAGAAGGAAAAGACAAAGGAACAAGGGTTAATAATAGACACCTCACGCTGTGCAGACTAAAAACTACTGAACCTTTCCTAAGATGGCATTTTGTCAGAAGAATAGTGGGACATCGACAAAGGTATTGCCATTACTGAAAAGAAAAGCTTTCATTTGAGACACACGATTGTCCATGAAGTTTCTACAACTGTGGAGACCAAAAATTACCAAGGAAAGAAGGACATGGATTGCCGATTACATTCGTGTGGCCTTAGCCAGCTCCATTCTGGCCTTGGGTCAAAAACTTTGAGAAGTAACTAGGATATTCACTTTGCTAGTCTATTATTGCATTTGTAAGGAAAGCATGTCTTTCTTTTAAGTATCCTGATCTTTTTTCTATATACTATCCCCCTTGATATTAAATGAAATCAGAAGGACTACAGTTGCCATGTGTCAATTTTATGCATTTTTCTGTTGATTCTCATCTCCTTTTTTATCTTATTTAATGTCATAAGCCAGTCGTTATTGGCTTCATTTTTTATATAGATATTTACTATACTATCATTTCTGGACCTCACATCACACATCTGGCTTCTGATACATCAATGACATACCAACAGGCTATATGTATATATGCTCTCTATGTTCAATTCCAAAGCTCTTCAGAAACCACAAATCTTTGAATATTGGCCTTAAAAAATTTATAGCTATGTCTTCAGGGAAATCTAAATATATTCTGAGATAATAAAGCCCATCTCCCAACGGACAGCATTGTGAAAGCCCTGAATCTGGAGCCTTGCTAAGGTATTTTCCAACTGTATAAAAGCACAGCAGGCAGACAGAGGTGAGATAATCAGAGGAGGTACAAAAAATATGAGGAGATGGAAATGAATTTTAGGTAGGAATTTACTCTGTTTAACATTTAAAACCATCTGTCACTAAATAAGCGTCTCCGTTATCAAGTCAGTGAAATTGTATGAACTAACCAACCATGGCATTGCTGATTTCTCTACCTACGTGAAAGGTTAAATTGCTTTAACCACCAGGTGGCAATGACTCACCACCTACTAGGATGGATACTTTTATTTTACATGACCACATTTTGCAATGCATTCAGAGAAGCCCCTTTGCCCACTAGTGACATCTCAGACACTAATTTGTCATAACCGAATAACTGCTGCTCTGTTTAGCAATAACTGCCATGGCTACATACTGGATTAAGATGATGAAAACCACAGTTTACTTGTGGGTCAGTGTAGAAATGCCAAAGTGTGACTTAATGGCAGCATTCAAGAAGAAAGAATGTGCCTGACTTCCTTTCTCTTCACTGCAAGTAATCCAGGAAGGTAATTACTGGAAATTTTCGTGTCTATGTCTTTCTCCATCACCTACTGCCCTACTCCACTTGTGAATCCCAAACTGTGAATCTTAGCTTAAATTTGGGAATCATTGAGACTGAGAAACCTTCAGAAAGAGTAGAAAGGAATATTTTAAGAAGACCAAACAAAGAAAAAAATTGATTCCCAAGAAGCAATATAGGGTAGAGTTCATTGCATGAGTTCTGTAATCAGATTTGGCTGAGGAGAGAATGTGCCTCCACCACTTACACGCAGTATGACCTTGGTTAAGGAACTGAAATCTCTGGACCTCAGTTTCTTCATCTATAAAATGGAATTATAGTGAGGAATAAATAATCTAATATATGTGAATCATTTTGAACCACAATGTATTTGTATGCTTATAAAAACAAACACATAAACAAAAGTCTTAGCACATTCTATCTAGTATCCAGTTACCTCTTATTCCTTGAAGGTCTTACCGTAAAAGGAGGATTGGTTAAAAAAAAGATCAATGCCTCTTTTTAAAAAAATGTGCTTCTACTGGGTCATTATGGTAATAATTGTGGAAATATACATTGATACTCAAAAACAGACTACTTCAAGCATTTGAGCCCCTGCTAAAAACAGAAAGTTAAGGACTGTCACTGACTAATCACACTTCGAAGCTGATTTAAACAAAGGCAGCCCCTTCAGTGGTCAGAATTTTCTATAGCAGGCAGTTGTTTAAATGAAGTTTTAAACAAAATTGCTGAAAAATGAGACCTTATAGTATGACTGACAGTAAACAACCTCCCACCAATATCATTGTCATGCTCGTCAGTAGAGTTTACTTGGCCACTTTATTTCTCCTTATTATGAAACATTGTGGTGCAGCTGCCATCCTGTAGAGATATCTGGTAAACATTTTATGAGACAGGCGAAGCTTTTAGAATTCCTTTTGAGCTTTGTTAAATTGAACGTGTGAAAATAAAGTTGTCCAGTGTGAAGGAGGGAAAGCATTTTTTAGTCTGGTTGGAAAGATGAAATCATGCGGGGTAGCTGGGGCTGGCAGCCCTGATTTAGTCACTGCCAAGCCCATCAACGTTATTCACTCTGATTGATTCAAGGAAAACATTCTGTTTATTTTCACATGAAAGATACAGCTACATCTGGTGAGCTCTTGTCTCCCATTTCAATTCATATGGGATTTTTTATTATTATTTTGCAGAATGAAGATGACTCTACCACAAATAATAAAGCAGTGATAAATAACTCAATACTTTTTTTATCTTGCGTGAGCAAAAGAGGACAAAATAACATGAAGAAAATGAAAGCTATCATGCCCTAATCTTGCATGTTTTCTGTAAAGAGACTACATTATAGTTGATTTTGTGTAACGCTATTGTTATCAGGTTAATGATATACAGTTCTGTCAAGCTGTTCACACTGTTTTGGAGAAACCCGCATGTATGTGTTTTAAATCTTTGGACTTCTATAGATAAAAGCTGCTTTATCATAAAAGGCATTCTTTTGAGAGCTGAATTCTTCATATTAATGAATTATCTTCAGCTGTTATTCAGTCTCTCTCTGAACTAGAAAAGAACAAGTGATATTTTGTCCAAAGAACAAAAGAGAGAGGCTCTTTTTCTGACATCGCCTGTCCAAAACTTCATGTATGCCTCCCATCTGTAGAATATAACTTACGTTAAATGCTGAGTTAGAAGAGACTTTTGGGGCAAAAGCTGGTTCTAGAAACTATCTAACGGAATGTTTTATAGCTAATAATGATTTCATGTTTCTTCATCAAAATGGTAATTTTCTATAACTTTGCAGGGTTTGTAATAAACCAAAAAAAAAAAAAACCCCAAATTAAGTTATATTTGGAAAGGCCACATATTTCATTAAACCAATATCTCTTTTGGCATACCATAAACTTAAAAGTTTTTCCCATAGTACTCCTTGACAGCAGGTCACATAGAAGCGCATTCGAAAAAGGGCTGAGCAAACTTTCTAAAACATGATGGACAAGCCCTTAAAATGCTTCCTATTGAGCAGCTGTGGTTGAACGTTAGGAAGTTAGAGCTCTAGAATGGCCTCCCTATTCAAATAAAATGTAAATTAATTAAAGGTTTCTGGAAATGTAATGTGTTGGGAGCAAGATGGCAATGATTTGGGGAAGGCTATTTTTTCTTCTGATCCATCAAATGATTTTTCTTTTACTATTGTGTTCGAAGAAACACCTAGTCCACAGAGAATCTTCACGCAAATTAGCAAAAAAGTCCCACCAGTGCAGCAGTAGCTCTTGGACACACAATTTGAAAGCAGTCAGTGACTGTGCTAATTTAAAAATTCACCCACTTTTCCAGGATGATGCAACTCCCATAGGGCACCGGGGTGTGGGGAGTGGAGCAAGGATTGTATTTTCTCACAGGTTGTTTGCCTTTTTCAAGGAATAACTTTGTACAGGGCTCAATCTAGTGTAGGGCACATTTTTTCCCCAACTATATAACCATGCTCTAATTTTGTTCCTTCAACAACTAACTGAAGACAATTGAAATGGGAAAAATAACTTAAATAAGATGATCTTTACAAAGAGAAGGGCATTTATTGAAATTTGCCTGTATTGATTTCTTTAGAAAAGAATCTTCCAAAGAGTTCAATGATGCCAGTGTTATATTAGTCACGTCAGATGCTTCAAGCCAGAAAAATCAGTCCATTCCAATAATGCTTTAATTTTTTTCATTCAACTCATGGAATCAAAGTAAAGATTTTGGAAGCTCATTTTGTCAAAGATGAAAGGCCTAACATCATTATAAATGTTATTCTTATACAATCAGTTTAAATGTTCAAATTAAGACAAAATTACTTTTTCTGTGATGATGATATGAACACAAATTTTTGCAGAGGTTAGTGTCAAGTGTCATGATATAAACAATGTTCTTGCTCAATTAAGAAAGGCTACAGAACAGAAATGTTCTTGGAATGGGTTGCAGTGGATGTATATTTCATAATTGCATCCAAAACCCTGTAATACTCTTCAAATTAAAATAGACACGCAGTTGGCAAAATTTGCACACACACGTACACCATGCACACAAAGAAAATCTAAGATTTTTTTGATAGAGTTGATATTGAATTTAAAAAATACTTTCACATGGTAATACATTCTCTCTCTTTTTGCTGCCTATTATCAACAGTCTTAGAAAGTTTGAATCTTTTGAAGAGTTACTTTTGTAAATCACCCATAGTGCCCTATAGGTATGTTAACTATTTTGTATGTGAATGAGTCCTTAAAACTTTGATCACATTTTCTCCAAAATCAGTTGGAAATATTTAATCAAATTATTCAACAAATGGAGTCTTCCCTGAAGTTCCATATTTTTAATATCTCGACTTGTGGGAATAATCTTTTAAGGGACATTCTATTCAGAATTAGATAAATTTACATTGACTGCCTGAATTGAATTCAATTGAGAAATCCTACAATTTTGCAAGATATAAATTTGATAAATATTCAAAATAATTATAATTAGGCACATTTTATTTCACAAGTTTTATATTACAAATATTTCTTATGAAGGTACTTTGAATGGAAGCTAAAATAGTTATATATTTCAATACAAAAATAATGTAGAATATAAACTTCACTTAATAGAATTTTCTCTGAGCTTACCAGGTATCTCAGTACCTAAAGAGAAAATGTTTTCAAGTAAAAATTATGTTTACAGAAAAAAGTAAATGAAAGATGCCAACAATTTCAAATTTTATTAACTATAAAATGCAACTTTAGAGAAGATTTCAGGTAATTCTTTAAATTGGAAATCACCTTATTAAAGAAATGCATTCTTCAGAAAAATATCATTGACCTGGTAGTAAAGATATGGAAACTGAAAAAAATATGTGAATATATACCAAGAATAATTATTTTTAGGTTATTTTTTAATGATAAAATAACCACCATAAAGCAGAAATTTTTTTTTTTTAGTTTAGCATGCATTGTTGTATATTTCACTTTTAAGAAAAATATTTTTGGATTAACTATTTTCAACTATTGGGCCATCAATACAGTAAAACCTATTTATATGGTAACACAAATATTTAAAATTTTGTAACTTTATTTTTAGCACTCCCTTTCACTCTAAAAAAATGTCTTAGGGTGGATTTTCAATTATTTTTGCTAGAAAGAATAGGCATATCTTGAATGAGAGATGAAGAGTGACATGCTCTTTCTCTCCAAATCCATTTTCAATAACTGCCCAAAATTCATTATCCCGACAGTCTGTGGCACAGACTGAATCTCAGGCACATTTCCAGGGATTATAGAAATTCATGGAGCAACTGAAGGAGGATGAAGGTGGGACAGGGACACACAAGCTAATTGCTAATTGCTCTAATTGGTTGCCATCTGTCAGCTGTTATCATTTTTGAGCTACCAATATTGATGTTATGTTATTTCAGATTGATATTTAATGAATCCATGAAGTGTTTCCATATGTGCTTTTGTCCCTAAAGAGTGATGATGATGTTGGCTCCATGTACCTCATTTATAACTTAGATTTTCCTGTGTATGCTAATAGAATTACTTTAGCAGTTGGTAAGCATCCACTGTTTTATGAAACAAAAATGGTTCAACAGATATGACTTTGGTATCTGTGCTTTGAAAGAGGTCACACTAATTTACTATTACTTTACAAAAATGTTCAGATTAAAATGGAAGTATAGTATGATTTTTCCAGAGCATTAATGCCAATCATTTTGGGGAAAGTTCTATTGGTCATAACACTGCAAATGTTAGCTTCCATAAAAAGAGAAATCCCATGATATAAACAGAACATAATTGATATGTATGTTGATCATTGAGAAAAGTTAGTCATAAAAATAAAAGAACTTTTCCACAGGGAAAAAGAAGGAATCTTTTACACGTAGGCCTATATAAATTAAATTCCCAATATCTATGAATTTCTCTTGCTAAATCCTCATCAAAAGGAAACATTTATGTAAATGAAGAAATATGAAAATAAAAAGGCAAACAAAAGAACCAGAAATAAATAAACATGCCAGATTATTATCTTTTTTTTTTTTTAGTGAGGAAGATTGGCCCTGAGCTAACATCTATTACCAATCTTGCTCTTTTTGCTTCAGGAAGATTGTCACTGAGCTAACATCTGTGCCAATCTTCCTCTATTTTGTACGTGGAACACCACCACAGCATGGCTTGACAAGCAGTGTGTAGGTCTGTGCCTGTGATCCAAATCCACAAACCCCGGGCCGCCAAAGCAGAGCATATAAACTTAACCACTATGTCACCAGGCCAGCCTCCATGTTATTATCTTTTTTACAGATTGTGTTTGTAAAAATCAATAGGACACACTGTTTTCTGGTCAGATATGTGAGGAGCTTGGAACTCTCATTCCCATCTTCACAAAAAGATAAAAGCTGAACAAATTGAAAATCAACAATTCTTTTTAGATCCATGAAAGTACTGAGGTCATAGAACAAACTACTACCCCAAAACTGGGGAGATACGCAATTGGAGAGAATCACATCTTACCTGGAACAAAAGCATTGCTGGAGCCAGCAAATGGTAGGAACACTTAAACTGTAACTGACTCATTACTGAAGACTGAGCATGGACTACCCGCAGACATTAGAATTGTGAGGGGCTCAGCCTTAGAGGGGTACCCACGTTTTCATGACTTTTGGCTCCTGGAGCCCTAAAAGATTCTCACAGTAAAGATTAGAAAAACATCCCTTCAAACTTCTGTCAGGGGGAGGGAAAAAGTAACCATTTTGAAACATACCTAGAGCTTTCTCTTCTCCTTAAAAAAGGCCTACAATAAAGGGAAACTGTTGAACTAAAGCCAAACCCACTTGGGTTTTTCCAGACCCTAAGTGACCTCAGGAAGGAAAGTACCCAAACTCCAGCTCCCTTTAGCCTTTGAAGTGGGGGAAGGCAAATACTCACCTCCAGCCCCTGATAACCTTCTTGCTTCACACGAGGGGTGGGGGTGAAAGTTGAGAAGCATTTGTGAAGGCCACAGCCTAGGCACACAGATTCACTGAAAGAGTGAGACCTAATCAAAGGATTATAAAACAGTTCTTCTTGCCACACCTGACATACATCATTAGGGCTTCTATATAGCAGAGGATCAGAGCTGAAAGAATGTTAAGCCTCAGACTCTATTTAAGAAAGTCTCTAGGGAAAGCCAATGACAACAAGGGAGATAAAAACGAGGACACTAGAGGAAATTTTATTATCTGACACCATAGCTACAGCAAAGAGTAAACACACCCTAACTTTTGGACAGATAGCATAAAACCTCCCATCAAAATCCTATTTACCTAACTTCCTTTTACCCAATACCTCATGTCTAGGTTTCAACAAAAAAATTATGGTATTCTAAATGGCCGAAACACAGGCTGTAGAGAAAAAGCAAGCCTCAGAACACGACTCAGATACAGCAGCGATTTTGGAATTATCAGACCAGAAATTTAAAACAACTGATTAATATGCTAAGGCCTCTAATGGTAAAAGTGGACTACATGCAAGAACAGATGAGTGATGTAAGCAAAGATCAAAACATTAAGAAACAATCAAAAGGAAATGCTAGAAATGAAAAACACCAACAAAATTAAGAATGCCCTTTGAGGGCCAGCCCCGTGGCCAAGTGGTTAAGTTCACATGCTCTGCTGCTGCAGCCCACGGTTTCACCAGTTCAGATCCTGGGCATAGACACGGCACTGCTCGTCAGGCCACATTGAGGCAGCGTCCCACATGCCACAACTAGAAGGACCTGCAACTAAGATATACAACTATGTATGGGGGGGGATTTGGGGAGATAAAGCAGAAAAAAAAAAAAAAGAAGAAGATTGGCAATAGTTGTTAGCTCAGGTGCCAATCTTTAAAAAAAATAAAAGAATGCCCTTTGATGGGCTCATCTGTAGACTAGAAACGACTAAGGAAAAACTCAATGAGCTTGAAGATACATCAATAGAAACTTCCAAAACTGAAAAGAGAAAAAAAGAATAAAACATTGAATGGGTTATCCAAGAACTATAGGACAACTACAAAAGGTGTAACACATGCATATTGGAAACATCAGAAAGAGAAGAATGAGAGAAAGAAGCAGAGGAAGGTTTGAAGTAATAAGACTGAGAATTTTCCAAATTACAGATACCACATGATAGATCTCAGAATCTCAAACATCAAATAGAATAAATGCCCAAAAAATCTACACATAAGACATCATACTCAAACTACAGAAAATCAAAGGCAAAGAGAAAATCTTGAAAGAAGCCAGAGGGGGAAAAAGGAACACCTTACTGATAGAGGAACAAGGATGAGAATTAGATCAGATTTCTCTTCCAAAATCATTCAAACAAGAAGAGAGTGGAATAAAAGTGGAAATATTTTCTTTCAAATAACAGTGGAAGGAATTGGGAATACTCTGTTACAAGGTACCTGCAATAACTGTGAGGTGTTATAGTATTATTTGAAAGTGTGCTAACTTATATTAGTTGTAAATGTATGTTACAAACTCTTGGGCAACCACAAAAAAACTTCAAAATGTACAAAATCCTCAATTAAAACAAAAGAAGGAAGAAAAGGAGTGGAAGAAAAAAAAGAACAAATAGAAAATAGTTACAAATAAAGATGATATTAGTCCAACTATGTCAATAATCACTTTAAATGTTAATGGTCTAAATACACCAATTAAAAGACGGAGACTGTCAGAGTGGATTTAGCAGAGAAAGTCAATCAATAATTAATGTTTCTTCCAAAACAGAAATCACCAGACCCAGATAGTTTTGCTGGGGAATTCTACCAAATATTTAAGGAAGAAATGATAACAATCTTTACATGTGTTCCAGAAAACAGAAGCAGAGGAGATGCTTCCTCACTTATTCTGTGAAGTCAACACAATACCAAAATCATACAAAAGCATTATCAAGAAAGAAAAACTACAGACAAATATCTCTCATGATCATAGATGCAATCCTTAACAAAGTTCCAGTAAGGCAAATTGAACAGTGCATGAAAAGAATTATTTACTATGATGAAGTGAGATTTATTCTAGGCATATAAGGCTGGTTTAACAATCAAAAATCAAATAATGTAATTCATCACATCAAGAGGCAAATGAAGAAAGATCATGTGATCATGTCAAGTGGTGTAGAAATAGTATTTGACAAAGTTCAACACTCAACCAGGATAAAAACTCTCAGAAAACTAGGAATAAAAGGGAACTTTCTCAAGTTGTCAAGAAACATCTACTAAAAACCTACAGTTAACATCATATTTAATGGTGAGAAACTAGATGCTCTTCCCTAAGAACAGAAACAAGGCAAAAACAGTCTCACCATTCCTATTCGATTGTGCTAGAAGTCCACACTAATGCGATAAGACAAGAAAAGAAAAGGTATACACATTGGGAAGAAAGAAATAAAACTGTCTTTGTTTGCATATTACTTGATTTTCTCTGTAGAAAATCCCAAAGAATCAATTAGAAAAATCCTGGAACTAATTAGTGATAATAGCAAGGTTTCAAGATATAAGGTTAATATACAAAAGGAATTTCCTTTACACCAGCAATGAACAATTACAAGTTTAAATTTAGAAACAACACAGTTTACAATAGCAACAAAAAAGATGAAACACTTAGGCATACATCTAGCAAAATATATAAAATATCTATGTGAGGACAACTACAAAACTCAAATGAAAGAAATCAAAGAAGACCTAAATAAATGAAGAGATATTCCATGCTCATGGGAACTCTGTATTTGCTGCTCAATTTTTCTGTAAACCTAAGAATGCTCTAAAAATAAAGTCATTAAAATATGAAAAAAATACTATGAACAATAATGTTTAAGAAGGATGGGAAAAGACTGAAAGGAAATATTCCTAAATATGTTGCCTCTAGGCGATATAACTGTTTTTACTTCTATTCTACAGACTTTCCAAATAAAAAAGCATATGTTACTTTTATAATAAAAGAAAAAATCATAATTACTAATACTTTGAATCAGTAGATTAATTCAGAAACTTTCTTAGTAATAAAGCAGTTTTATTTCTTTATGCAATATCCTGAAATTTTTTACAATATCAAATGCAATTGATACTAATTCACAAAGAAGAATCACATCCTTGTGAAATTTTATTATCAGAATTTTAACTCTATTATGTTTTAAAAAATCTAGCCTTCAAAACAAGCCTTAAATAATAATTCTTAAATATATGAAACGATGCTCACTTCACTCATAATTTTTACAAAGCAAAATAAAACTATGAAGTACCATTTCTTACATATCAGATTAGCAAATTTAAAATGACAATAAACTTGGTTGACAAGACTGTTAGAAAATACATACTTTCATATATTAATAGTAGAAATATAAAATAATTCCCCCATTGAGAAGAATTTGGCAACTTCTAGCAATACCACAGATGAACATTCCCTTAGATCCAGCAATTTCACTTCTAGGAATCTATCCCTAAGGCACGTTTCAGAAATACAAAATGATGCTGGAGCAAGATTGCTCATTGCAGCATTAACTGTAATGTTCAAAAATTGGAAACCACTCAAATGTAGATCCATAAGGAGTTGAGGAGATAAATTGTGGAAAATCAAAAATGGAGTAGTATACAGCTTCCTCCAAGCCCCCAAAAAAGAATGTGGAGGATCTTTCTACGCTGATATGAAGTAATTTTCAGGATATATTGTCAAGTGAAAACAACAAGGTGCAGAACAATGGAAATTATCTCCTATGTTTAGTAAGAAAAGGAAGGAAAAATAAACACATACAATATACGCATACTTGCAACAACAACAGCCACTGCAACTAAAACCCTAAAAGATAATCCAGAAATTAATTAAAATGATTACATACAGCACATATTTTAGTGGGGGAGGGTGTGGAGTCAACATAGATAAAAGTAAGACTTCAGAGGACCTGGCCCCGCAGCATAGTGGTTGAGTTCGGCATGCTCTGCTTTGACAGTCTGGGTTCACAGGTTCGGATACCAGGCATGGCCCTACGCCTTCATCAGCCAAGCTGTGGTGGTGACCCACATACAAAATAGAGGAGGACTGGCACAGATGTTAGCTCAGGGCGAACCTTCCTCAAGCGAAAATAGGAGGATTGGCAACAGATATTAATTAGCTCAGAGTGAATCTCCTAGCAAAAAACAGGTAAGACTTTTGAGTACGTCTTCTTATATAGCTCTGGTTTGGAGACTACATCATTGTTCTACATATTAAAATTTAAAAATCCAATCAAAATGAACAAAAAAGCCTAAAATTGAAACCAAAGTAAAATGAGCAAACCTTACTGTATAACAAATTGATAACAAACCACCTCAGAGAAAAACAAAAAAATATTTCAATTGACAGTACCTAACTGTCCATCCTTAATAGGATATATTCTAAGGTAATAAAGAACTGTAAGGAAATCTTAAGCTCCATTCAACAATTGTTATTTGTAAAACTGGTATCGCTGTTTTAAAATAGTTTATATATATTTTTTATTTAAAATATGTAACAAATTTAATCTTAATATAAATATTAATATATTTTATTTAAAATATATTAACACAAATATATTTATATATTTATATGAATAAATATATATTAGGATAAAGCAAATAGGCAGTAATGTTAATATTATTAAAGGCAGATTTTCAGTGTAAAACAAAATATATTCAAGAATAATATCAGTGAAGTTGAGTGAATCTTTAATATGTTAAAACGGAAATGGAAATATCAGCATGACTTTTTTCCCCCTGAACCGGCCTGGCAGTCATAAATTTCCCCAGGATGCTGCTATAGGACAGCACGGTAATTGAATCAAGGTCACAAGCAGGAGGACAGGAAAGATGTAGGGACTGACTTAACCTCCTTTATAATCCTGCTGGCGGCCAAGTCCTGGGAGATTTTCTAAGCAACAGCTGGAACCTCCATGGACCTCCCCTCGGTCCAGAATTGGGGCCAGATCAGGGTCTCTCTACTGATGAGAGTATAACTATTCCATCCCTCTTTTCTGCATGATGTCTGCAGTTCCAGGGGGCAAAATACCTTTCTTAACTGTCATAAGCCCATAAGTGTATGGAGGTTCATGAAGAAAACATAGTTAATCGTACACAGGGAACAATGGCGTGCTCCAATCAGCCTCTAAAGAGCTGTGAGAACTCAGATAAGTCGCTGACCCTCTAGAAGTTTCCAATGTTTATTCGTCTGTAAGATAAAGAGGTTCAAATGTGACCTCCAAAGTTCCTTTGAATCAAAGGAGAATGATATTTGAATATTCAGTATGGTTTACTTTACATAGTAGGAAGTCTGTTATTCTATCAATCTAACCAAGGCTGTATGCTTTGGTAAGCCTGTGAAATAAGGCAATATTTTTTTTGCCTAAAAGTCACTCACTTTACAATAAGGGAGGAAATAGCATTTTCTTAGCATAAAAACATACCCCTATTTCCTTTTAAGTAACATAAAGTTGGCTGTCAAAGCACAAAGCAATGTAGAAACAATTTCTCTCTGTCAATTAGATTCTGACACACAGGGTTTTTTTTGTTCTTCAATGTATATATAAGCACAATAAGAAAGTGTCTCTGTCCCACACTTTCAGCAAATAACTATTTTGAAGGTGTAAAATGCAGACAAGAGAAAGGACGCCTGTGCAGATTGTACATTTCAGCTCTGCCCCTTTTTCCCACCAATTGAGTTGCTGTCTGGTTTCGCTTGAACAGTTGCCTGCTCTCATTTTCACTACCTCAAAGGAGGCATGTTCCACACAGGAACAATGTGACCAAAACAACCACCCAGAGAATAAGACTTTCTTTTAACTCTCGGGTCCTAATAGAAAGAAGAGAAATCATAGCAATGCAAAAATCTAACTTGTGTGTAAGAACATAATTTGAAGCCAGAAAAGTCTTTTTCTCAGAGAGGGCAGACAGGTTGTCACACCATTACTTTCTGCGGCAGAAAACAAGGTCTACTGCCAAGAAAAATTGACCATACTCTTTCCTAAATCTTGAAAAGGATTTGATTTCTAAAAGATTCGCTTGGTGTACAAATCAATTAACTCATTCTCTTCGATCTACCATTCCTACTGTCAATGACACAATTATCTTGCCAATGCTCCAGTCTTTTCCAAGTTGGCCTGATTATGCTCATTAATCTACGTGTGACAGCCATCATTTTGAGTGTGAAAGCTCAGTAGGTGTCCTGGTTTTGAAAACAGAAATAGCAGAGATAATGAATTCCCCATAGAAACAATTCAGTACAAGTTTGTTCAAAGCTCAATATCTCCATCATAAGGAAACAAAACCTGAACCCACTGGAAGACATATATAATTTACATACCCAGAAGAAGGGTATCTGGCTCTTCAGCAAGAGTAGGGAGCAAGGGGCCGGCCCGGTGGCACAGCGGTTGAGTTTGCACGTTCCGCTTCTCGGCGGCCCAGGGTTCGCCGGTTCGGATCCCGGTGTGCACATGGCACCGCTTGGCATGCCATGCTGTGGTGGGCGTCCCACATATAAAGTAGAGGAAGATGGGCATGATGTTGGCTCAGGGCCAGGCTTCCTCAGCAAAAAGAGGAGGACTGGCAGTAGTTAGCTCACGGTTAATCTTCCTCGGGGGAGAGAAAAAAAAGAGAAGAGTAGGGAGCAAATAAGCTTTGATGCTAGACCTGGATGCTGGCTGGAAAGTTAGAGATTCCTCAGAAAAGGACTTTACCTTTGTTCTAAATTACTTGAAACATGAGTATTCTTGGTCTGTTTGTAAATTTCAGGGGCAAGCTAGGTAGAGAAGTACTGATGTCTTCAGAGAAGTTGAAGAACTTTGCTTCATGTTCAAAAATAAGAGAGGTTTCATTGAGGATTCATTCAGGATCAGGTGTAAAGCCAGGGCACTTAGAAGACAACAGTGGCAGGAAAAAAGTCAGTCTCATGCTCCTGATGAGAAAACCAAACTTAGGTCCAGGTAGGCACAAAGGTGGCCGAATGAGTGGCAGAGATGACTCTGAGGTCAAATCTGGCCAGCTAGACACAGTGACCAATAGATGCCATTAATCTGAAGCTCAATCCCAGAAATATTGGACACTTGTTTTGGAAAGATTAGCCAACTGGTAGAAGGAGAAGTGGAAGGGAGAAGGGGGAGGAGGAGAGAAAGGAGGACACCCTATCTGGCAGGAGGAGCTAGAAGTGGGAGGTAAGTATAATTGGTACAGAGGTAACTGAAAATGTCCTGAGGACTCCTCTCAGGAGGCAGCATGGTTTAGTGTGGGGTACAGAGTGCCTCGGTCACTTAGCAAGCAAAGCAGAGTTTGCCTCTCCAGATTAGCCACTCACCTCTTCTATCTATCTGGAATGAATTACTAAACCTCTCTGAGCCTCCAATTATACATCTGTTAAATGGAGAATAATCATCCTATTTTGAGGAGGAAATGAATAATTATAAAGAACTTCGCATGATCCCTACCAACACTAGCTGTATTGCCTGATATCTTTTGTATTAACCCTGGGAATTCAGGTCTGATAGCCCATAAATGAATTTCAGGAAGCAAGGCAGGAGCTTAGTTTTCAGGGTCTCAAGGATTATGTCCTCACTAGATGGAAAAGAGGAGGAAAGAGACGGCAGTGGGAAGCATAGCCCTAATAACTGCCTCAGAGCACATTGACCCAATTACTATGGACAGCTGTGCCAATGGCCATATGTCAGTTCAGGAAGGGATCGCCACAGTAAGTTCCCACCTTTGAGGAGCTGGAGTGGTCTGTCCTCTTCAACTTCACCAGGTGTCACCAACAGGTTTTGATGCTATGCCCCTAACCCCATTTTGTTCAATAAGCCCTGTGGTTTTATGCGATTTTTCTTAGAATGATGATTTTTAGGAGCATATATCTCATTATAGCAGAACTGACTGTCCAATGAATCCTAGGTAAGATTTACATTCATTTTTACTACTTTCACTTTATAAATATGTATTTTAAAATCTAAAAACAACAAACAACAACAGCAGGAAGAAACCAAGTAGACTAGCAGCTTGTTCTGATTTAAGAAGAGAGAATGCCCCTTGGTCAGAAGAAGCCAAGATCTGGGCCCTGTACCCCACTTCTACTTCAGCTAAAGCAGCTTTGCAAATAGCATGCTTTATACATTGGATGATGCAAAAATATTCTCTTGAAAATGCCAGATCTATGAAAGTCCTGCATTTTACTGAGAAAATTGGAGCTGTGAGCAGTGAAGCAAGATCTGTTCAAGGTCATATATCAAAACTCTTTGTCTTGATGAGCCTGAAAACCTCTGGTCTCCCGTCAGAGGACTCAAGGAGATAGGGGTTGGAGTTGTGCTGTGATAGAGCAATTAAGTGTGAGTGGCATGGATTTGTGATTCTGCAATCACTCAGGCAAAACCTTTGATCATCTTGGGTTTCAGTCTTCTCACATTAAGTGAGAATGCAAATCCCTTCCTCAGAATAGGTACTCTCAAAATATTTGTTAATTGAAGAAATGGAACCATTGTAAGAATTGAGAGAGACAGAGATGTCACAAATACATTGATACGTAGTACTTGGCATATAGATTTTCAATAAATGAAGTGTGCGTGGATGTGCGTGTGTGTGCGCGCGTTTGTCATTTCCCCACAAATAGCCACAGAGCATATTGGTACTGAGGGCCTGCCATATGCACTGTGCTTACTACTGAAATTAGAGAGCCTCAGGTATCAAGACAGAAACGAGATTAAATGAGGCTTCAGTTCAGATGCAATTCATTCCATTTTTGACACACTATAAAGGCCTTTATATCAGCTTACTCCCACCCATATGCAGAGAGAATCAGAGTCAATGGTATTGTAATTATTTTCCCAACAGCCAGCTTACGAGGACCCACCCATGTTGTACAAGGAAATTTTTAACCAACAATTAATGTACAAGGTACAGCGTAAGGCGAGATAAATCTGAGTGATGAAGGAGAAAGAGCTCTGTAAACAGTTTTCATAATCATTTAACCTTTACTGGTATCATTCCTTTTTATTCAAAATTGTTTCCCATGTTAGTTGCCCAGAATATTTCACATGTCAGCAGTCAAAGTGACATTAGTAGTATGTGCGTTTTGAGAGACCAATAATCTAGAGCACTTTAACCATCAACAGAAAAGTCTGAAAGCACCTTCCCTGTGAGAATTGCTGGTTTCTCATTTATTTCTTACTCAGGCAAGAGGATGACAGCAACATGAGAGCTGCAATCACGCTCATTCTTTCAGAGGAGTCTCCACGCTGGGTCACTGTCGGCTGCAGAAAATGCTAATGTCTGCTTCATTCTGATTAGTTGTAACTCAGAAAGTCTGGGAGAGAAATGAAAGGGGGACACCACAGGATAATTGCTTTTATTTCAACTCATTGCAGAGAGGAAGTGCATGACAGAGAATAGAATGCATAGGCGTCAGAAAAGGATAATTCACTTCTGATAAAGTGTAGATCCGGAGGAACTAAACCAAGAGTAAACCCTCCCCTGTCCGCATGTCTACCTCGAGTATGAGAGAATTCCAATGGAAGGAGTGTGAATTCATCTTTCAAACAGGAATTCATCTTTCAGATATCTGAAGCATCATGGTTTTGTAGGATGAAACAGGACCACAAGAGACCACCTTTCTCCTCTTCTCATCATAAATCAGCATTTTCTGGCTGCTTTACAGCAGGCAATCTGAGAATTGAATTCAGCACTAAAGGCCAAGTGTTTAAGCTGCCCCAGCATGCACGTATTTCACTGTGATTTAGATACTAACACGATGGAAGCTACTTACTCTAGATTCAAGTGAAAAACAAAAACAAAAATGATAGAAGGGGGTCCCCAAATCTAATGGCTTGCCAATTGTACTTCAGGGTCCACGTTGACATCATGACCACTTTAAAGGCCTGGTGACTGAACAAGGAACCTCCTGGCCTCCTTTCTTAGGTGCTATGCTCACTCCAGCACTTTCCAGCGAAGGAGGTAAAAATAGAATTTCCAGCTTTAAAAAGGTTTCATCTGTTCTGTGATTGTTTCAATAAGACCTGGCATAATTCAGGAAGTGACCTAAAAACTGGCAGATTCCATATCTGTGTATTCTTGAAAGTTCTTAAAACCACAATCTATTGTTATCTGCGTTTAAAAACTACCATGAGAAAGCTGCAATTAGGTAGTGTTCCATTACTCTCCCAAGCTTTACAGTCCATCAGAAACATATGCTTCTACAGTGCATTGGTATTTTTCCTCATCCAGGTATCTAAAGGTGATTTGAACAGAAGCAGCCAGACAATTTTTCTTCTCAGGAGGAACAGATTAAAGAAAGGGTATGAAAGGGAACGATTCTGAAAGCAGCCAACTATCAACTGAGTTAGACATTTGAAATAATATTTGAAATTGTTTTCTGGTGCTGTTTATGGTCTCTAACTTCACAACACACAGTGCTGGTAGTGATGAGCCAATATTAACCATGATAATTTCAAAAGAGAGCTAGGAAGCAATAGCACAAACATCTGGAGAATTCTTTTCATTTACTTCAAACCCCAAAGCTCAAGGTCACAGATTTTTCAATTCTTGTAAGACACAGCAAGCAAAGCAATAAATCGACACTGTTATCTAGGATGGTATTGAAATGCCCAAATAATTTTGATTTTTTTATTGTTTATCACCATTTAAAAATGATTTGTTGTGTCTTTTCTATGATAAAGGCGGAAGACCTACAGCTTGGGAACCTGAGCCCCGTCCTGCTTTTGCTTTATTTAGCTGTGTCACTATGAGAGAGATCATTGCAAAGGAGATGGATTAGATAGTTCCCAAAGTTTCTCCTTGTTCTAAATTTTTTCAAAATATTTACAGTGTTCTCATTAAAATTGTTGGTGTTCAGCGGTGATTCTCTGCCCAGGGAGCCAATGCTATGTCTGGGATACCGCATATGCCAAAATCTATGAAAACAGGAAAAAAGGAAACTAAGTTTTACTCTATGTCTGGTGTTTCCACATGTATCACATCA
Source organism: Equus quagga (assembly GCF_021613505.1). NCBI lineage: Eukaryota > Metazoa > Chordata > Mammalia > Perissodactyla > Equidae > Equus > Equus quagga. The sequence goes on along the minus strand of NC_060272.1, from coordinate 19,346,248 downwards.
CTGAACCCTAACAATGAGCCTGTAGGATACTTATGCCTGTAGAAATTAGGACACAAAAATGAGAGATATTTCCAAGCTCACCAGTCAGTAAGTGCCAAAGTCAGCAATTAAATTTATGCTTGAATAGCTCCAAGGTCCACACCCTTTCCTCAACACTGCTCTCTCTATACATTAACTTCCTCTTGGAAATGTGAAAACATAGGAAATATCTTCTTCCACATTTCACTTTATAACAAAGGAGAATGTCAACAATGCATTTCTCTTGGACTCCAAGCTCCTTGAAGGCAATTTTGTACAGTAGTTGCCCCTTACCTGCGGGGATACATTCTAAGACCCCCAATGGATGCCTAAAATCTATGGATAGTACCTAACCCTACAGTAGTCCCTCCTTATCTGTGGTTTTGCTTTCCTTCTTACCCGTGGTTTCGCTTTTGGCAGTTTCAGTTACCCGCGGTCAACTGCAAGCTGCCAGTAAGGGGAGCCTACTGTATATCCTTCCTTACATCAACAGGGCCACTGGTGGTATCTCACATTAAATATTTGCAATAAATGCTAGTTGAATAAATCAATTAGTTGGCTTATAAGCGATAAATGAATGACTGAAAACTTTATCCGTGTTAATGAATTCTTCAGACATATTTGATGATTTTCCATGAAAAAAATACAATTCTTTGCTATTATTGATGACAATTCTTTCAAAATTTGTATCTCATTCTAGGAAATAATTTTATAACATTTTAAAAAAGAAAATTTCAAGAGTTGTGTGTCCAAACATTTAAAAAGCATAATTTTAATGAAATAGAATATGAATATTCAAATTTCACATACCATAAGTCGCAGCTGTAATTGAAAGAAAATAAAATATATACAAGCTTAGTAGGTTCAAATGATTAGTAACTATCTCATATAATTTGCTAGCATCCAGGAAGCATTGCTTTCTTAGGAAATCTTCAGTGACTGAACATTTAATCCAAATTATATCTCTACATGAACTATTGAGACTTGAACAAATATGAATCTATAATTGCTATAAGTATAGCATTATACTTATAAGTATAAAAAAGAAGGTTTTTTTACATTAATATCGGTTTCATTTTTTTCATCTTGAATGACACATTTCTTTTGAATTGATTTAGAAGAGACATACACTTAAGGGTTATAAACCTGAGCTTGGTAATCACTATTTGTACGAGGGAGAGTTATAACATTATGTAAACAATTTTAATCCACTTTTGTGAAAATATTTACAAATATCAATTTTGAGCCCTTTTAATATTAAGTATTACAAACCAAACAATCTTTAAAAAAGAGATGATGCCACTCAACAAATTTGGCAGTATAGCAGAGTTCCCTACATTCTAAATGCATTTCTTAAAATGCACTGCTCGTTTTCTTCTATCTTTATTTACCTAACTCAGAATTTGGATCATCCTCAAGGCATTGTTTCTGTCCAAAAGAATACTGTATTACAGCTTTGCCCCAGATTTCTGAGGGATACTAAGAAACTAAAGGGATATCTGGGAAAAGATAGCATATTGAACACATATTTACCACATACACACATCAGCAAGGAGATATGTTTAAAGACATAACCATATAAGGAAAAATGAAATGGGAGAGCAGGTAATATAGACACAGAATTTTGTGCACTGGAAAGCACAAGAACAGGAGATAATGAATCAGCAGACCCAAATAAGTTGAAACTCCAGCAAGCTGAGAAAAGAGCTAAGAAGCAACCTAATTTGCAATGCACACAGAATATCGACCTAACCAAAATCATGATACAACAGAGCCGGAAGGATGAGAGATGGGGAATGTGTATGTCGTCGAGCTGAATCATTTTCCATAGTAGGAGGTTAACAGCTAATGCTTAAAATTTTAAAAGCAGAGAGTAAAAGTAAAGCGTATTCTTTAAAGATACGGAGATAATAGCAAAGCTATCAAATAGCTGAAAAAATTGGTTACCGCTGAGGAACAGGAAAGTTGGGGTGAGAGGAGGGCAATGCTACTTGCCCATTCTGCACCTTAATAGGAAGATGTAGGTTTGTGCATCCATAACTCTGATACAAAACAAAAACTATACTCAACAAAAGAAACAAGGATAATTTCTTTTGTTGTAATGACAAATAATAATGATAGAATCACTCTAAAGCCCACATACACCTGTACTTCTCTGAAGAGCTTTATTTTTTCATCTCACATTTATCAAAACATTGCAATATACTGAACAGTCTCATGAGAGTTAGAGTAGCTAAATACTTCCTTTTCCATTGACAATTCATTACCTTGGACTAGTGACTTAACCATTTAGAAATTCATTTTCCACCTTTCTAAAAACGTTATAGTCATTAGTTGATATCTTAAGACTCCTTCTAGAACATAAATTTCTTTACATAGTAACATTGATTTTGTGCATCTAATCCTTTAATTTTCTTAAAGAATAGGTCTCATTACTTGTATTAAAAATTACCTATGCCTTTTTCTTCCCCCTGTTCCTCTTCTGTCCCTTTGCACTAGCCTTCTCTGTTCCCATTGTTATACTTGGTTGTTGCTCCTACCAAATGAACCAGGTGGGATGGGAGCAGAGCAGTGTCAATACCGAACTGGAAAATCATACCAATACACTGTGTATCCAAATAAGTCACCAAGAAACATTCTACTAGAAGGAATATGGTGTGGTAGTTAAGAATTTAGACTCTAAAGGCCAATTGCCTGGGTTCAAATCTCAATTCTGCCACTGACTAACTCTTTGATCTTGGACAAGCTAGTTAACGTCTCTCTGTGCTCCTATTTCCAAATCTTTAAATTGAGATTAATAATAGTATCTTCTATAATTGCTGTGAACATGCGATGATTTGATATACTTAAATTCTTGAAATAATGTCTGGAGCATAGCTGACACTACTGATGTTAACTTTATTATTACCGACCTCAATGAATAAGCAGTTGCTCACTATTTGGCTGGGAACAAAAGAGAAGAGTAAGCTTTATGAGAAAGTACAAACTCCATAAATGCATTAAAATAGTATTTTCCCTTTACTAATGGAGCTGTTTATTGTGGAAGAGATCTATTGCTGGTGCAGGAAAGCATGGGTTTTTATCCTGTGCTATTAAGATCCTGGTTCCTTATGATTGCAGATATTTAGTTTTTGGTTAGTTTATATTCTGAAGTCGGTAGAGTTTCTACACCTCCACTTAATGCTTGGTAAACATGAGTTTACAATGATAACATGATGATCCATTAGACCCTGACTTTAGAATATTTGAAATTGCTTTTTCTTCTTGCTGCTTGTTAACTTCCAGGGTTTAACTACACAGCTTAAAAGTAATATGTATCTTGCAAAGAAAATATTTACAAAGGGCAAATAAGAGAATTCACAGAAGAATTGATCGTGTGTAAAATCAGCATGCCATATGGCATAACTCGAAGGGCATTAATGGAAGTGGCCAGTGTACTTACGGTATCACTTCCAAATGTCTCTTTGAAAATTTTAATAAGTTCCTAAAAGATCTATTATTTTCAATCACTTTTGCATACAGCTGCCCACAGAATCCTTTCAGGTACAGTTATAATCATAGCAGCATGCTCTTCAAATATCTTCAATGTCTTCCCACCTGCTATAGGACGTAAATTTCACCTGCTTGATCCAAGGCACAGCACAGTCTGATCCACACTTTCTACTGAGCACAGAACATGGCTTGGATTGGCTTTGCAAGATACAACCAAACAGAGTATTTGACTCGTCTTAAATATGCCCTGTACTCGTCACCTCTATGCCTGTATTTAGGTTTTATTCCACAATTTCCCTGTGCTACGTTACCTATGAACTCATCTCTGGCTTTCCAAATTCTACTAATTCTTTATTTACTAAATCAAAGAGCACCTCTTCATAAAGCCTGGCTTGTTTCCCCCAAGTATATGCAATTTTTCTCTTCAGCACTTTCACAGTATTTTGTAGCTATATTTTAATGCTTCTTTCATCATCACGCATTATCTGTACTTATCTATTACTAGATGGTAGGTTCACGGAGGACAGAATCTTATCTTGTAATTGTATTTTGTTTTAATTGTTCATAGAATTTGCTAAAGTGCTTTGAACATAAACAATGTTTAATACTTATTGAACTAATTTAAATTAATTGACCACTAACACCTGAGTTTGGCCTCTTGCAAATAGTCATAGAGATTAACTTTCAAAGTTGTAAATCTGTCTTCCATTTTATGATAAGTATAAATTATTTTCTAATACCAAATGCTTTTAAACCTAACAACGATTAAGTCAATCTTAGAAGACAGTCAGTCTACCATTTATTAGGCCCCACAAAAAATTATTGGAAACCTATTTCATGTTTAAGTTACTGAACTGACACAAGATTGCATTATCAAATAGGACCACATGAATCAGAGATCTCACCTACTACTGGTGTTCTTTTGGGGCTGTAACAAATTACCACAAACTTAGTGACTTAAAGACAACATATATTTTTTATCTTAGTGTTCTCAAGTCAGAAGTCTGAAACAGGTTTCACTGGGCTAAAATCAAGATGTCGGTAAGACCGCATTCCTTTCAGAGGCCCTAGGAGAGAATCCAGGCCCTTAGCTTTTCTAGCTTCTAGAGGCTGCCTACAATCCATCCCTCATGGCTCTACTCTTCCATCTTCAAAGCCAGGAACATTGGGCTGAGTCTTCATCACATTGCCATTTCTATAGTTCTCATTCATCTGCCTTCCTCTTCTACTTATATAGACCCTTGTGATTATGACAGACCAACACAGATGATCCAGACCAACACAGATTATGCAGGATGATCTCCCCATATCAAAGTCAGCTGACTGTGAAATCTTAATTACATCTGCAACTTTAGTTTCTCTTTACCATATAGTCTAATATATACACAGGAGCTGGGGCTTAGGACATGGACATCTTTGGCGGGCCAACATTCCACCTACCACAGCTAGTATCAAGCTTTACCAATGACCTGAAGAATACATGTAATTTAAGAGGCACAGGTAAAGCAGAGAGTGGTCTGGGCCATCTATGTGATCCCCCGAGTCTTTTCCATTCTAAATATGCACTCTCTGGCCCATCCAGAGTAACAGTCATCGTCTCTAAGTAGTCATTTTCTTAGCAAGCAAAGAGCATTTACACTGTTAATCATCACCATTTTGTACTCAAATCACTTAATGGCTTACACGTTTTTCTCCAGGGAATCTTACTTCATAAATCCCTATATTATATTTGTTCATGATAAGTAATCCTAAAACAAGGATATTCTGCTGAAAACATTCTACTGATTAGTACTCTTTTTCTAGCTAATATTATTAGTCTATTTACCATGAGGATCATCATTTTCAGCATGTTTACAAGTAAATTAAACCAAATACATGAATTCTTTCCTTGGGAACATCCCCAGGTAAGGGAAGGGCTATGGCTCACAAGCCAGCTGCTTGAATTGCTTTCTCCAGAGTCACTACGCCAGGTGCTGATGTGAGAAAGGATACAAACAAGCAAAGACAGAAGCTCTGTTTTTGAGGAGCTCCCAGTATTAGTATTAGAGGAAGTAGATAAAGAACTTACTTAATAATCAGAGTTAGTGTGCTATGCTATGCTGTGCTAAAGAACAGGACTCAGTAATGAAAAGATGGAGAGCCACTAAAAGATCATTTAGTCAGATAGGATTAGGAGGTGGGCCTACTTGGAGATGGGAAAATACACTCAGAAATTCATTACCAAAATACAGAAGAAAGCTGATGAGCATCCTAAAGAAAGCAGAGAGTATGGAAATTAAGAAAAGGAATAAATATAAAAATTATTGATAAGATGTAATCTATCACACTTGATGAAAGGTGAACATGCTAGAGATTCTGCACTGGGCAAAAAAGAGAAAAACACAAGAAAAGGAAGAAGCAAAAAAGGAAACAGACCATGTTATCTGAAATGGTAGATGCCGCGAGTGTAGTGTGTACAGACAGCAATGAAAGCACTGAAGAAAATACCAAACACAGTTGGGGGAAATTAGAAAAGAGTCCAACCTTGTGAAGATGTCATCTAAGTTGAATCTCAAAGCACATGTAAGAGCTAACCAGGAGAAAAGGAAGGGGAAAAAAGCGTAAAATCATAGTAAGTAGAATATTTTCAAATAATCACATCTTATTTACTTCCAAAAAAATGAATATTCATATAGGCATATATTTTATTAACTTCTCAAATTCAAATGACTTAATCAATCCTCAGGACTGAATATTTTATGATCATAGAAGATATTCTAAAATGATACATCAGGTTTTGAAAAAGATTTTAATAGAAATTTCAAAGTTTGTTTAAAAAAATACCTCTAATTTGTATTGCACAGTTGTAAGCACTTGATTAATGATAGCTATTTTTATTTATTTTTAATTATGAAATATTAGCAATGTTGGAACTCTATTATTACTTTGAAAGATAATCTCTCATTTAGATGGAAAATTTTACGTTAAAAATGCAGTCACGTGGCTTATGCCCATGAAGGATTAATGGCTATAGCAATTGCCTTCCCATCATTAAAAAATAGGAAATGGGACAAAATACACGAAAAAATACTTTCAGACAGTAATCCCTGAGAGAAGGGAAACAAAGTAAGCTCTATGATTGCTCCAGTTTACTGCCTAGGGGCAGTTTGAGGCTTCCGTAAATAGAGGGGTGATCTAAACAGAGATTGGTAAACTCACTGAGTTGAAAAGAACAAGATTGGAGCTTGGGGAGGCTGAGGTGGCTGGAATTTGTGTGGCAGAGTTTAGAAAGGAAGAAGACAGAGAGAGTTTTCCAGAAATCTATACAACACTCTCCTTGAGTTTTTGGCTGAGTATTTACCAATACATGAGCAAGAGGACACTACTGAGACCAGAAAAGAATGACTAGAAAGCAGCATGGCAAACAAGCCTCATGCCTCTGACTATTGTGTTCTCCATTAAAATATCTCCACTAGTCAAAGTGGAGATATTTTGTAACACATGGGGCATTGGATTCAGTCCATAGAAGAAGTAGGCCTTCGGAGTGAGGCTAAATATGTTCCCACATAAATGCTGTCTGAATCCCATAAGAAAGTTTGAAAAGGTCTAATTGATTGACATGTTACTTACCTAAATGCCAGAACAAAATTTAACACTCTTAAAAGGAACACAGCAAAATCTAGCATCCAGCAATGTAAAATGCATAATGTTTAGCATAAATCAAAAATGACCAGGTATGCAAGAAAGAAAAATATTACACATAACCAGGAGGAAAAAATATTTTTAAAATAGACCCATAGAGAGATGACAGAATGAAAATAACCAAAATGAGAAATTCTGCATGATAAGTCATGGTCGAAAGTGGAATAAACTCATAGACTCTCTGTACAGTGAACGCAATCTCCTAGCCACACACAGATCCAACAACAAAAGTGAAAACCTCAATCTCAGCAGACACCATCTGTAACCATTCAATGGCTTACCACTAAATACTGCCGATGAGGACAACCTCTAGGAGGCCAGACTTAAAATTAAAATTAAGAAAAAAATTGATTATGGGCATCATATATGCATCTACCAACACAGCACTAACATACAGGAAGCCAACAATGACAGAATTTACAGAAGAAATAGACTATTCAAAAATAATAGTTGCATATTGACAAAAGAGAATAAATTAAGAAGGATTGAAACTTTAAAAACATTAAATCAGAAATCAATAACAAAAGGCAATTTGGGAAATTTAGAAAAATGTAGAAATTAAACAACTATCTCCTAAATAACCAATGGGTCAAAGAAGAAATCACAAGATTAGAAAATGCTTTTAGATGAATGGACATTAAAATACAACATATCAAAATTTATAGGGTAAAGCTAAGGCAGTACTTAGAGGAAACTTTATGGTGTTAAATGCCTATATTAGAAAAGAAAAAAGATCTTAAATAATCTAATATTGCACTTTGAGAAACTAGAGAAAAACAAATGAAACCCAAAGCAAACAAAGGACGGAGACAAAAATTATAGTGACAATAAATGAAACAGAGAATATACAAAATAACAGAGAAAAATCAACAAAACCAAAACTTGGTTTTTTCAAAGATCAGAAAAGTCAACGAACTTTTAGCTAGAAAGATGAAGAAAAAAACGCAAATTTTAAAATAGGGAATAAAAGAGAGGATATCCTACTGATCTTACAAAAATAAAAAGTTTATAAGTGAATACTATCAAAAGACTGTATGCCAACAAATTAGATAACTTAGATGAAATGGAAAAATTATAGACACAAACTCCCAAAACTGACTCAAAATATATGGAAAATCTTTGAGGGTACTATGCTAAGTGAATAAGTCAGACAGAAAGAGATAAATACTGTATGACCTCACTTATATATGAAATCTTAAAAAAAAAACAACAAACAAGCAAAAACCAAGCTCATAGATAAAGAGAACAGATGGGTAGTTGCCTGAGGCAAGGGGTGGAGGGGGCAGGAAAAGAGGGGGAAGAGTGGTCAAAAGGTACAAATTTTCAATTATAAAATGAATGCCATAAGGATGTGATGTACAGCACGGTGACTACAGTTAATAACATTGTATTGCATATTTGAAAGTACCTAGGAGAATGGATCTTGAAGGCTCCCATCACAAGGAAAAATAATTTGTGACAACAATAATGTGTGACAGATGTCAACTGGACTATTATGATCATTTTGCAATATGTACAAATATCAAATCATTATGTTATACACCTGAAACTAATATGCTATCCATCAATTATACCTTAATAAATAAATAAAAAAATAAATAGGTTGAATAGACAGAAAACAAGTAAAGGGACGGAATTAGTAATAAAGGTAATAATAACTGCTCACAAAGAAAAACTCATGTCTAGATGGTGTCACTGGTGCAGCGTACCAAACACTTAAAGGAGATTTCGTACCCATTCTTCACAACGTCTTCCCAAAAAGTGGAGGAAGAAGGAATACTTCTCAACTCATTCTGTGAGGGTACTATTACCCTTTCACCAAAATGAAAGACATTACAAGAAAAGAAGACAACAAACCAATATCACTTATGAATATAGATGCAAAAATCCCCAAGAAAATACAAGTAAATCACATTCACCTGTATATAAAAAGGATTCTAAAACATGACAGAGTGGAATTTATCCCAGAAATACAGAGTTGGTTTAACATCTGAAAAGAAGTTAATGAAAAACATCATACTAATAGACTAAAGAACAAAAACTACATGATCATCTCAATAGACAAAGAAGAAGAATCTCACAAAATACAACACTCTTTCACCATAAAAAGTCTTCATAAGCTAGATATACAAGGGAACTTCCTCTATCCAATAAAGAATATCTGTGAAAACCTCAGCTAACATAATACTTAATGGTAAAGGACGGAATGCTTTCCCCAAGCCCAGGACAAGACAAAAATGTCTGCTCTCACTACTTCTATTTCACATTGTACTGGAGGTTCTAACCAGGGAAATTAGGCAAGAAAAGGAAATAAAAGAGACACAAAAAATTAGAATTCTCAATTCCAATGTGAACTCTAATATTTTCTTTTGTAAATGTTTTTTTTCCCCAAAGATTGGCACCTGAGTTAACAACTGTTGCCAATCTTCTTTTTTTTTTCTTTCTGCTTTTTCTCCCCAAATCCCCCAAGTATATAGTTGTATATTTTAATTGTGGGTCCTTCTAGTTGTGGTACGTGGGACGCCTCCTCAATGTGGCCTGATGAGTGGTGCCATGTCCGCGCCCAGGACCGAACCAGAGAAAACCTGGGCCGCCCTAGCAGAGCGCGCAAACTTAACCACTCGGCCACGGGGCCAGCCCGTAAATGTTTTAAAATATTCTTACTTTTTAAAATTGTCGCTTATAAAAGAATATTGAAAGTCCCTTTATAAAAGAATTAGTCACTTTTCAACTCAATTCATTTTTATAAATACCCTATCATCTCCAAGCATGTACATGTACATGCACACACACACACAGACCCTATGTTCACACACAATTAAAAGTCGAAATTTATCTTCAGGAGGAAATTTCGTAGATTTTAACTATTGCTTTTGAAGCCTAAGTAATTACCTGAAACCTTGAAACTATTTCAAAACAGAGTTGTTAAGGTTTCAGGAAAAATCTCAACTGAACATCTTATAAGATATAATGTGTTTTTGTGTTAATTAACAATCTAATGAGTAACCTATGATCTTTTCTCAAGCAAAAAACTTATTGTTCCAGAAATTTCACCTGCACCTAGTCAAAAGAATGCAAGAAACAATCTTTTTTCTTTTCTAATGTGGTGGCCCTATATTTTCGATGTTTGGGTTACAGGACAGCTGATAATTGGTGTGTGAATATTCTGAGTAAAGCGGATCTAAATAGATTATCAAGTAAGTGAAGTAGGCATCATTTGTGATTAAGAGATCCCCAAATTTTATGTTCTTCATGCCTTAAACTATCCCCAATCTAAATTTTCCACTGTATTTTATAAACAGCTCATCTCAACAAATATTTACCATTACTTTTCTTGAAAAATTGAAATAACGTCTGAAACATGTTCCCTAGACAAAATTAAACTGGTAGGCCATTATTAGCTACTGAATCTAAGTAAAAATTAGTTTATAAGATTAGCACCCACAAAAATACACAATGAGCAAAACAAGCTATAGGATGAAAGAAATGGGAAATGATAAACTCAAGACCCAGACTTTGCAGTTTGGATTCTTTCACAATAAGCCTACTCGATCTATTTCTCAGTAATGACTTTTATCAACATTTATTCCCATGCCCCTTTCAAAGCCTTCCCTTCTCCGGCTTAAAAAGGCCACAGCATTTAGAACTGTTGCCAACTCTTCTTTTATAAAACCATCTCCTCTTATTGTGTCCACCATTTCTCATTCTCTTTCACAGTCTTTGACCATTCTTTTCTGTCTCCTTTCCTACTTGTCACTAATCTTTTTATTGCTGAAAGTAGGCATTGCTCAAAATTTTGTCCACAGCTTTCTTTCCCTCTCTTAATCTTCTATCATGTACAGCCTGACAATTTCAACACTGTGGCTATCATATAATGTGAATGACTCCAAAATTTATAGTTCCCAACATAACGATTCTTTCCAATTATATTATATTTCCAACCACCTGTAGGATGTTAATGTCTACCTCCAATTACCACAGGTATTTCAAACTCTTCATGTAGGAAAGTAAATTCGTAACTTCTCCTTCTCAGACCAGTCCCTACTCCTGAATTTCTTTCTTTTTTCTTCAATAATATCACAAATCTTCCTAATACCCATATTCAGAATCATATCCTTTTCTTTCCTTCCTTCCTCACAACCTGTCACTAAGTCCCACAGATATTTTCTTGACGTTGCGGTCCTGTCTACCCTCTCTCTTTCTATTTTTAGGATTATCTTCCTCTTTTAGATTCTTACCTGAGATGTTATGTTAACCTTCTGGTTTATTTTTCCACATTCAACTTCTCTCCTCTTTAATCAAAATAGTACATGGTCACAAGATTAAATCTCTACTTGCAATACTTACCTTATCAAAAAACTTAAATGACTTTCCTTTTTAAGAAATAAAGTACAAACAGTTTATTGGACATTCGAGGGTATTCATATGCATTTCAATCTATGTTTTTAGCCTTCTTCCCTCTACTCATCTACCATCATTAAAACCAACCTGGATGACTCAGAAATCTTTGAGCATATGTTCTATTTTCTAGTCCTCTGTGCCATTACACATATGGATTTTCCATCCAGAATAACTTTTCCCACTTTCACCAGTTGAAACCCTACCTATATCTGAGGGCTCAATTTATATGTGGCTTTCTTCATGAAACTTTCTTTATTTTCTAACCACAAAGGTTCTCTCTCAAGACAAACAACACATTTTTCATGGACATTTACAGCAATGCCTAGTACCCTAGAGTCTTTATGTGCTTTATCTTCACTACTTATAAGCTTTTGAATGTGGATACTGAGTCTTATTTTTATATCCATTGTAAATATGGTTACAGTATAGATGGTCAATAAAGAAACTGTTTAAATAAAGCATGAAGGGAAGAAGAGGCCAGAATGACCTGTGAAAATATGGGATTGATACAAAGGACAAAAGTTACTGACATAATAGGAATAGATCATATTATGGGTCTAATATTTTACCAGCACTGCTCCAGGCACTGTCTGAAGAGAGTGAGTATTGTAGACTAGATGGGGTCTTATCTTTCTTGTGGGTCTGATATTTTATTGTTCTATGAAATGCCAGCAATGTTATTTGGTAAATAAAAGGAAAAAATATACATGACATTGGGTTCTCCCTTCCTCTCAAATTTGTCCACAGATTATTTCAGTTAAGCACATTTTGTGGACAATTCCCAAGCATGGAAAGTGCATTTGGGAGTCCTAAATGAGCCAACCAGAAAAATACACCTGGTCTATGGTGAGAATTCCCAGGTTGCTTCTTATTCCAGTTTTGCATAGAAATGATGAGATAAAAAGAAGGTACAAGAGTCAGCTTGAGTCCATAGAATGGGAGATCTATGGTGCCTCATGGGAAGAGACAGAGCAAGTTAGTCAAACTTAGCTGCTCTGAAGTTGGACTGCCTGGTTTTGAATCTATGATTCAATATTACCTACTTTATGACCATGGTCAAGTTATTTAGTCTTTCCAAGCCTCAATTCTGTAAAATGGGGTAATAACATAAGTCATGGTATTGACGGGAAAATTAAGAGTTAGCACATGTTAAGGGCTTAGCACACTACCTAGCATATATTATGTCTTGAAAGTTCTTATCTACAATTTTTCCTATTTTCTTTCATTTTTCTTCTGATTTAACTGCCTATGGTTACTTTTTATAATTGCCAAAATAATTCATATCGCAAAATTTTTTTAAAAGATATGAAAAAAAGAAGAGAGAGGTCACTGAAATCTTAACCAATCGAGAAAATAATGCTAAATTTTTGGCAATTAGTCTTTTCTTTCGTATTTTGTCTGTGCCTTTTTTAAAAAAAAACTAAGTATCTTTGATAAGAAAAGTTAATTCACCCTACAATGCAGATGTTCAGAGAAAATGTAAACTCCCTTATTTTATACAGTGACTCTGGTCTTCCTCATGTACCCTCAACAAGTGGTTTGCAGGAATAAAGCAACTAATGATGTCCAATCTGATGTACAGCTTAGTCTCATCTCATAATTTAAATAGATTTCCCTTTGGATTTGGCAATTTTGAGCATCTCTCAGTAAGTGTTCTGTGCTCAGACTCTCATAGGGAAAAATAATGCTCATACAAGCACTCAGATTTTTCAGTCTTGGGTTCTCCAAACCAGTTTATATCCAAGATGGTGTTTGGGTATAAGGGTCAGAAGGGAGAAGAGTATGACTGGTAGCTTCACAGTGTAGAGGAGAATTATCTAGCTTCTATCCCCTCTAGCCTCTTGTAATGTCAAATGTTGTTTGCAGTGCTGGCATTTGTGGATAACATCTGTGCCTGGTGAGATTACGATCAGTTCCTATGACTTGGACAATTCTCGGAGATCATCGGTATTGATAGCAGTGTTTCAATATCTCCATTTTTCTCAGTTTCACAGGCTGCATGTTTATATTATTTTGTGGATGTTGACCTTCATTTTATTTCTAACTGATGCTGTATTGTATATAGAAAAGCTAATAATGTTTTTTAAAATAATTAAAAATCTAATTAAACACTTATTATTTATAACAGTTTTATTTTTAGTTGTTTTTCTTGGATTTCCCCAAGACTACTAGTATTGCTTTTACTGAGGTGAGTATCAAGTAAGCAAGTCTCCTGATGCCTTAGTGTTCCAGGGCAGAGCACAGAGATCTAGCAGAGCTGGACCTCAGATTCTCAGAGAGGGTCCCCAAACCTTGAGCTGGAAGTCTTCAGCCTGCATGCTCAAGGAAACACCAGCTGCTCTAAAGGCGGGAAAAGACTGGAGTTCAAGCATTTCAATTGTAGTTGACAATGAAGCACAGAACCTGTGGCCACCACCTCGGATCCACAGAGCTGTCTCAAGATGCATGCCTTTAAGGCCTCCGTCTTAGTTTAATTCTTACCTCTCACATAACCTCCCAAATTAAAAACTCTCTTTCCTTTTTTAAACGTTTTTGCCTCTTACTTTCTTGTTTTGTTTAATTGCACTGGTTAGTATACGCAAGAAAATGTGAAAAATACTGTTGATAGGGCAATAATTTTTCTCTTGTTCCTAACAGTGTTTCATCACTGAACACTTGAGAATCATATATATGAATATAATCGCTCTGTGTATGTATATATTTATAAATTGCCTTACACATTTTCCCCAAATCTGAATTTATTTGATTGTTTTTTCTTGGTGGTGTTTAACTTACTCCATTATCACTTTTATTTCCTATAAACTGAAATTAGACTTACAGGTTTAGCAAAGAGTTTCAGAATTTTATTTGGAGTGTTTGATTGTTATAAGGTATATAAAAATTTTTATGAGGAAAAAAGGTGGAATTTTATCAAAAGCTTTTCCTAGCTTCCAAAATAATTATATGGTTTTTATCCTTTAACTTAACTGTAGTGAATTACATTAATAAATATCCTCATATTAAACCATATTTGCACCCCTTGATACAAATCCTACTGGAGTCATATTGAGCTATTTTTAATATATGGCTTTATTATGTAGGTTTTTTACTATTACTCTTTAGTGTTGTTCCATATTTCTTGAATTTTGGGGATTAGTCACATGGCTTCATAACAAGAAATAGAAAGCAAGCCTTTTTTGGGGCTTTTTTTGCTGGAATGACTCATTTGACATGAAAATTAGATGTTCTGTGATTAGATTGTCCAATTATGTAATTATCTGAACTGGGTCATTTTTTTAAGTATAACTCCAAGATGACTTTGTGAATTTTTACCTCTGTTATTTGTATTTTTGTGTTTTGTATTTTCTTTCTCTTCTTAGGTTCATTTTACATTGTTTAATTTTAATATAACTTACCTATGCAGATTGTCAATTATTAATGTACAGTTGACTCAAATAGTAATACATTATCTAAAAATCCTTTAATGTCATCAATATTTATTTTTCTTTTCTCCTATCTAATGTTCTTACGTTTGTGCTGCATTTTCTCCTTTTCTCTTGAATGGGCAAGTGAGTAGTTCAAACTCTTTTTTGTCCCTAAGAATAAGCTGTTGGCAGTTCTACCCTTTTTGTATTCCCTAATTTACTTATTTATGCTTTCATCTCCATTAATTTCTTCCTTCTGTGTTCTTTGGGTTCACTGCGTTGTTTTTCATAACTTATGGATTTTATTTAATTTATTATTTTTATTATTTTTGTTTGCAGTAAAAATATTTGAGGTCATGTTATTATGGTTATCTTATAAATACTCTGCAATTGTGGTTTTTTAGTTCCTTTTGCCCTGAGAGGTCTTTAGAAAAAATGGTATTAAAATGTCAAATGCTTTGGGTTTTTGTTTCTAAATCTGACATTTATTTTTCACTTTATTAGATTGTGGTTTCGGAATATGATCTGGAGTATTTTTCCTCTTTGGAATTGAATATTTCTTTTGGGCTAAAATGCGATTACATTTTTTTAAAAAGTGCTCCAAGGGCCATTTAAAAGAGAATATGTTCTCTTTTCAGATTACAGCTTTTAGTATGTTTATTTTTTTGACTAGAATATATCAATCATTTACAATATTGTTTAGATTTTTATGTAGGAACAACTGTTATATGCATGAAGTTTCAAGGACAAAAACATTATCTCTTAAATTCTCTCTCTCCCATTGCTCTTCCATCTGTTTCTCATTTCAGCTCCTGCAAAATTTTCTTCAGGTATTTTGATGTTAGGTCAGTTGGTACACAAGTCTCACTGAGAATTTGTTTAGTTCATTTTTTTAAAGGAATCATGTTCCCATTTAATGAATTTTTCTCCAAAAATATTTGGACATTTTATTAACATGGATTGGGATTTAGTTGTGAGTCCATATCGGGTTCTTGTGCATCTAATGTATGACTTCCTTCCAGCAGCATTTTTTGTTATACTTTGTTTTCATTGCTCTCCTGAATAGAAACTGATTTTAATACTGTTAGAGACCATGTTTCTACATTTAAATAAGATAGTTAGGTGCCCATGCATCAATGTACCATCTTCAGAAAATCTATCCAGAAGGCTCTTCTCTGTGAGAGACCTACACACTAGACTGAGCTCACAGCCTCTGTTCTTTGTTGTGACTTTCCAGCCCCAGCTTCTGCGGTTGAATTTAAGGTTTTGTCTCAGTCTATCATCTTTCAAATCATAACCATCTTAAGATGTATTTTAAGAATTGTCTTTTTTGTAACAGCATTAACCACATTTACTTGTATAATTTATTCATATTACTTATGCTTTAAAGAAATTTTGCGCTTGCCTCTGGTGTTTTATATGTCAGCATTCCTATTTATGAGTTTTATGCTTAATCTACTTTTTTGAATATGTAATCTATTCACATATTTCACAATTCAAAAAAAGTCTGACCTTTACATGTGTCTCCAGACCCGTCCAGCCAGTGTGTTCACAGAGAACTAATGGAATGAGTTTGTACGTGTGAGGGAGTGGGTGTGGACGCTCGGAAAGACATTATGTTGACAGATGAAACTCTTCCACGTACTGGTTGTGCAATGTGGGTCAAATTATTTAACCTACTTGAGCTGTAGTTTTCTCATCTTTAAATAGGAAATCCTTTATTCATTTATTCACCAAATGTTTAGTGAACACCCCATGAGGCAGGCTCTGTGCTAAGTACTGAACATAAAGCCGCAAATAATATAAATGTGTTGCCAATGGTGAACAGAAAGAAATTACAGTACCTGCCTTACAGAGTGATTTTGACTAGAACAGATAAGAAGTGCTTCATCAAGTGTTCGCTCTTACATATATATTCTTTGTTCCCTCTTTTTCACACAGATGATACCTCAATGTTATATACATTGTCTACTTGCTTTTTTTAAAAAAAATATGTATAATGGAGGTCTTTCCATATGTCTACATAAAAAGTTTCACCTTTATATTTTACAGCTACATAATATCCACTGTCTGTTGTATCAAAAGTTAATGAACTAGTCCTCTATTGACAGATGTTTAGGTTTTTTGTAATAATATTTTGCTATAAAAAGAGATTGCTGCAGTGAAGAATTTTTTCACTTTGCCCATAATTGAATATACTGTAGGGGTGGGATTGCTACGTGTTAATCTATATACTGTGTAATTTTGGTAGATGTTAACTTCTCCCCAAAGAGATTACACTAATTTACATTCTCACAAGCAATAAACGAATGTGGCCATTCTCCTCACTCTCGCTCACAGAATAGGCTACTAACCTTTTGGATTGTGAATGACCTGAAAGGTGACAAATGGTATCTCACTGTAGATTTATTCTTTATTTCTCTCATTGTGAGCACATTTGGTTGAGGATCTTTCCATCTATCTAAAATCCAAATTGTCTTTCTTTTCCTTTGCTATCTTTTCATAACCTCTTAATTTTTTTTGTATTTATTTGTTGTTCTTTAGTTTTCCAGTTTGTAGGAATGCTTTATATATGAGGGAAATTAGACTTTTGTCCATGAGTTACAAATAGTTTTACTAAGTTCAAATTTTGAATTTACTTCTGATTAATTTTGCCATTCATTTTTTTTTCATTGCTAGTTAAGTAGTCGAGAGTTTCAATCATTTCTCTTATGACTTTTGGGTTTTCTGTCATAGAAAGATCTTCCCTCTTCTGATATTTTAACATTTTTACCATGGATTATTGTAGTAGTTTTTACTTCTATCTTTAAATTTTTGATTCATTTGGGATATACCCTGGTATAAAATATGAGACATAGAAGAAAATGTTTTAGTCCCGCTGGCTACCAAGATGTCCCAACACCATTTGATTTTAACAAATAATTTTTTCACCACTAAGATTCAATTTTTATCACTTAGTAAATTCCCATATGATTTGGGTCTACTTCTGGACATTCTATGTGGTTCCACTGATGTATTTGCTTATTCATGAGCAATATCACACTCGTTGAATTATTGAGGCTTAATAATATGCTTTAACATCTGGTAATACCCCCATACTCAGCCTTTTCAGAATTTTCCTATTTGCTCTTGCTTGCTTTTGGTTTCTATGCGTAGTTTAGAATCACCTTGTCTCCTTCTAAAATCATTCAGTTAGTTTGTTTTTTGAATTGAGATTGAATTAAATGTAAAGATAAATTTGGGGGTAATTGACAACTTTATTATGCTGTTTCTTCCCACCCAAGTACATACTATTTTTCCTTATTCAAGAACATAGCATGGATTTTGATTTTCCCAAGCATTCTTTTGTGGCTCCCCAAATCATCTCAAACTTTTCCTATAATAAACATTGCACGTTTATTGTTAAACTTATTACTATGTGTGGTAGGCAGAATAATACCCTTCCCTGCCCCAAAGATGTCCACATCCTAATGCTAAGAAATTAGCAATGTGTTAGGTTACATGGCAAAGGAAAATAAAGGTTGCAGATGCAATTAAGATATCTAATTAGCTGACCTGGCTATGTGGAGGGGACCCTGGATTATTCAGGTGGGTAATTACAATGTAACTACAAGGCTCCTTTAGAAGCAGAAGAAGGAGGCTGAAGAGGAAGAATCAGAGAACTAGCAGCGTGGAAAGAACTTGGCATGAGGTAGCTTTGAAGATGGAGGAAGAGGGCCATGAGCCAAGGAACGTGGGCAGCCTCTACAAGCTGTAAAGGGCAAGGAATGTGTTTTCCCCTAGAGCAACCAAAGTGCAGTCCAGCTGGGGCTGGCCCCGTGGCCGGGTGGTTAAGTTCACGCGCTCCACTGCAGGCGGTCCAGTGTTTCGTTGGTTTGAATCCTGGGCGCAGACACGGCACTGCTCATCAAACCACGCTGAGGCAGCGTCCCACATGCCACAACTAGAAGGACCCACAACGAAGAATATATTACTATGTACCGGGGGGCTTTGGGGAGAAAAAAGGAAAAAGATAAAATCTTAAAAAAAATAAATGCAGTCCAGCTGATCCTTGGATTTTAGCTCGTTTAGAACCATTCTGGATTCTGACATCGAGAACAGTGAGATAATAAATTTGTGTTGTTTTAAATCACTAGGTTTGTGGTAATTTTTTTTAGAAGTCATAAAAAACTAATATACTGGGCATTCCTATCTCTTTTTGTTGCTAATATAAATAAGGTCTTTCATTGCCTTATGTCACATAACTTACTGTTTCAGTGGGGGCTATGGATTACTGTATGTTAATTTTGTACCTTACTGAAATCTCTTATAATTATTGATTTTAATAGAAAATTTTAAGTTTTTCAAATATATAATCATATA